>NW_024498518.1:0-556485 GCF_017590055.1 Onychostruthus taczanowskii
AGCATTGCACAGAGTTGGAATGAATCTTGAGGGCTTGTAGCTGATTTAAAATAAGAACCAATACCTTTTACTTTGATATAACTTTAAATGTTGTCCAATAATGTGGGTGTCTGGTTGGTTTAAGGATCAGATGCAAGAGATCTATGTTCCAAGCATGGTTTATTTACTTTTTTGTACACTTTGTGCTGGTTTTTTTATGATGGTCACCTGTTGGTGTTTGGTTTAGAAGCTCTTTATTGCACTGCCTTTTACAAGCTGTTGCACATTTTAGACAGTAACAGTGCTTGATGTTGCCAAGAAAGTACTTTATGGATCACTGTGGACATGTGCTGAAAATCCTGCTTATTCAAAGTTAAAAAAACTATTCTCTAAGTGTTCAGAGATTTTAAATACCATATGATTTCCTAATTTGCCAAGGTGAAACTACTCTGGTCCTTTATCCCATATTAAATGTGTGAAGAGCTGGCTAAGAGAGCTCACAGAAGTGGAGTGTGTGGGGAAACAGGATGGTCTGCCCAGGCCAGCAGAGCACCTTGGAGCTATGTTCAATTGTTGAACTGGAAATAATGCTAACATTTTAATGACTTATTTTGGGGAGTGTTAAAATGGATGGTTTGGTAAATGGGAGAAATGACACAGGTAGAACATCTGGGCCATTTAGTGAGCTGTGCTAATACAAACGAATGTAAACTTGTTCAGTGCGATTTTTTTTCCCTAGGAGCAAGAGTGCTCATTCTGAGCAGGGGTGTTCTTGGGTTACAAGGTCCTGATCACTGCTTCAAAACTCCCTGTGGCTATTTGGTGTGACTCTGGCTGAAAAAACCTGGGTGATGATCAACTCATATGAAAGGTAGATTTTAGTTGTAGCAGAAGAGCATTTGGTGCTAATACTGTTGACATCCCACTTAAATCTTCAATTCAGTGTGAAAGGATTTTGAAAACAATACAGCAGTATCAAGTGGAGAGAAGAAACAGTCCAGAAATGGTGGAAATATGATCTACTGGGGAGCACATCTGCAACAGTGAAGAGATTGGAATCTGAGTTTGGTTTATTTTGGTGTTGTTGTTTTTCCTAAATTTTGTGGATAAAATTCAAGGGAATGCATTGCATACTTGCTTTTACATACTATGTATTGATATAAGATGTAAATCCAGATTATAAATGGACCTGTACTTTGAAAAGGCTGGAAATTTTATGCTAAATTAGAGCGTGTATTTGTTACTATCTTTCAGCTCTGAGAAACATAACATTTATGGTAGAGATATAGTATAGTAAATGGTTTTCCAGATAATTGTGCATCCTATAATAAAAGTGCAAGTTACTTATGTGTGAGATGCTTGGTTTCCAGATAGGAACAAACTCTAAAAACCTGCAGTGTAAAGGTTATGGTAATGGATTTTTATTTTCTAATCTAAAGCTCACATCATCTCTTGTGAGCCTGGCAGCCAGACTCTGTGCTGTACAGGTTATCAGGCTTCTGAAATGCTGTCCCATTTGATAAGTGCAGTCAGGAACTCTGATCCATTATCACTGCAGTTGCTCAGTGTCTTCATTACAAGAATCGATGTCTCTGGTTCTGTTTCTGCAGTAGTTCTGATCACAGCAAGAAACTAGTCAAAAGTTGTGCCTCCTTTAGCTCTGAGCTGTCACAAATCTGAATTCCAGCCATGTGGAATTGTTCAGGCGGTTGTTTCTAGTTACTGTTGATCAGCTGAAGTTACTGGCATTTAGTTGGTTTTTTTTTGCTGCCTTAACCCACTCCAGTGTTAGCAATGCCTTGCAATTCAGTAATGATTTTTCCTCCCCTTCCCTGTACATTCTGCCCTCTGGATAAATACAGAGTTGGAAAGAACGTGAGTCATCTTCCACTGCATCCTTGCGTGGTATGAGTGACTCTCTTAAAAGATTTTCTTCTCTGTAGTACAGCAAGAATGTTTTGTATTGCATATATATATATATATATATATAATGAAAAGGTTCAAAATTTTCTTTTGGTCAACTTTGTGGATGATTTCTGCCAGCGAATCATGCAGAGAAGGATTTTATTGTGCATGCAAGTTCCAAATTTCATTATCCTGAAAAAAAGGTGGTTCTACCTGTATGAGAGTTCAGGCTGGCTTAAGTACTATACTGCAGTCCATGGTTTCTTACAATATTCCTGTCAGTCCTGTAGTTTTACTGTATTAGAAATGAACATCTCTGTAGTGAGCTGGAAACATTTGTTGAATTTTTTATTTTAGAACTCCTCAGATCTTTGGTGCAATTCCTTGCAGTTTGATGTTTTTTGTAACAGCAATTCTACACCCTGGTGTAATTACCAATGAAAAAGCTGGCAGAGTTAAGTTTGCCTTTCTTCTGCTTGTTGGTAGAGGGCACTTGATTTGCTCCATCTCCCAGTATGCTTTGTGCATGCCATAAAAAACAAGGTGCTGTAGGTAAGGGTGAACAGGCTTTCTGAAAAGGCAGCAAACAAACACCTTTTCTGTAAGTGGGAGGGAAGTTGCATGCGAATGCGAGATGACCCTGCAGTTATGGGTGCTTTGTGCTGTCAGTAAAGGAAATCCAGTGACAGGAGAATGTGTAAATCCAGTTTTCACAGACAAATGGCTGCATTTCAAGTTTTTCTTGAAGTACTGTGTGGAGTCTTTGTATAGGGAAAGAGGCACACTTTCTTTTCCTTTCTCCTAATGCATTTTTTATTTCTTTTAATGCTAAAAGAAGGTTCTTCACCTGCATATGAGCAGTGTCATAAGGCATTAGGCTCCCATTTAAAATGTGTTTTAGAGCATTTGTCAGAATGGCTTTATTTGAGAATGTGAATTAGAGAAGCCAGTTCCCCAGTAACCTCCTTCATAACCAAGCTGCAATCTGTCTCTCTATTCACTTAGCATCATAAGAAATTCATTTTCCAGCACTAAGCTTTTTAACTGACTTTTCTTTCTCCTCAATATTAGAACAATAAAACAAGATCATCTAACATTGGGTCCTATTCAGATAGTTGTAAAGTGCAGTGGGCAATCAGTGGTGACATCAAATTTATTCCAAAGGAGAGGCTGTTTTAAATAGTGTTATATAATATATAATAAAAGATGAGTAGTTCTGTTAAAATTTGCTCTGAAGATGCTCCAAACTTATGGGGAACCATCCCTCTGTCCCTTAATACTCAAAAAGAAAGAAAAGTTGGTAGAGGAGCTTCCAGAGAGTAATGAAGAGATTGAGATCAAGTTGGAAGCAGAATGAAATGGATGGGTTTTGGTTGAGTCTTCACTTTTGCTACCAGGGGTAGCAAATTTCTTTAATTTCAAGGTGAACCATGGACAATTCAGACTGACAGTTCAAAAGACTGTTGCTGCAGGAGAAGAGCTGAGCATTCTTGGAAAAAACTTTGATGCTAAAATCCAGAATTTGTGATAGTATCTGCACCTGAAGCATTTTATCTTCTTTTTTGTTTCAGTTTATATTAATTGCTGTCATAAATCCTAGTGTACTCAGCAAAGACTACACGAGTGTGTTACCTGGAGAATCCATCATACCTTCCTGAATAGGCCAACTGTAGAGCAAATATCTCCTGCTTTTGGTGGTATTTATGGAGTATGGAAGAAGTTTTGACCAAGGCCAAGGGAAATGGTGATTTCTAGAAAATAGAAAACAAAGGGTGTTTTTTGCCCAGTCATGATTTCTATAAAAATATTACCAAAGGGTTTTTTTTGTGCTGAGTCTGTTCCTTGTATGATGTCTTGGAGCAGAATACCACAGCCAGCATCCAAAGTATGCAGAGCCCCAGGAATGAGTAGTGCTTGTAGTATTTGGATCTTAGAGCAATTCAGGAAGTACTGGTAGATGTTTCTGTGTGCTACTTCCCCTTGCCCATGGTGCTTCCAGATGTCTGCCTTGGGGTCTGGCCTGAGCCAGAAGCTGAGGAGCTGCTGTTGATATGGTATTACCTTGAGTTGCTAAGCCACTGTGTGTCACATTAATATTTTCTGGAAAAATCCCTTTGCCCAGGATTCTTCTCCTGGGAAGCTGAGAAGCCTCAGAGAAAAAGGAAAACAATAATTATCTGATTTGCTTTTCCTGTGTATTGCTGCTTTGGAATGTGTTGGACATTATTTAACAGCAGGTGATTGTTCAGTTGGTTTCATGTGGATTGTTTTGACTCAATGGCCAATCAGTGCCAAGCTGTGTCGAGGCTCTGGTGAGAGTCACGAGTTTCATTATTATCTTTTTAGCCTTCTGTAAGTATCCCTTCTGTATTCTTTAGTATAGTTTAGTTTAGTATTCTTTAATATAATATAATATCTTAAAAGAATAAATTAGCCTTCTGACAACATGGAGTCAGAGCCATCATTCCTTCCTTCGTCTGGGAACCCTGTAAATACAATAATTGTGTTAGGGTGAGGCTGTGTCTCTGTTTCTGGCTATTTGGTGGTCTCCAGCTGTCAGGCTTTGCCCAGCCACAGAAGGCTTGTAGTCACTGCAAGTCCCACGAGTTCTTGGCAGCCCAAATAGACAGACAAGTTCCTGTCTATACTCAGAGCTGTGTCATTTAGGGAAATATGTTGCTGCTAAACCAGATGCAGGGAGGTTGTATGCCTCCATACTGGCAAAAAAGATCTACTGGTGTTATCTAAACATGAATTTAGAGGTAAAGTTCTTCAGAGTTGTATTCTTTAAATCAACATAAAACAATGTTCATGTTAAGCAGTGTATTTTTATTTGCATGAGTTGCAGTTAATGTGTTATTGTCAGAGTAATAGTAATGTGTTATTATCAGAGTGATAATAATACAAATTAATTTGAAAAGAAACCTTGTCATTAGTGTTATGTTGCAGAGTTGAGCTGCTTATGCTAAATATTTGTTTGCTTAGATGCAGGATAGAGTGATACTGGTCTGTTATAAAAATACCTATAAATATTATATATAACATAAACACTTTCAGTTGCTCAGTTCCACCAAATTCTAATTTTCTACTGTAGCTGGAAATTTCTTCTGTAATTCCAGCATGTTCTAATTTTTTCATGTAGCCATTTACATGAAATTTCATGTATGGAGTATTGTTATGAAGAGCATGTCATTAAAAAAAGCTGCAGTCTGACATCTCTTGATGAAAGCAATACGGGGCTGGTGGGGAGCTTCTCTGTGAGGCTGCTTGGGAATTTTCTTTGGTTCCTGGTTGTCTTCCTGCTGCATGATTGTACAGTCAGGAATGCTGTCAGGGTCATTCTGTTAGAGGTGTGTGTTGTTCATCACTCAGCAGCAGTCAAAGTCATCTCCTGTGCACTCTTGGCCAACATCAGCCATTGTCATGTTCTCTCTGATACCACTGTGATCATTGTGAGTTGGAGAATTCAACCTCATGAACTCTAGGAACCTGAAATTTGGCATCCTGCTTTGTTTGCTCAGATTTAATTCTGGACATGGAATTTCCTGCCTTCTTCCATGATATTAGTTCTTTGTTGAAGAAGAATTTCTAAGGCTGGTGGCAAAAAGCTAATATAATTAAGGGAGTGTTGTTTCAAAAATACATTTTTTCATCCCCCCATCATGTATTTTATCTAGGGAAAGAATGCTTCTCTCAGTTGGGTCATTTAGAAGTCACATTAAATATTCTTCTGTAAGAGGGAGAAATTAAGTATTTTCAGTCAGTTCTGTCAGCATGTTATTCTATTCCATTACTGAAAGGAAAATGCTTCATAGTTCACTAACCCGTCTAGGTGCTGCCATGGGAAATTAACCTTGTAAATCAGCGAGCATTCTCTGCAGCCAACCTGATCCTAGATTTCCTTAGTTTTGTTAGAAATCGCATGGCATGAGATCATCTGCAGAAAAATGTATTTGGAACGTGGTCCTGCAGTGTGTTTGAAGGAGCAGGTGCTGCAGACACCTGCTGTGCTCGCTCAGCTCCGCCCTCCTCACCCTGCCTGGGCAGGGCACAAACCCACTCCATGAATCCAAGAAATAAATGCCACTGTATCTTTCTTATATAGGACAATGGAACCTGTGGAGATCATGCTGGTTTCTGAGAGGGGTTATAAGCAGCTTTTGATGAAAAGAGAAATTATGCCTATTTTTAGTTATTGCTTTTAGTTTTGTTTGCATTGTCTTGTGTACTAAGAATTAAATTGTCTGCTTCAGAGAGGTGGTTTTAAATTTGTTATTGCTGTGCTTTTTCTGTGTATGTAAATTCTTGATGGATGTTATTTAAATTTGGATTTGAAAACTGAAAAATACTGAGGAAGCTTTTGAAAGATTTTTATTAACTTACACTGATGTGCAAGGGAAAGATTGCATTTGTCAGCATAAATACTTTGTGCCTAGGCATGAATGCTTTCATGCCTGCTTTGCAAGGTTTGGTATGCATGAAATAATTTGAAATGAATTAAGTTATTTTATTCCCATATAGCTCTTAGGAAAAATTTGTGCTTTCCTTTTGCTTAGCCATTTACAATATAAAGCTTGGTTTCCTAGGTTTTCTTAGTACGGATAAATGAAGAATTAACACGGGCTCATTATCTTAGGAAATATGTGAATCCTCTTGCTGTGTTTGAGTCTTGCTAGAAAACATGAGATGGACCTGCTTGTAAAGCCAGAATATCCCAGATTAATTGTGGACTTGCAGGTCCCCCATGCTCAGTCAGTGAGGTGAGGTGTGTATGCTCCTGGCTGTAAGCCCATGAGTAGTACTGTTGCTTAAATTAGTCAACTCATTCAAATGTTAAATGCCTTGAGCATTTTGAACTGAAGTATTTCTTAGGATGTACCTCAGCTCAGAGGAAAAACTCCCACAATTTTCTCATGTTTGGGAGGTGGGAAGTTGCTTAATTCATTTTGTAATACAGCGTGCACTGCAAAGGAAAGCAACAGCTGTACTGTGCTTGTGTTTATAATTTAAAATTTATAAGGAAATAATTTTATTTCTATGTTAACTTGCAGACATACTGAGTAATGTAACAAAATCGGTTTCATCTATCAGTCTGACCAGAAAGCATTAAGACTGTCATACTGATGTACAGCATCTAATCAAAGGAAGAACGCCCAGTTTCAGATTAAGATAATTAGCACTTCAATGTTTTGTATGACAATAAATCTTCAAGGCATCCTAAGTTCTTTGATATTCCAGTGCAACAATAATCCCCTAGTGGATTTAGTAGGATAATTTTATTATTCCTTTCTTCTCAAAGATGATTTGAAAAGAAAATTGTAATTATTATGAATGTTGGCATTACAATTAAAAAATTCTGAAATATAACACTGTTTTGATGTTATAAATTGTTTCACATTAAGATCAAAAGAGAAGAAAGTCAAGACAGTATCTAAGGGCTGAGGCCTTCTTATTTTGATGAAAAATTTCCAATCCCTAGGTTGCAGATACACTTAATATTTTTTTTGTATAAGCATTTATTAACTCTTCTGTTGTTAGATCTTTGCACTCAAAACCTTTAATTTGGCACAGAGTGTATTAGCTTTTGATGTTTCTCTTGTAAGGACACACTGCATCTTTAATATTTAGGTTTTTGCAGTTTTCATTTCAACCCTAAATTCAGAAATTCTGTGCAATATATGGTAACTGAGGCCCAGTAAAAATAGGACTATTGTGCAAAGATGTGAAAATGATGCTCTGCTCCTCCTTCAAAAATAAACATTATGAAGAGGCTTCCCTGCTTGGCCATACTCCTTACCATTTCTGACTGAGTCAGAAATCCAAGGAGGACTCTTCAAGGAAGTTATTGAGGTGAGATGAGATGCTTCTGATAGCTTATGGCTTGCTGGATTGCAAAATACATCCTAAGGTGAAACATTCACTTAAAGTAACCATCTCTCATTACTTGCATTGGTGAAACCCTCAGTTCATATTTGCAGAGAAACTGTTTCCCTAATAAAATCATTTTGCTGTGAATCAAACCAAAAATTTACTCTAGTTCCTGATTAAGATCAATTTAAGGTATTCCTAAATGCTTTTACAAGTTCTTTCTCCTGTTATTTCCCATGGAAGTTTGAGTTCTAAGAGGAGAATGTCGTATGGGTCTCCTAACAAGCAAATTTCCAAGTCATTAATTTTTAGAAAAAATCAGAAGCTATAAATTTTGTACTAGCTGAGTGGATGTGCAGGACCATCTTTACAGAGGAGAGATCATTCCAAGTTTTCTTGCCTTCAAACTACCCTTGTCTCTTTTCAAGTATTGTTTTAGGTCAGACAGATGTTTTATAAAATTACTCTTTGGTTAGTGAAATCAGTATGACTCTGAAGCAGCTGGAGGGGGAAATTCTAACTTTGGCTGCTTGTGCAGAGCTGAAGGTTGTCCAGGGGGTGTTCTCAACATGGTGCCATTGTAGTCAGCTGCTATGAATATACAAGTCCCTTGGCACCACACATTCGAGTATTTTTACTCATGTATCAATGTACAGATGGTCAAGTCATGGGCAGATGTTACAGAGGGAATTAAAAGAAGGCTTTTTGTTAGCTCATGTGTAATTTTTTTTACATTAAAACTATTAATGTGCTGTATCATGATACCACTGAAACCTTTTATAGACTGTTTATTCTCTGCTCTTTTTTCCCTGAAATCTCTTAATGAATTTTTACCATAACAGAATCAAAATTAGCAGTGGGTGTGTCCTTCGCAGTGTCTTGGGCTACTCTTAGGTGCACAGATGTTGAGGAAGCAGCTGGTAAAACAGGATGCAATCTACAGAGGTCACATTCACTTTTGGAAGTTTTGGGTTGATCTTTTATGTCTTATGACTCTGTCTTGTTTGCCAAAATCAAACTGAAGGTGCAATATAGATTTAAAAGGGAAGGGAAAGTGCCTTTAAAATGAGTTAAAGTGTATCTTTAATGTCCCACCTCCCATGTTAATGACACTTTCTAGTAAAGGCTAGAAAGCCTTGATGCGCTACTTTAACAGATATGTGCAGTGTGCAGAGCGAAATATTGTGTGCTGTGCATTCAAGGAGAGATCAAACCTCTTTTTATGCAGTTCAGGTTGCCATTCTGCATCTGAAAGAATGGACCCGTTCTCATGAAGGATTAGCACAGGTTTAAGGCATTGAGCTCTGCATTTCTATGCTCAGGTAGCCATTCGCTGTCACTGCAGAGTTTCAGTGCAAGTTGATCTAGATGGCATCAGGTTTTTATTTTTGGTGGGGGAAGAAATAGCAAGGGAAGAGCCAAAGGAACAACTTGATTTTGATGCTAAGATATTGTAAAGATGGGAGTGTGGAAAGCAAACATGCTTTTCTTTGTGTGCTGTTGGTTACAGAAAAAAGCTGTCTTGATTTTTTTTTTTCCCTTTTGTTTTTTCCTTCTGGCTTTCAGTAAATGACTTAGGTAAAACTCAATCTTGACATCGTGCCATGATAAAATACTTGGGATAACTCTGGAATAACCAGCTTTGAAACATGTCTTAAGAGAACAATGGAAGACATTGGAAAATAAGTAATCTAGAAGTGGAAATGAAAAAAGCTAATTATGTGATATAGGGGTAATGACAGCAGGCAAGTTATAGCATTAACTATAAAAGCTTTTGTATTTTAGACTTACTTCATTGGTTACTTGGAATTTGATTAGTGGCTGAAGAATACACTGGTTTTTCTTATGGATAGGTGATATGCAGTGTAAGACCATGTGTGCTGAGTGATGATCAGAGGTGGAAGGAGGACTAGGGAAAAGGATAATCAATGACAGGAATAAAAAAAAAGGACAAAACCAACAAGCATACCTACTGAAAGGGTATGATGCTATAAGCTTTTATCTGAGGCACTATTTTTCTAAGTTCTATTAATATTTATTTTGTTAATTATAAAGTACACACAATTCATAGGAACCATTCTCATTATGGTAAAGTATCTATTTTTCATTCAGTAATAAGGTTATTTCTGTTTATTCTCCTTTAATGCTGCACTTTGATTCTGGCTTTTTTCCACTTCAAACGATTTCAGTTAAAGGGCAACAAAGGATTTTTTTTTTAGCTTTTCTAAAGAGCATGATAGTGTCCAACAATTAATTTTTGTAACTAATGATAATATTTCATGTGTCTTGTGGGAATGAAAAGGTTGCATTGTGATTATGTGTAGCCTGAGGTGATGTTGAAAACAGCAGTTAGAATACAGTTTTGTACAGTTTTCAAAAGCAAAACTGTGACCTTACAACTATCAAACATTATAGAATTCATTAAATATCTTTGTCTTGTATAAAGTTAAGGTGTGGTATTCGGTGAATTTTGTGGAAGTTGGAGAGTTTTGCTACTGTACAATCCCATGCATATTGCAATTAGGAAAATAATGAGATTTTAGTTAATCAAAATGTAGTTTTCGTTCAGTTTGGACTTGTACTGTAGATACTTCATAAATTACTCATATTGGAAAAAAATGGATTAGAGATGGTAGATAGATATGGATAGAGATGATACTTTTGACTTTAAATAAGATATATCATACGCAAAATTAATTTTTCTGAACCCCAGTTGGATGCCTTCAGAGTAAACCTTACAGTTCTCATGGTATGAAACTGGAATGTCCTCTTCTGTCTCTTCTCTCTAAATTATTGCTGTTTAGATCTCTCATTATTATGGATTACTCAAATAATCCACAGCAGTAATGGAATAGCCATGATGATAAGATGATATGGCGGTATCTTTTTTGATAATTATTTAATTATGCTCCATGACTGGAGAAAGGAAAATATTTAAATAAGTCAATCATATTCTTGAACTAAATCTGGAAATCAATACAGAAGGTTGCATATGATTTCAAATGTATAACCTTTGACTGTATATTTGAAATATATTAATTTAAGTACATGAAAATATTCCAGTGACAATAACCATGGCTGTAGTTTATGAACCATGGTTTGAATACCTAGTGCTTTATAGTTAAAAAGTTTTTGTTGGGCTGTCAATTGGTAAGGATGTAGAGAGACTGCTTACCCCATCTCTCTTTGCTCTGAAAACCACTGATTGCACATGTTGTAGAGGTTTGCACTCCATTAGCAATGGTTTCTGCCTTCTGTTATGGGACAAAGAAAAACAGTTGTGCTGAAAAAAACTACAGTGGGCTAGGCCTTGTCCAGATGTGGATTTCATAGCACATCTGATCCTATTTTGTGTTCTCTGTGTGCCTCTTAGGACTGCCCTTAGGGTGAAATGATGCTGTTCTCATGGCTGAGACAGAACAGCAGTTCTGCCTAAGATGTTGTACTTCATCATACTCACAGGAGTCAAGGGCAAAATCTGGGAATAGAACAAGCTGTAAAAAGCTGACCCGGCAAAGAAACTTCCATTGATTTCCCCCAAAGGGTTACCTGAGCAGACTGTTGATAAGTTTGATCTTTAACTCAAATATTCCTTAAAAAAACCTCACCTGGACTTGTTCAAAGGCGTTTTCTCATGAATGTGTTCCATACCATAGCTTGTACTGCAGATGATAAACTCCTGATGTGCAAATACCTCAGGTTTGGTCCTGTTAGAGACAGCAGTTGTTAGATGGCAAATGTATTGCTGTAATAGAAACTCCACCTAATTTTGACAGACTGAGATGTCCTCCCTCATCATCTTCATCATGACAATACTTTATATTTTATAGTACTCTTCTCTCTATGAAGGAAAGAGACTTGGATTAATTGTCTGTCAAAATGATGTGGGTTTTTTCCCCACATCATTGAAATTGCACCGTGGTCAGAAAAATATGTAAGATGATATAATTATTCTGTGTCAAGCTAAATGCAAATGAAAATTGGGAAATTTTGCAAGTAAATGAAGACAGAAAAGAAAAGCTGTGGTCTCCCAAATGCTTAGAGAACAAACCTAATTTTTCTTGGAATGGGTAGGAACTGAAATGTATCCTGCAGATGTCTGTAACGAAAAATGCACATTTAAATTTTTAAATATCTTCAAAAAGGGCTGTCAAAATGGTATTTGAATAAGGAGCCACATAATCCCTTGTGTAAATAAAGTAAGAAAGTATGGAAAGTTTGCACAAAATGCAGGACAGTAGAGGGGCATCATGTTATGGATTGAATATCCAGACTTTGAGATGAGAGATCACCATCTGCAAAACAGACCTAACTCATAAAATCTGCTTAGAGAGTAGAAAGTTGGCTTTCTGGAATTAGTCAGCTTTTCCCACAGTCTTTTAGGAAACCTGCACTGACTTAAGTGTTGGTTTTGGGGGTGGTTCTTTGGTTATCTCTTTGTTAGATGCCAAGGAGATTGTGATATGAGTATGTGCAAAGAAGAACAGTTTCTCCTTGACTTGCATAAGTAAATCCATTTTGTGTTTCTTCCTTATTGTTTGCTACTAGGCTCCGTTCTGTTTCTCTTTTAAGCTTTGGAGAAAAACAAGTCACCAGCTTTCAATCCCATGAGTAGGAGAGCTTCTTTTTAAGTCCTCCAAATGTACCTATTTAAGATCAGTAGATTGTGTGCTTTGTTGTAATTGCTCAGGCCTGAGGTTGGCTTCTTACATCCCCATCATGTTCCTCTGGTGCCTGAATTTAGTCAGACATCTCCTAGGACTTTGGCTAGGTAAAAACTGCCTAGTTAAAAGAAAAAGGCTGTATTCCAACATGAAATTAAGGATTTGAAAGAGAAATATTGATTGAAAATTATGGTTAATATTGTGTAGATTGTCATAACCTCATAAATATCATGACCATAGCATGTCATTACAGAATTAATAATTGGTGAGTCTATTAATCCATTTGCATTGTAGTGTAGGCCACTTTTAAGCTTAAGTGGATTCATGTTTTAAAACCACTTGACTTTCTAAATTAATTATTTAAAACATTTATCTATTTTATGTGCTGTTGATATATATGACAGTAAGTTATTCTGAATTTCTATTTTTACATAGCAGTTGTTTTCATTTAGTTTTGAAAAATGACTGTCCATTGTAGATGAATTATGGTGAGACTTTAATATCCTGCTGAGGGGGAAAAAAAACCCCTCTTATATAAGTGAATGTGAAAAGCAATTACAGATTCAAGATGCAAAGGGTAGATTGAATAATTCTCTTTCTGTTGAAAGAGGTGAGTGTGCATAAGTGTAAATCAGCTTTGGCATTATAAAATTTGAAGTAGTGTTTCTTCTTTAATTAGTTGAGTTGCTCTTCAAATCTTCTAGAAGCCATGTTTGCAAGTAGCAGGAAGTATGTACTTCAGATCTGTGCATTTTGTCTTTCTAATTATATTTGGGATAAGTTTTATATGTCTAGGTAACTCATTTGCAAAAGTCACCCATGAGGGGATTCTCAACAGAGCTATGGCATGTAGATCTGTCTAAAGTATGAGACTCCAAATAGATTAAAAATAGCAAGAATACTCTTGAATAAGAATAAGCTCTTGAAGGTGAGCTATCAAACAATTTTCTCTGCATTCATTGCCTAAAATAACCCTCCTGCCTTGTGTTATACAAAAGCTAAGTGTGAACTGTGTTGACTGGGTAACAGAATTCTATATAATCCACCTTTCCTTGATTTCCTGGACTTTTATAACACCCAAATATCATGAATGTTTCATTGCTGTTTTAGAAGTCATGATGCAGTTCTGATTTATAATCATGGCTCAGGAATTATCTTGGCAATTTTGTCACTGACTGTACTGAATGCTGAGTTTGGCCTGTACCCTATTAAAGTGTATATATAAAAAAATGTATACAAACTTCTGTGGATAATGATCTTGGGCTAATTCTTTAAATAATGTATAAGCATTTAAGAAATTTAGAATTTAAGAATTAAGCATGTAAGAAAATTATACTTGGAATCATGCTTTGGCTGACTTTTTACTTGGCTGTTATGTGAATAGAATAATTATGCATTTGTTGTTTAAGATTTGATACTCGGGTGGAATACCACTGTTTTGGTGGAAACTCCATTGTAGTTGCAAAGCATCTGGGGGAGAGGGGAAACATTTAACAGCTGTTTGCAAACTTGGTGGCATCTTCTGTACATTGTGACTTCTTTCTCTTAGGTGTGGCTTGTAGCTTTGGTGATGAGGTGGTGGAAATAGTGAGGCAGATGAGGAATTTTTCTCTAATTGTCTCCAAGGTACAGCAAGTAAATTTTGAAACACATCACTTATTAATACATAACCTTTAACTTTCAAAAAATATTGCTATGAAAATATACCAGGCATCTTGATACTTATGTAATGGTTAAGAAGTATTTTAGATTTTGCTGTTCACTCAACAATATACAGTAGGTGTTTACAGTGAGGAATTAAAAAAATAGTGATGAATTACAGAAGTGGTGGAGGTTTCTGCTTGTGATTTTATTGGAGGTATCATGTAATAGGGCTGTCAGAATAGCAGGCTTTATTCATGGGCAATAATCCTTCTAGGCAACAAAAATCCTGGAGGAAATTTCATGGAGGTGAGCGAGTTCTTTAACTGACAAGGAGCTTGTGAGGCACCACAAGAAAGCAAACACCTTTACTACCAATCAGTCAGTTGGTACATCAGAGCAGTAATTAACCTCAAACTGGCAGAGGAACACATGAATGTGAGGAATATGAGGAATGCATTTACCTGTGGCTCATGTGTTTCTTCCAGATTTGCACTAGTAAGAAATCTGGTCTGTTTTCTTAGGGTGTGTTTTAGGAGCTTTTCTGTATATGCAAAAAAAAGTGATCCAGAAATTCAATGTGTGTAGTGAGATTTGTTGACTGTTTACTTGGTGTGCTCAATTGAAAGTATTTTTAATATAAAGGAAGACATCTTGAAAGCTTCCTGGAAAAGTATGAGAAAATTCTGTAATAGTTGTTTCACAAAAGGTTTTGTCAACCATGTCATGTAGCTACTGTTGCTATGAATAGATGTTAACTGCTGCATTTTTGAATGCAAAATAGGGTCAAATGCATGAAAACTGAGATTACCTGTATTGTAATGATTTTTTGATTTCATTGCAAAATTCCTGTAATTCACATTTGATGTTACCCAGAATAACAATCCTTTTAGACTGTTAAAAATATCAAAAGAAAGCCTGCAAATTAGTTTTGTCTGGGCAGTGATAAGCATTCATGGAATAAATAAATGGGTCATGGTTAACACAATGGAATGTTTTAGATATATCTATCTATCTATCTAAAAAGCTCTGGCATTTAGGTAATTTTCTTTTTCATTTTCCTGTTTAACTGATGGCATAGAGTGTAAAGTGTATTTCCAGAAAATTGACATTGTAAGGAGATAAGAGCCTTGTTGAACTGCACTGTAATTTGCTTTTTGGACGTAAATAATTCTGTATTATAGTCTGTGTTATAGACTTTGTGTCTTTGTAGATACAAAGTTGTTTGCTGTTTTATTTAGAAGCAACAGTGACTAATTTCTACTATTCCTTGAAATGGAGGGAGGAGAGTCTGCATCATTTTGGAGTGATTTCAAGTGTTGTAGCACTAAGGGTTTAAGGTATGTAATTTGCTGTAATTCCTTGTAGTTGATATGGACTATATAAACTATGGACTTCTTTGTTGGGTGTTAAATTAAGCTTGTAAATTAAGAAGTCAGGCCTGCTTTGACTTGTGTGCAAGGTCACTGGGGACAGTGAGTGGCAGTGACTCAGGACCTCCAGATGGAAAGCAGAGTTCTTCTGATGGAGCTGGATTTTAGGTGGGGGTAGAGCTTTGGGCTTGTCTGTTTGCAGTCACTAAAAGCTCCCTGGCCTGACCTACTGCAGGAGGGGTGTTTGTCCTGTTGAAACTACAAATTTGTTACCTTGGATGTCCCTGGAAGTTGTGAGTATGTGGTATTTCACTTGATGCCAGATTTATTGCTCTACCCAGAGCAAGGTACCTGCTGCAGCTGCTGAAACACCATGTGTACTATTCTTTTCTTCAGTTCCTGTCTTGTATTTTTTTCTTCTGAAGCTCACATAATTATATAAAGTGAAGTGTTGTCCACTTGAACGTCTGAGATTCCCTAAGAGGTGTGTGTGCACTGGGAGGGATTAGAGAAGGCAAAATTCTCATTAATTAATACTAAAACTCAGTTTGTAGTCTTGCTGGATGACTTGTTAAAGTCACTATCCAGGTTATGGAATAGATTCAGGGCTCAGAATGCCTCCTGTACATAATTTCTGCTTGTCAGTGGTGTAGAATGGAGCAGAAGAATGTATGTGCTTACCAACTTCAAGTGTACTGGAAATTATAAAATACTTTGCACACAAAAGCGCCTTTCAGATACTTGAATACATCTAGCATTTGACTGGTAAACATTGATTTTGCAACTTATGTGCAAAACAAGGTAGTATTACTATCCTTTCAGTGAGCTGAGAGAAATTATGGTTCAGATCCAAATGGTGCAGTAGACAGAATTAAGTGTGTAGACTCAAATATGTGATGTGGAAATCCTCTACTACTTGGTTGTTTAGCCTTGCTAGTTACCAAACTGGTGAATAAGTACACAGTGTAATTGAGCCCAAATCTCTTTTCCTAGGTAGATCTCATTGAACCCACATGGGTTTCTCCCTCTCCTGTGAAATATGCTAATAGACTGGCTCCAGAACATAGACTGCATTTGATTAAATACAGTTTATTAAATACTAGGGTTTGATATTTAAACTGTACACAAGGGGTGGTGTGGCACTGTTTGAAGTTGTAATTGAATTGTAGCTCTTAATCTGCTTGTATTCTCTCAAGCCTTTCCACTGACCCATCTCAGTATAACTTTGAAAACTTGCTCTGCTGATGTTGAGCTGGGATCCTTGCACTGGTAGGAACTGCACTGACTGGGATCATGCTGGGCTGCAAAAGTGTGTTGAGCAACAAGGAGATTGTGTGCATTTATACAGAAATTATACATATATACCTTACATATTTATTCACTCTTGGAAGTAAAATAGTTGGACTTAGAACTGTAGTGAGTTGTTGAAATGATTGTAGAAAGAAAAATACCCGCCATGTTCTGTGGTTGTGTTTGAGGGTCCCAGGACGAGGGAAGAGATGAGATTCTTGACTCCATGTTTCAGAAGGCTGGTTTATTATATTATGATATGATATTATATTAAAATGCTGTACTAAAACTATACTAAAAGAAATAGAAAGAAAGGATCCTTCAGAAGGCTAGAAAGGAATGGATAACAAAATCTTGTGACTGCTCACAGCCTTGGCACAGGTGGCTGTGATTGGTCATCAAGTGAAAACAATCCACTTGGACCAATCATGGATGCACCTGTTGCATTTCACAGCAGCAGATAGTAATTGTTTACATTTCTTTCCTGAGCCTTCTCAGCTTCTCAGCAGAAAATCCTATCAAGAGGATTTTTCAGAAAATATCATGGCAACAGTGTTCTATCTTATCTGTTATTTTTTTTTTATGACAAAACAGAATGTAGATTGCTCAACAAAGGAGAAATATGGGTTGTCAAGTGCCAATCTACTTAATTTCCTCTTTATAAAAATGTATAAAATGTTTTGGATTTGATGTACTTTGGGAACAAGAGTGGTGCGTTCTTAGCAACAGTCAAATCTTGTCTTGCTCTCCTTTTCAGTGAAGTGCATTTTCTGAAACTCAGTGTGGTGGCATACAGATATTGTTGTGGCCTTAGGAGCTGATTACTTACTGCTTTTTGTTGCCAGGTATCATTGTACTGTGATTCTGCATCTGAATGTGAGAAGAGTTTTTTACTTGTTGACTTCTTTCTGCTAAGGTTGATATTTAAAACATGAAGTTTCTGAAGCCAAACGTGTAAGAAAAATGCAGTGCATATATTCAATAATCTTCTGGCACCATTAGGGGATAACTATTTTTCATCTCAATTTTTTTTAAACTGAATTTAGGTATCAACTGTCTTTTTAATATTAGACTGCAAATTCTGCTTTTAGTGATTCACTGCCAGTTTAGCATTCAGCATGTCTATGAATTCAGTCTTGTTATGTTTTTAGAGTAGATAAATTAAGTCTAGCAAGCAGAGAAAAACTAATGAGGAAGCATTCACAGAATGCAGAAATTGTGCCTGATATGAAGTAAACAAGTATAGGGTCCTATCCTTTATCTACTTTATATTTTAAACAAGGGAAAAGGTTGAACCCAAGCATGCTAACGTGGCACAAAGTTGATCTAATTAAGTATTCTGAAGATAAATTATAAGGTAACTCCGGTGGCATTCAAACTGACACCAAGCAAACAAATACCAAAGCCAAAACCTCTGGGGAGAGTAGTGAAAGGCCCCAAAGTTTTGTGTACAGAGTTATAATGAGAAGTGACTTTACAAACCTAAGTCTAATATTGGCAGCTGCTCTAATTCTGTAGAGTCCATCAATTTCCCCAGTGCAGTGTTCTCATGGATGCATGTTTATTATCTAAATAATCTTGGACTTCCTCCTAATTGTTCTGACTTTTTTACTGTGTGAGAAACAATTCTGGGCCAAGCATTGTTTGCCTTGCTCTGGTTTTCATAGCTTTGTTCTAGTACCTTTATGTGATGTCCACTCTGTCCAGAAGACCAGGGAAAACGTCTACTTTTTGGCAGTATTTCCTGAAGTAAATATCTATCATGTATTGGTCAGGCATATCTGGATTTTATTAGCCAGAATAACCCACCTGGCTTTCCTAGTAGCTTGGAAGATAATAAGTGATTAACAAATCTCCAGTAACTCTAAATTGAATTACCTAGATATACTGAGATGAGGGTTCAGTATATCTCAGACTTCTCAGAGAAGTCAGAGAAATCTGAGAAGTCTGAGGCTTCAAGACTGTAAGAAAAGCTCTTGAATGTTGGCCTCTTAGATGTGCATGTGAAATGAGGCACAGGAAGGAGGCAGCTCTTAGGAACAGAACTATTCCTGCTATCCTCTATAAGCCTGCCTAAGTACTGCCTTCCCTTACTTAGGGGGATAACTCAAGCTAACACCTGTTGGATGCCGTTGGATTTTCATGGATGATTTAGAGATTTGCTGCCCATTTCGAATGATCTTGTTCAGAAATTATTTAAGATGTTCAGCAGTGTAGACAGAAAGTCAAGTTAGAGCTGCTGTGACAGTGCTTCATCATCTGTCAGCATCCTCTAAGTGTCATCAGCTAAACCTTAAATTTTATTTGAACTGCCTGAGGTCTGCCAAGGGGCAAGATATCATTGCTAGAGAGAAATCCTCTCATCTTCCTTGACTACATCCCCTGCTAGATGTAAGAAGTGTTTGGTATCCAGAGGTGAATTGCACTGGACCTTTACAAGGCACAGGAATCATCCATCCATCTCCCCATCCTTTTAAGGAAAAGGATTCTGAGCAGAGGGCCCTTTGACTCTGCAGTGGAAACTGCTTGGAAAAACTTGCTTTAATAATAAGGTTCTGTCTAAAGACTTTTGCAGAGGAAGGTTATTTATGGAAATTATCAGGTGCTCACTGCTGTGGTTGTTCTGGACACCAGGTTACAAAAAGAGAAAAAAACTACTGTATCAGTATACATTAAGTGAATTAGAAAGTGGATTAAAGGAAAAGTTCAGAAGTCAAAGCTGGAGAGAGGTTCAGAGTAACCCAAAGTTTCCATGCAGGGAAGAGTGTCATAATCTTTCTGAAATTTTCTGTGCATCTTCTCTCTACCTAATACATTGGGTCTGTTAGACAAAACCAGACAACTAACTTTTAACACAGAAGGACTTTGAGGACAACTCTGACCCCCAGAGGAAAGAAAAGGCTTTATGAAAGTTAGAACCACTGCTAAAGTATAAATGCTGTTTTGTTAGTGAGAAATGTCAGTGAAATTTAAAATATTGTGTATTCCTGAGAAGTGTCACTACAATAAATCCTTTTTGTGGAATAGATATTTCACAGTTGAAAGGCAGTGCTATGCAGTAGTCTGTTGTTCTAGTACTTAAACTCTTTAGGGAACAATTCCCATAAGGGGTGACATGTAAGAAATGAATTTGTAATGAATTTAAAAAAATTGGTGGCCAAGAAATGTATCATCTATATGATTCAGGTAGAGAAAAAGGAAAGCAAGAAATGCTGTGAAATAGACACATTCTTTGTTCACACGTGAAAAGAGACTTGTATGTGATATGCAGGCAGATATCAGCTTTAAATTTTATTTAGTTAAGTAACATCAGTATTAATGTACAGATCTTTATCTGCAGAGGTGTATTCAGGCTTCAGATATTTTCCTGTCCATTTTCTTCAGTTTAGCAGTGTGAGATCCAAGCCCAAGGCTTTACACCCTTGTTTGTGCCCCTGGATGAATGATCATTGTTTCACAGAGAAAACAGGCAGACCTGAGAAATAGTGAGCTGATCCATCCATTGCATGGGATGGAGACAGCCAGCCAGATGATAATTTGATAATTTTGATAATTTGCTTCCAAGCACTTAATTTTTCTAAGATGGTGTTTTTTTTCTCTGTATATGTGCCTCTATGGCTTTAGCTGCAAACAGTTTAGTCTGAATACTATTTATAGGTTTTATTGTTTCCTTCTCCCTCTGACTTTGCAGTGCACAAGTGGACCTAAATGCCTTAATAATGAATTATTGCTGGGTAGTTAATCAGCTTCCCCTGCTTTAGACAGTTGCCTCCCAGAGTTTACCATAATTCACCTCCATCAGCCAATACCTATAGACATTAATTCCCTCCTAATATTGTCAAGACGATGTCAGGTAGTACCGAGGGGGCGTGATTGCATCTCTTGGATCTAAGCAAAAAATATTATTTTTTTGCCCCTATTCTCTTTCTACACATTTATCTTGCCAGTACCATGAGCTGAACTGA
Organism: Onychostruthus taczanowskii; assembly: GCF_017590055.1. NCBI lineage: Eukaryota > Metazoa > Chordata > Aves > Passeriformes > Passeridae > Onychostruthus > Onychostruthus taczanowskii. Next base: position 20,686 of record NW_024498518.1, read on the forward strand.
GGACACATCATCAGGGTGCAATCAGGAGCAGGTCTGTCCAAGTGAATAGTAAATTCAGATTTGCAATGAGAAATGAGTAATTCCCCAGCAGGCAAGTCACAAAACCAGGTACTGACAGCTGGGGCAGTGGAAATTCTTTTTTCATTGGCCTTGTTTTAAACACCAAGATGAAAATATGCTTAGAAGGTGCAAATAACATCTGCTCTCATTTCAGTCAGTGAAATTTGCTTAGCTTCATCTTGGTGCACTAGAAATATTTTTGTATTTCCAAGTTTATATGACTATTTGCCCAGTGTTTGGAAAAGTTGCTCAGATTTAATGTGTTTCTATTCAGACCCGAAACACTTTGATATTTGTTAATTTTATTAGTGTATCAAAGTTCGTTAACACTGGAAAAAGTGATCCTGTTTCTTCAATTAATAATACCACAGTAATTGCCTCCTTATTGATCTTTATTTGGATGCATCCCTGTCCCTATGGAACAATGTGTTTGAAGATGAAGTGAGGGAGAACACTTGAAGGAAAAGGCCAGGCTAAATATTCATTGAAGTTAACAGGACTCTTCCCCTTGACTTAAAAGAAAAAAAAAATTAGTCTAATTAGAGATAATTGAGGTAAAGAGATAAAAATGCGAACCTTTGATTTGAACACACTTTGGAGCAGAGCATGGGAAGTGTTGGAAGATAAGGAAATACACTGGAAAAGACAATATTTGAACATTTTATCAAGTTTGAACTCCTGGTGGTTGAAGAAAGTTTTCTGTCAAGGTCTTGTGGGAGCTGTTTCTGGTGAAGGGAGCACTTGAGTCACGAACAAAATTAAGTTCTCTGAATAATTCTAAGTAAGGTAAAGAATTAGCCCTTCACCATTATGCCTGGATTTGAATCTGGGGAGAATCTCCTTGGAAAAAGATTGTGGAGTGTGGCTGTTCTGAAGGAATAATGTCCAAGGCACCCAAAAAGCTGCATTGGATGATGTTGCCTGTCCTCCCTCCTCCCAATATTTTCAGTCAGTGTGTCAGAGCCTTCCTTGGCACGTGAGACATTCTTTGAACTGTTGAAATGTTTCCTTGGGACTCTGTTTCTTGGCAAAAAAGTAGGAGCCATTGCAAATTATCATGATCTACAATCCTTGATATTCTCCAGGTCATCCCTGTGCACCTTGAGGAGGATGGACAATTTCCTCCACTTTCAAGAAGAGTATATTGTGTGTTGTATATTCCCTTCAGGTGTTTGCCACCTTTACTGAGGGTGATCTTGTAGGATTTATTGCAAACTTATTCACAAGAAATATTGTGTGTACCTATTACAGTTTTACGAGTTAGAGATTTGGTAGAGGTGAAAGTTCAACAAAATTGTGTAAGTTGAAAATAATTTTTGAGTGTAACAGACCCTCTGCATACTACAGATAAAAATACTGGTAAGAACCTTTCACTTTTTCATTTATCGTTATGTACTGCTCCAGTTTACCATAAAAAAAAACCCCACAGCATGTATTTGAAGAGGATGTATTTGATGTGTTCTTTCTTTTTGAAAGAAGAATAGTTTTATTTTTTCTTTTCATGGCATGTTCTTAGTTATCAGATGAACAACGTTTTTGGAGGAGTATTCAAGCAAGTGTTATGTGTGCAATATACAAGTAAATGTACACTTACTTTTGGCAATCCTTTAAGAACTAGAGACTGATCTTAAAGTAGGATCCCTTTCTTTCTGGGTGTATCACCTTTAGTTATTCCCCCAAACAAGCTGCAGCTGTCCCATATTACCCTGGGAGGGGCAGCTCTGGGCCCTGGTGCTTCCCCAGGAGTTTTTTGGCAGCTGACTCTTGCTGAGTTAATGTGGTAATTGTGCTGCTGCCTTCAGGATCCCCAAAAGTTCTGTCTCCCACATACCTGGATGCTGCAAGGCTATTTTTTATTTCCATACGTTCTTCCTTTCTGTCCATGATTAGCCTTTGTAAAGATAAAGAAGGGGTTTTAACACCTGTTACTTACTTAGTTAAATGGTGACCATATAGAGGTAACTATACCAAATGTTTCTGTTAGATGCTTTGGAGACTTCTGTTTTTTTTCTGTGTGGTCTTTACTATTTGAGGGACACTTTCAAACTCCTGGTGGGCTTTGAGTTCTTTCTGTTTCTTAGCCAGACCATGCTTGCCCTGTCTTTCTACTTGTTCTCCCTTTAATTTTAGCCCCTAGAGGGCTAAACTGCGTAGTTCTATTATCTAAATTATAAATATTTAAGTTTATAAATAACATAAATATTTATTGTATACTTTAACATAATTTAATTTTAGCCCCTGCAGGGGCTAAAATTTGCACAGCTGGTGTTACTCCTCAGGAAAACCTCGTGGTGAAGCAAATGGGGCACAGCTGTAATCAATCAAGGTCTTTGATTAGAGACAGGAAACAGCTGCTGTTGGGCCAGGTGCCTTCATAAGAGCAGAAAGTTCTAGAGCTCCTTCCTTTTGCCACCTTCACCCTTGATGGTAGGAGGGCCCAATGGAGTGAGTGTAAAGTAGTGATACCTGAGCTTTCACAGTCTGTGGGTGAGTAAAATTTGGTTTGACTTTTGTTGTTTTATTGGACAAAATGTTGTAGCTGGTCTGCCAAACATAGTAAACTTGGAGTAAGGGCCTGGAAATTGTTCTGTAGGAAGAAGTGGTTCGTGAAACAGAGGAAAAAAAAAAAGTGTGAGCTGGCTACTGAAGATTGGTAGCAGAGATTTTTTTGTCTCGGTTGTTACAGTAGTGATTCCATGTGTTATATTTTAATATTTTTCAGTTTAGATTGTTATACAAGTGTGAAGTTTGTCTTGCTCTCTCTTTGTTGTGCAGCTTTATGGCCATGATACTGAGTAAATGTTGAGCTTTTATATGCTGATTTTGCTGGGGATTACTTGTCGGGGTTTTTCCTGCTTGAGGTCTCAACCATTAGCAAACAAACATGTGCTAGACTTCTGCCTTGTGCATAAATATTCAAAGTGGGCGCAGGCCTTTGCTCTTGCCTGTATTTCTGTTATGAAGCAGATACAAGTGATACAATTCTGCTTGCTCTCTCAATGGCTCCTTTTTTCCTGTGGGTTACTGTTGGGAAGGTATTTGGCTGAGGAATTATGGATGAGTTTTGTGAGAGTGTGGGAAGTAAAACAGCAACTGGTGGAAAAAAGCTCCAGGACTCATTTTCACTTGTAAGAATAGTTTCTCTTTAGGATATGTTTGCATTTATGCTATGTTTGTTCTGTTTTTTCACTTGAAATGATAGTTTTTGTTCACTTAAATGGGCTCACATTTATGACCAAAGTTTTTTTTCTTCTTATGGTTCAGAGCTTTTTAGCTTACATAAAATGATGTCTTACTGTAAAACCATAAAAAACACTCTTTTCTTGAAAATTAGTTTACATAGGACTAAACAGTCCCATTGGAAAGAGACTCCTTTCAAATTAAAGTCCTCCTACTCCTAGAAATGCCACAAATCCTCTGAACTCCATGTTTGTACAGGGAATTATTTAAGAAATATGCTTAAATAAATTAAAAATATAAGAACACATCTTTGATAATTCATATTAAAAACAATATCTAAAGATTAAATAATTGCTTAAAATAATGTAATAATTGTAATAAACTTTAAAAGCCTTGCTTACAAATTCCTGTAAGAATTTGCTGATGTGCAAAATTTCCATACCACTTCTGCAAACTGTCAGAGACAAGGGAGTTCTCTTATGCCTTTTCCCTTTCCTCCTAATGAGTAGGAACATGGCTCTTAATTTGCTGTGAGTATGGTAACTCCTCCAACCAGCACTAAAGGATCACAAAGGTGACTCAAAATGCAGTTTTTAATTGTGGCCTGGCTTGTGGCTGTGAACGTGGTGTCCTTTCAGAAGATGAGCTGTTTGGTAAAGCAGGGAAAAGAGAACACACTTTTGGCAACTGGATGCCTGCTAGCTGGATTTTTGCTTATCTGGCTGGCTGGAAAATGCCACTGTATTAACAGCAAAAAGTATAGTAGGGTTTGCACATAAAATAGGCAGAGGAGAAGGCAAAACTGAAGTGAATAAGTTGCCTCTCCTGTTCCATTTTTTTGGGGAGTAGGTGACTCATTTCTTGAGGATTTTATTTTTAAGAGCTGGATTTGACCTGGTTGATATTCCTTTCAGAATGTAGATTTTCTATTTTGGCTTGTATTTTCCATGTTGACTTGAATTATCATAGTGTCAGAAAGTCAATATATCTTTGTAGAAGTAAGAAGTTTGCCAAGGTATTTTTTTAAGTGCCTAAGTACAGAGAGGAGAAATAGAAGAAAATAAGTGTAAATACTGTTAAAATTTGTCTACTTAAAAGCTCTTTTAATATTTTTTTTTTTCCTGTACTGATTGCTGAATTTAATCACAGTCCAGATACATTTCACACCTTCTCTCCAGTAGGAATCTTGGAGATGGCAAGTTCAACATTACCTCATGTTGTTGGCATGGTGTCTTCCAGGAAGGTCAAATGGCACATCAGAATCTACTTTGTTTTTCCAGGAGAATCAGTACTTCATAGCATTGTGGAAAACTTCAAGTCATTACTGAGCCAAACTTATTTCAGTTAATTTTTTTGGGTAAATGAATCCATAACAACAAACTATTTCAACTGATTTCTTATGCCAGTTCTGCAGGGGGTGTTCAGATATGTTGATCAGCTCAACCTGCTTGGAAGAGAGCAGACTGTCCCCTTTGTCGTGACTGGGTTATTTTTTTGGGCCTGTGAGCTCACAAGGAAACGTCCTTCAGCTTTTACCCTGACCTAGATCAGCATGAAGAAAATTGTGGCATAATTGTTAAAATATTGTTTTATGTTCTCAGTGTATTTGTAGACCTGCGCTGCTGCTGCATTAATTCATTAGGAACCTTTATGAAATGCCTGGCATGGTTGTGGAAATTGAGTTTTGCAGGTGTGGATTGGTAGAATTGCAGTTTGCCCTGCAATACATTTTGAGGTTTTTTGTGAGTCTTTCCCTACTATTCACCTGGCTGTGATATGTATAAGTGCCTAACTGAGCATTTATTTACCCATGGCAAGTCTGTTGTAGATAAACTCAGGAAACTGCACACCTCCTGGCTCTATTTACCTTGATCTTATTCTATAAAATATTCATGCTGGTAATCTGTGCAGCTCAGAGGCACTGAAAGATGATCTGCAAAAAGAGGGAATTCTTGCTCTGAACTCTATGGAGGCCCTCAGGAGTCATTCTGATTCATGTCTGGGGATTTCACAAGGATTTGACATGCTTGATCTTTAGCTTGTAATTAATTGTCAGAGCTGCTATCAGCTTTAGAAATGGGTTTCTACTAACTGGCCAAAAATAGCAGCGTTGGTCTTTGAAACTGTTGCCTTTTATGTGTGAAATCAATTGCACCAAGAGCATGTTCTTTTCACGAGTAACAAAAAGGATCCTATTCTGTAATGTCATTCCATTTGTTAGAAAATGTTAGCACCTCTCATTTTACAAGGCTTTTTTTTTTGCATGGCAAGGATGCATTAACTTTAGTCATGTGCAAAAAGAAATCTGCAACTGGATATTTCTTGTAAAGTTACTAGATACGTATGATTTCTCTGTGTTTTAACACTTATTTTAATGCAATATATTAAGCTGGTCAGATGAGGAAAGAGCTCTTCGGCTATTGAAAGTCCTCTTGCCACCTCTTCTCTCCTACTGTCAGTGTATGTCTGATAGATAAAAATAACATTTTTTCCCCATTTTCCTCTTTGTTGTAATGAAAAGAATAGATTCTGTTTAGGTGAGCCTTTCTTCCTGCAAGTAAACTGGTGTTTGGTGAAGAGAAAATGTATGGCCATGGTGGAAACTTAGCAGAGCTTCCTGCACCCCTGCTGCACTGGTCTTCATCCCCTCTATCCATGGGGAGGGAGGGTTGGTGGCAGTGTCTCCCTTGAGGATATCTATGTGCTTTTGTTCATAGCCTGGTTCTGGGGGGGTTATCTGGTGGTCCCACCCCATGCCATGGCCCATAGGGAGCCTGGGAAACTCTGTTTCTTGCTTAGTCCAAGGAATCCAAGGGACTAAACCAAGGGAATTGTGTTCTGTCTCCTCATGTGATAGGCATGAGCAAGGCGTTATCACAAAAACGGGATGTGGACCTGGTTAGGCCTAGCAGATGTTTTAGTCCTGGCTCTCATAGTCTGAATGTGAGCACTAAATACATGCTGGGAGTGCAGTGCATATCCTCAGAGGAGAGAAGGTAATTTGACAGCTCACTTTAACAATAATGTTGACTCTTCTGTCATCTGTTTGTTGAGAATGTGGCTTCTCATATGGAAATCTGAGATTTTTTTGTAGTAAAAAGAGATTTATTTTCCTAGTTTGTATTTATTATTTTGTGGCTTGGGTTAGAAGAGAGAAATATTTGAATGTAGCATTAACGTTTTTAATTTCTAAGCTTTGCTTGGAAACTATGAAAAGGTGAAAATACATAAGCATTATTAAAGGAAGAAAGTGTTATTGTTTGATGTATTAAACTGTTCTTTTCTTTCTGAGAATCTGTGTTTTTAGAGATACCAGGCAGTACTTTTTCCTTTAGCAGTAACAAGTCCTGCTGCCCGTCTCAAGAGAAGACAAAAAAGGCAAGATAAGAACTGTTCAGATAAGATAGGTGTCACTTCTGTCAGTTCTCTATAGCTGGTGAACCAGATGAAGAAACAAAATTGAAAACAAACAAGCAATGTTGCTCTGTCCCTGTCCCCCAAGTCCAAAGCATCCTCTCAATGCCCTCAAGCTGCTGTCTTTGTGAAGGGAATCTTTTCCCTTGAGTGGAAGTTTAGAAAATGTTTTGTTGTACTGGTTATGTTAATTAAAGTGATCTTTGTTTCACAAGACAGGAATTCAGAGGGCTGTCCTGCTCTGCATAATTGCCTGTCACAACAAAGAGAATATATTAAGATGGAAAACTGAGATTGGTGTAAAATTCTGTCTTATCTGATCTGCAAGGTATATGAGCAGTGTATTTCATAGAATTTGATTGTCAGATCTCGGGGAGTGCCTGGTGTTATGTGAGAAGGCTTCTTTACGGAAACTACTTGGTCTTTTCCTACTTATATTGGTGAGCCAACAGTGATGTTTTTTGTTGCTTCCTGTAGCAAACCAGGTGTGAAATGTGCCTGTACCAGCACTGCTAAGCCTCTCTGGCAGCCTCATACAGTAGCCTGCTCTGAATAGTGCTTGGTAAGAGGACAGCATTTGCTGCCAGTCTGTCAGGTGTCCACGTGAGGTGGGTTAGTTTGAACCCCAAGGGCAGGCCCTGAGCTGGGCTATCTTTGCTTATGTACATGGATACTTGTTATTACAAGAGGTACAAATAGTGCATCCAAGAATCTGGGACATCTGGGACATTTTGTCTTGCTCCTGGAGATAAAGGTCAACTTCTTCACAGCCTGTTTCTCTTAAATAGCAGTAAACCCCAGCATGGACTGAAGGTGGTTCAAGCGCCATTAATATACATCAATCCAGATCTGACGTGGGGTTTTAGTTCTGTACATAAATACGTAACTGTAGATGGATATTTAAGTACTCCTAGTGTAAATATAAATATGCACACACTAGGCATGTATATGCATGCCTACAGCTGCAGAGAAAATGTACAGCAGGCAAAGGACTTCCTGATACAATGAAATGAAAGGCTTTGTTAGCATCTTAGTTCCCCATTTAAAAATACTGAGAAGTAGAACAACTTGTATGAAAGACTTGAGCTGGCATTTCAAATAAAACTGTATGGCTAGTCAATATGAACTTAATTCTTGAAATGTGAAAGTCTCTATAAAGATCTGTTCAACTGTGTTTCTATATATATATACATATATATATATCAGTGTTTTTCCTTGTCCAAGTTTTTTTTATTAGGGTTTATCATTGTGCAGTTTTAGGAAGGTTAATATTTAGTGTAATTTAGCATTATTAAGGAAACAATTGCTTTAACAGAAGAGATTTCTTCATTGTATTAAGAGGAAAAAATATTCTTGTGTCAATGGTACGGACTCTTATCCTCCTGCTTCATTATTCAATTATTTCAGTTCTAAATTTTTAATGCATGTGCACTAAATTCACGTGCATATGAAATTGGTCTCTTAAGTGATAGATGTTTTTGAAGTCTTGCTCAATTGTACTTTCAAGTTTTTCATTCAGTTTCTATTGGCTTGGCTGGGTCTGGATACACAAGTGCATAAACTGAATTATTATTGTTATTAGCAAGTGCTTGTTCAGTTTTCCCCCTTCTACTGTTTGTGGCCTCGAAGTTTTTCTTGTCTACTGTCTTTGCAAACCAGTTTTTCTGCAGGTCACTTTAAATCACCCTGTGTAATGAACCTGAGTGTTATAAATGTATGCACTAAGGAATGTGTCTTGCTGGTTATGGCAATCAAAATAGGTTTCACATGTTAGAAGTTTGATAGTATAGCTACAGTTGTCAAATCTTGCTTTTGCCCGTGTCCTTGAGTCCAGTCTTTAAAACTCACAATGAGTTACTGACCAGTTGGCATTTAAAAAATGTGGCTCTTTATCCTCACAGGCCACTGTAGTCTTTGTTTTGCTAAATACTTGTCCAAATGTCTCCATTACTTATTCTTCAAGACATAAAATGTGACACAGGGTGCTGTGCCTATTATCTGCCACCTAGAATTGTTTGGGTTTTTTTTCCTTTGGTATAAACCTCAACCATTTTATTCATTGACCTGGTAAATGCTTTATCAATGTATTAAGGTCTTTTTATTAGTGTGGGTTTGTTTTTTGTTTAAAATCAAAATCAGGGAAATGTTCTGTACTGTATGATTCATATGGTTGGTTCTATTCCAGAGGAAAGCTCAATTGTTGAAATAGTTCTGAGTCCCTGTTTTCTGATTTTTTGAGTAGTCTGTGCTGAGTCTGGAGCAGAAACTTGCAGAGGAGCTGCAGGATTGAAGGAGAGCAGAACTGACACAAAGTACAGCTCTCTTGGGAAATATTACTGCAGTTAAACAAGTGCAGCAGGATTTCAGCAATGCTGCTTAGTCCATTTATTCGTGTGTGGATCCCAGGGTGCATGAGATGGGATCTGTCATGGGAGCCAGGAATTGGGAGACAAGATTGTTTAGAGATGTGTCTGTAAGAGAAGCCAACTGCAATCTGCTGGTTTCTGGTCACTTTAAAGGTACTTGGTTTAGTGTTAGTCCTGTCTTGTACTACAGCAAACAATTGAGCAGCTGGCCAAAAACCTGTTGCTGCTTTGAAGAACTTCCTCAAACTTTAGGGAATAATGGGATTGCCATTAAGAAAGAGATGCAATGTGCTATTCCAAGCACTTTACCTTGGTTTTAAGTGCTGAGTTCATTTTTTTTTTTCTTTTGGCTAAGAGTGGGAGAGCTTCATGTAAGTCTTGAAACTGCTGGTGGTTGAAAGGTTTTTATTTATTCAATCAGGGCAGTACATGTTACAGAACTGATATCAAAGGGAGCAGGGCTGGAAATTTTTTTTGCTAGAGATCAACGTGCTGCTGTACTGTTGGGAGAAAGTGGAGATTGCCAGCACCATCTGAGAACCTCTGCTTGGCTATGTGGCAGACAGACCTTTTGTGAGTCAGAGAATTGCCTTGGGGATAAAGCCTCTTGGTGGCAGGTTTTTTTAATCTGCTGCACTGACAGAATTGCTCCATCTTGTCCTCTTAATGCAACTGTGTGTGCCAAATGTGCCTGAAGGGATCTGTATCCAGGAGAGAAGGAAATGGTGGTGCCTCTGAAAGGTGCTTACTTTCTTTTGTGAGACAAAATAAACTTTTGGTGGCTTTGTGGGGCTGCAGCTATTTATATAAGTAGGATATGGCACTCTTGGGTTATATATCCTACTTATATAAATGTAATGCACACTTAGAATTTATCCTTAAATAATAGAAATCTTGGCTATAACTTGCAGAGGCAAACAGCATATGATGTGTATATAATTGTCAGTTTCCTCAAAAATACTTCAGAGTCTATTGTTCCTAAAGATGATGGCACAGATACCAGAACCCCGCCTGGTGCACTTCAGGGATGGAGAGATGAATGCAGTGTTTTCCTGTGGCCTGTGGAAAAGAAAGGGTGATAAATATACTGAGTTGCCTGAAATACTATTTACAGAACTTGCAAAGAAGAGCTTAAGTTGTTCAAACTTTCTGTCCTGAAGTGTTTGTGATTTAGTCTCCCCTCTCTGAAGAGTAGTTTTTTTCCTGTGTGGGGAAAGGTGTTGAAGAAAGAAGCAGATATGAAGAGAGCAAATTGAACAGCCAATACTGCCAATGGCAAGTAATATCTTTAAAGTTTACCTGCAGCTTGTAAATTAAAAATGCCAACTCTTCCTTGTGCTGAAGTCAAGCAAGCAGTCACTAAACATAAACCTGGTGACTGCAAGGAGAAATGGCAGACATTTTGACTGGTACCTTTTCCCAGAGGTCTTGAATTAATATACTTCCTTGAATGATCCAAGAATGTTTGTACGCCAAGTACTGAAGGCAAGCTGCAGTTAAAGTATTTCCAGTGTTTTTGTTCACTGCAGCTCCAAGTTGGTTTGAACCAGTATTCTATCTATCTGCCTTTGGAAAAAATGTGGTGGATTCTAGCACAAACTAAATTTCTCTATGGAAATATGAGTGAGGAAATTGAGGCTTGAAAACACTCAGATTCAGTTGTGATTGAAATTCAGTCACAGTTTGAGCAACTAGGAACACACACTGGAATGTTCACATCTAAGCAGCATCTGATCCTGTAGTGCTTGGAACGTGTCAGGCAGGGGAGACTTGAGTGGAATCCAAGTGTTAGATGTATTTGGGCAGTGGCATCATTCTGAGGGATTTTAGATTCTCTTAGCCACCATTAGTACCCTAGTACAGTTCCTGCAGACAGTGGTCTTGTTTGAAATAGATCAGAACTTCATTTGCCCTACTGAATATAGGGAAATGTGGTATGAAGAGAAGTGGGTGTGATTTGAAATATTATTCCTGTGTTTGTGGAAGTTAAGCCTTGTGCTGGGGAAAAGCCACCAAAACAACTGTTAGACTGAAAATAAGCAATGGGATGAGATGTGGACTTTTGATGTAGCAGCCTAAGGGCTGTCTCCCTGTTGAGGCAAAGAAATATTTCCAGATAATGTAGAAAGGGATATTATCTTGCTGCTGAACTGCTCCGTGCCTGCAGTAGCCTTTAGGGCACAGTGCTGACCCAGATCATTCATGCCACCTTTGTAGACTGTGATTGGTAATCCAGGTTTCTTTCTGTCAAGTGATTGCTGAAGAAAGTGTGCCTGAATTCCTTTAAATAATCCTGATGACCAGTATTTAAACAGGAGACTGCACCAAAAAGCAGCTGAAAAAGGTCAATTGGATGATGGTGATGATGTGTGTGTGTTGTGGGTATGCAACAATTGTGGAGTACTGCAAGTCATTGGTAAGAAGACCAGGTTCTGTGCCACATGGACCCAAACTTAGCTTTTATTTCTAATTTCTAGCTTGGGCCAGCTGTTGTTTAACTGTCACATGGCCTTCCCTGGAGGGTGTTTGGTGCAGCTTATAATGCCATGGGGTTTCTGCAAAGAACAAAGTGCAAGATGGACAAGGTGGAAGATGCTGCAGTAGTCAATGGCTTCTCTTGAGGTTTATATGATTTTCAATGCTTGTATTATTAGAAAGATATAATTCTATGCATTTGCTTTTATTTACACTAAAGGCAGGATAAATAGAGATAAATCTGCAAGCAATTCAAAGCCAGTTGCTGAGGAGCAGCATTGTTTTAAGCAGCTTCAGGTGGGGCAGAAGTCATGATCGTGTTATGTTTTGGAAGAAGGGCAAAGATGACGCTGGTAACTGAGGGCAAGTCAGCTGTGTTATGTACTGTGAAGTGTAGAGAAAATCGAACTGAAACATAGCAAGTAGTTCACAACTTACAGTTCTGCAAAATGACAAGTGCTGTCTGTAGGTCCATCAGTCATGTGGCTGTTATGGTGTTAATGATTTTTCAATTGCATTGCTCTACAACTTCAGTCAATGAGACAAAATCTAAGCTGGAGCAGGTAGTGAATATCCTATAAAGGTGCTCTGGGCTTGACAAACTTGTGCTTTAGAGAGCAACTATGGAAAATGTTGAATCCATTTTTGCAAAGAAGCTACAAGGCTCAAGCACTTCTATCACTTCCTCAGAAATGCTACAAAGATTATATGCCTCTTTATTCTGCCCTTCTCTCCTCCTCTTCTTTTTTTTTTTTTTTCCCAAGCTGCTTTTTTTTGTACTTGCCTAAATATAAATTGTCATGTACGTATGTATTATACAGGTGACATGGATGTCTTGGGTTCCTGACAGTAGTAGTGTGTATCTTGTTCAAAAATTGTGTAAATGTACACAATTCCATTGTTTTTTACGCTGTGTATACTTGGAAGAAAGATCAAGTGAGTTGATGCACATGTAACTTACACATGAATATAGAAATGGACTTTAAAGAATGTTTTATGCATGATATGCTTGAGAAATCTCCTAGGCTGAGTGAAATATTTTAATTTACTTCCTTGTAGAGGGTTTGAACTCATATTTTAACTGAGAATTGTGTTTGGATGCCTGAAAAATTTTGTTTTAATAGCCATGAGAACACTATCAGTACTAAGGAAATATTCAAGCTGGAATAGCTCTTCCAGCTGAAAGCACCACTGGAATAGTTTCAGAAATGAATAGTCAGAACAGATGATCTTTAACCTTACAAATTTTTTTTTATGGTACCTCTTTGGATGGGAATGTGTTAAAATTGCTCTTAAGTACCCAAAAGTAACAAAACCTGTCCAAACAAGCAAACTCCATGTACTTAAAAAAAAAACAACAAAAAAAAAAAAAACAAAAAAAAAAAACCACCAAGGCAGAAAACTAAACCCTATAAGGAGAAGTCTCCCATCAAAAGGGTGAAAATATTAGGATGAATTCCCCCATGTAGAATAGCATTTCCAGTAACAAGAACTAATTGCTTAGAGTACCAAACAAATAATTAGTTTGTAGACAGAGTCCAGAAATGCTGATTGTTATGGGCTACCTCTTTGAAGCTGAGTGATATTTTCTTCTAATCATTAAAAGCATATACACAAGCTATTTATGCAGCTGGTACTAATGACTTAACCTGTAATCAGTCAGACTTTGGCTGTGTATCTGGTTTAAGGATAAATGAGTACAGGTGGTTTCAGAGTACAGGAGGAAACAGAGCATTAGTCAGTGTTCAGCTGCTCTTGACTGAGCCACAGTCAAGAAGAAAAGACCCATACAAATAATTACAGAAATATTGATTCATAGTTTATAATCACTAAATTAATGTCAATTCTGACTGGCAGATAACTGTGCTTAATTCTTTATGGTAACACAGAATTGGTTCTGTTGTCTGTGATTGGATAGCCTTAAAATACAATCCAGAAGCTTTGTAAAACTTAGATTTTTGTTGATTGTGACCTCTGTAAACCTTGCATTTATGGATCAATTTCTGTGAGAAGTCTTCTTAAATGGTTATAAGGTTGTCTAGGCTATAGGAAGGATAATGTTGGACTTAAGAAATCCATACAAATTGTATTTGAAGTGAGTTCAGTATTTTAAATATGTGTGTACAAAACCTACAGCAAGTTTGTGTGGGATTTCTTTTTAGGTATGATAGCAAAGGTTGCATTTATTCAGAGTGCATTTTACCTAGTGAATAGGGTTTCTGTTTTTAGTGATGGATCTAGTGCTCAATGAGCAGTTTTAGAAGGTTTCTTCAGTATCTACCTTAAAACAAGATATCATGAGAAGTGTTACCTTCTACATGGGTATTAAATCTTTTGGGCAGCCCATTCTCCTTTGTAATTGCTAAAGATTTGTATCTTTGGGTTTCCAGACCCTGTTTTTTTTCTGTTTTTTGAGAACATTGCATCTCTATCCTAGGTCCAGGAAGAAATCAAAACATGTTAAATGACAGAGAATTGAAAAGCAAAGGACAAAAATGTTCCTAGGCACATCTACCCCCTAAAACAGAGGGTCATTATGTTGCTTTTCTGTTTTGAATGGGACTAGAAATGGGGTGGATAACAATTCCTTGTATTCCAAAATGATGACTTAGTGTTGCATTGATAATGTGAATTTTGGTGTACTAAAGGGTTATGTACTGGAGGTATTCCTGATTTTTTTCTGACTTTTTCTGTGACTGAAAGTATGAGTGGGTAGTATGTTTGCCAAATAATTTCCTTCAGCTTGCCTGGGCCTCTTAAATAAGTGAATGAAAAAGCAATTCCATAACACAGCTTATAGAACTGGAAGTCAAATTAGGGTGTTCATGTGGTGAGCAGACGCTGCTTAACTTCAGAAGAAATAGTGAAGTGTCTCTGTCTTGCTGTCTTTGTGTCTGAGGAAGGGTTCATAGGTTGTAGCTTTAAAGTAGAAAAATGTGCTTTTTAACAAAGTCTAGACAATGTCTGAGTGGACTGAAGCCTGGCAGAATCCATTATCTCCTTGGTGACTGACAACAAGAGTGACAATTAACTCCAGCTGCGTCTGTGCTTTTGTAAAATTGATACCTTCTCGCTCAAGACTGGAGTGAGATCATTGCTGTATTTTCTTAGGCTTTTGAGCAGTAACCACCAAAGGTCAGTACTGCGCTGGATTATGTTTGAATCACTCATGATCTAATGCTTTGCATCCAATTACCAATCTCCTGAAAAACCTGTTCCATGCAGTCCTGAAATGCTCTGTTTTTATAAGCACTGCTATTAAATGCTTGTGCTGCTTGCGGAGAAATGCCACTGTGGAAAGATTAATTTTTCTTCTCTGTAGCCTGGTTCATGTAGTCCTATTTAGAGCCCTGGAAGACATGGCTTTTGCCTAATCAATAATCACTTCCAATTTTCTAAGTGCCTAAAAATGACAGCATCCACTGTGACTTGTACATGAACTCTTTGAGAGGGTTGGTATGCAGTAATAAATGCTTCTAGGGTTCCGTAGTAATTAGAGTTCAGTGGAAAATCCCACCCCAAACCAAAACCAGTAGAGTGTTGGCTGATTTTATTTTTTAATGAATCAAAAGTAAGTTCTCACTTGTTCTGTGGCTAAAGATCTCTGAAGAGTTGGGCAGTGTTGATTTAGAACACCAAGAGTAATTAAGTCAAAGTAACATTCAGAAATTAGGGAAAGGAATGGTGTAAACTGACAAAAACTAGTCTCTTGTGCTCCTGATCACAGGAGATTTTCTAGAGGACATTAAAATGTAATGTAACCTTTTCAGCATAGTGACAACTTAATTTCAAATAAACAGTGATGGACGTGGGGAATGATGGAAGGTATTTTAGTATCAGTTTCCAAGGGATGGTAAATTGGAAGGCTGGATCTGTTGCCACTAGCGGGAATTGAATTAGAGGGTGTAA
This sequence comes from Onychostruthus taczanowskii, assembly GCF_017590055.1. Taxonomy (NCBI): domain Eukaryota; kingdom Metazoa; phylum Chordata; class Aves; order Passeriformes; family Passeridae; genus Onychostruthus; species Onychostruthus taczanowskii. The sequence continues at coordinate 36,090 of NW_024498518.1, forward strand.
CAAGTTGCTCTTTGGTTTGTTGAGGCTTTTATTCTGTTTACCTTGTGCCTGGTGTGCTGCCTCTGTTCCAGTCTTTCATGCAGCTGCTGTAGATATGCTGCTGGCAAGACCACTGCAGGGTTCAAATACAGTGATTCAATAAGTGTTTTTACCTTTTTGCTGTCCCTTATCATACTGCTCATGTTCTTGGAAGACATGACTTTGCTTTTATGAACTGTTTCATATTCTTATTTCTCTGGTTCTTATGTATCTCTTGCTATAACTGGATTTGGTTTGCTGTTTGAATTTGTTATGTAGAGAAGTTAAGGGAGTGTTTTTAAAAATGATTAATTTTTACATATTTCTAATTCTTTAGGATGCTTTGCATACTTGCACTACTGTTACTGTTTCAGAATTTCACATTAATTATGAGTGTTGGTGGAAATATATTCCTTTTAACTGAGCAATAAGCCATGAACTGATGCAAAATGCTTTTTCTGCTACATTTCTAGTTTTGAAATGGTACAATGGTGTTTTGAATGTAAATTGAATTTTACAATGGAAAAAGCTAGTGGATGAACAAGTATCTTTCGTTAAGACTATAGTTTAAACAGCATAGTTTTTAGAGAGTTCTTTATCACTTTCTAATGCTGGCCTTGTGAAATTGTGCTTCTCTACTTAATTAGACAATAACAGAAGAATTTAGGACAGCTTTTTATACTGCTTGACTATCATAAAAATCGTGCTGTTGCCTCTGTGAGAGAGGATTTCAGAGCATAGGAAGGAAAAGTTTCTACGTTCTTAGCTTTCTGGGATAACTTACTGTCTATCTTGATAACATGGTAGAAAAGAAGAATGGGATACTCATGATAAAAATAAATGTTGAGGGAGTATTGATACATGACTTGGTATAGGCAAGTGATGATCCAGGGGGAAGCTTTCTTCTCCCCACACTTCACCTGCTCTCTAGGCCAGCTGGTTATTGAGTAGGACTCGGACACATTACAGTGGAAAGGTTGTAATTCACCTATTCCAGCATGTTTTAAACCCTAGTGGCAGCACTCATTCTATGTACATGCCTCCATAGAAGGCCTGCTACTGTGCATGGAGATTTTGATTAGCTTTTTGGACATGGCTGTTCTAGGTGAGCAGCCTTTTGGCTAAGATTTCTCTAGCGTCACATTTTATTCTGATTTTTTTCCCTGTAAACTCCATTTTAGTCAAATAATTTCGTTGCCCTGTGAATGTCAGCAACCAGAATGAAGCCATTGTCATCTTTTGCATTGATGCTGCTGGCAGTGTGTAACTTGAAGCAGAAAATGTATCAATTGAAACTTCCAAGGTCTAAACTTGAAACAGAAAAGAAGAAATTTTCATGTACCAGTTAGCAAATATTCCCTAGCCTTAGAGGGATTAGGATATTGCACTGGTTTTTGGGGAATTGTTCTGCTCTTAATTAAGCATGTAACTATTTTCTGCTTTAAGTGCTCAAGTGTGAGCAGATACCTGCACTGGGTAATCTCCAGAACTTCTCTGTGATTCTGTGGATGTACAGAGACTTTCTGCTTATATTTCTGTATGGATTTCTTGTTCATAGTTTATCAGGCAAATGAGTGCATTTCTCAGAGATCCCAAACCTGCAGTATGTATGTCAGGCAAAACTTCCAATATCTGGTAGGCCTTTGTGTGGAGAATGAAGCTGGGATTTGTGCCAGTAAGCTAGTCCCTAGTTCTGCTTAATGAAATCCTTCTCTAGACCCCATATTTCAGTGGTCTTGTAAACTAAAGTGAGTAGGAGGAGAGAACCAGATACTCAGAAGGGGGTTGACCTCACCTGGTGCTGTTGTTGGCTTGACATTTAAACTGCTGTCAATCCTTTAGTCATCCTATTCCAGCAGCTGTTGCTTCTGGGTCTCTACTAGGCACCTACAGAGTCAGTGTCTCTTGGGATACTGGTGCACTGCTGTCTTGGAAGTGGCTTTATTCCAGCCCCAAAGCGAATCAGGAGCAACCAAGAAGTCAAACTGCGTTTTGCCAGAAGATGTCAGCCTTGTGTCTGTAATGGAACGTATGCAAGAGACGGTGGCAGTGGCCCTCCCAAGCTTTGCTGTCTCTGCTAACCCCACTGAGCTGCTTCTGGTGCTCTGGGAAAGGCAGCACTTGGATGAAGCTTTGTCTTGAGGCACTGGGAATCACTCCAGGCATTGGCCTCGGTGTTGCTCACAGTGCTGCCTATTTGTGCTGCTTGAAACAGAAAATGCAGACTCCCTGGCATGGTACCTAGGTAAACAGCCTTGTATGGTCCTAGTAGTGGGGTAATGATCTGATACAAAACCTCTTTGGTGTGTCCTGATCTGTTGTGTGCCACTAGTGACCTTTTAATAGTCATAGTTTAAGGGAAAGCAAATTATTCCTCCTCAGCACTTCCAGCTGCTTAATAATTTCTCATAAAGCTAAGACAGAAACATGCAGCAAACAGTTTAGTTTTTCAGTATTGAATTTGTTGCTTCCAGTAAAATTCTTAGAGAGGAGGGTAAGATTTTGTTTGGAGTCCGTGTCAGATTGGGTGAGAAAGCAGCTGGCATTTGTGTGAGGAGGGGGATCTCTGAAAATTTACAGGTATTGAACCTAGTAGAGTTTGATCACTCAAATAGCATAATTTTAAGATACTCTGTCTGAAAATGTTAATTTTTGGTGGGATTTCTTAATATAACGTTCATCTGGGGGATAAATCAACCTTTCTTCCTTCTGAAAAATATGCCTGCCTATGCACCCTGCTCTTTATGCATATAATAGTAAATTGAAGGTCATTTTACAGCAGCATGGTTCATCTCTTTGATCTTCACATTTTCTGGTAATGGCAGATTCAGAGGGGTGTCTGTCACTGCATGGCAGGATGAACAAAATGGATATGTACCATGTGATATGGCAAAAATGTGGCTACAAAAGCATCTATTGACCTCCAAGTTGAGTAGGTTCTGTGTTTTATGACCTATGCAATCATTAGCTTGAAAAAATACATTATGGTATGAAGAGGCACTTCAGAATATTAACCACTAGGAGTGAGGATATCCTGTGCTCTCTATTGGTGTCTTGATGTACATGATGTGGTGAGCATTTTGGAGAAGGATAAAATTGCATGTTGAGGAAAATTGAGCATCTTAACAACTCGCAGGCTGTTGGTTGCCTTTTTTTTTTTTTTAAAAAAAAAGCTGTCTTGTCAAACTTACAGAAAATTCACATTATTCACATTTTCTTTAGTAACAAACTCTAGATGGACTGATGTTTCAATGACTTTGAGGGAGAAAGGGGGAAAGAGAGGGCAATGAGAGTAAAAATCTCTCAGGGGGCACAAAAGAATCTGTGCACTAATGAAAAATGAAGTAAAACACAGGCTAACCTCCCTATAGGAAAATGGGTGACCCTTTCTAGGGATTTGTTAATATATTCATTTTTAAGGCAGGGAACTGCAATAAGGAGAGAGAGAAGGTAGATTCCATGGCTTCCCTGCGATGCAGTTCAAATTAGAAGCTCTTGCAGTTCATTTTGAAGTGCTCCAGAATTAAGATTTAGGAGTAACAAGGGCTAAATAGAAGAGGACAAGACATAAATGATTCTGTTTCCTTTTTGATTCACTTCTCTTATTCTCTGTTGAATATAAGGCAATAGCCCAAAGTTGCCAGCTGTGCAATCTAGGCTGAGCTTGAATTATGAAAGTGTTGTGCTTGTACTGTCAGAACCTCCTTAGAGCATCTCTACCACGAGATTGGATAACAACATTTGTGCTGGGCACCCTCACGGCCAAGTTACTGAGGGAAAAATGAAACACTAACAAAGTGGATGTGGCTCTCAGGCACTCTGCAGGCATTTTCTCAGTGTAATTGCAACATTTTCATTCAAGGCATGTCACTTGAGGATGGGGATGTCAACAAAAGTTTCTTAAGAACTTTATTTTCAACACAAACTTTCATTCAGGAGCAGAGGAGTTTTGGAGAGGTGGGAAACTGATCACTCCTGATTTTTATACTCTTTGCTAGTAACTTTTCCTTCCCAACATGAGCATATCCAATTGAGGTTGCTGTTTTCTTGCTGCCTCCATGAGCGAGGTTTATATTGAGGTTTATATTGTACCCAATTTTGTCAAAATTACCTTTTTGCTTTTTGTGTCAATGATTGCATTTTCCCTCAAGTTTGCTGCATTACTCCTTTGTGTCTTGTTAAATGACACAAGGACTACCAAGTAGGTCTGTGTGACCCAAGGTCAGTCAGCCTTGTTACAACTGTTGTTTAAACAAGTGAAGCAGAAATTCTGTAGGTTCTGTTCAAGCTCTGCTGCTGGTTGAAATGGGATGTTATGGTGCCTCTAGATTTTACTCCTACCATATTTAAATTCTGCTGTATAATATCTGTCACAGATTTCATTCCTTTTCTGGAGACTATTGGTATTTCTGCAAAACGAGTGCTTTTTCTCCAGAGGACACCAGTTGTGCCAGGCTCATGGCTCTGTGTTGCCCATAAAGAGCTTGTAGGGATGCTATGTGGCCTGAAGTTCTTGCGTTTCTCTATGTGGTATCCTTGTTTTCTAGTGAAAGTGGGGTAAGAAATGAACTGTCCTTTTATTTAATCACAATCCATGTGGTGTATTTTGGTCCACTCTATTGGCTGACTTCTCTGGTAGGGTAAACCTGAATTAAGTTGGTTTTAGGAAGATGTACAGACTTGACTTAATGGGTTAGACCTTTGAGCTTCTCTCAAAGCTCATTCTAAATGACAATGTGTCCAGCCATAGCTGAGACCTCACAGGGTGCTGATGTCACACAGGTTCTTTAAAGTCTTTTGCAATTTCAATGCATGCTTTACTGCTGTTGGTAAGGAAAATGAAATATGCCCATTGTTCAAAATTTAAAAGAAAAAAATCTCACCTTGAGAAATAAATGAGAAATCCTTGTTTGATATTAAAAAATCCTTTTTATTTAGTAGTATTGGGGATTTATTTGAACAAACCTTAACTCTAGCCCATGTAGAGCTGCAAAAGAAGTACTACACATTTCTAGCAATGGTGTGAAATTTTAGTTCTGGAACATATTTTTGGTATCTCGTGATTATATTTGGAATTTACCAAAGTCATTAATTTAGTCAATTATTACTTAGTTATTCTGAGTATTATTCTGTACTGGCAACTTTGTACTTTGTTCAGGAAACTTGTCTAATTGTTCTTAATTACATTATGTATTGAAGCATTCTGTTTTAGGTTCTTTAGAGGAACAGGTTAGCAGATTAGCAGAATAGCACTAATGGCAAAACATTGGTTTTTCAGGGCGGTTTTCAAAATCTTTCAAGAATTGGTTTGTGTATAGGAATCAGTCTGGTTGAAAAGATTTGCTTTCTGATGGCTAGACTACTCTGAATGCGTTCTTGGTCTTGGATGGAATGGAAATGTGTGTACAGAATGTGTATGCAGATACAGAACTATAGAATGTATACGAATTTGTCTCTGGAACATAAGCATCATTTTGGAGCAAAATACATCAAGATTAATGAATTTTACCTTCTTGTTTTCCTTATGTAGTAATTGAATATATAATTGAATATATATAGGTTAAATGCAATAATTCAGTGTAAATTGGAGTTTATCCAGTGAAAGTTAATTGAAAAAATAACCATATTAGGCAGTTTTAAACAGTTTGCTATATGGGTGTGTTTATATAAATCCCTTAGGGAAATAAAATTATTTCAGTTTTCATAAATTGGAGCTGGAGTACCTTCAACAGTCATGTGCAGGGATGAGCAGATATGTGTATTGAGGAAATCACAGAAATATTGTTGACTAATGTAACAGTAGGAGGTAATTGAAAGTAAAATTGTCATTTTTGACAAAGAAATTTGCAGAAAAGCGATTTCCATTAGTCTAGTGGAAAAAAATTAATATATTCAGTTAGATTTTGAGTGATTTTTTTTTCTGTTTGGACACTATGGTCTTTCTTAGCTAATGTGCTTCATCAGCTGGCTGGACAGCAAGCCATTCCTTCAGAAATGGCATTATATTTGAAATGTGAGGAGGAGAAAAGCCACTGGAAGTGATTTTACTTGAATAGATGCTCAACTATCCTTGTTTGCAGCAACCTTTCATCACATTTCACTGAAAGGAGTGAAACTGAAAAGATGGGTTTCTGCCACTGAAATCAAGATGCCAGTTTCCATTCAGTCAACAGTAGCAATCCTATTTGCTTTCTTTTTACTTTGTCCTTCATAGTTCCCTTGCTGTCATCAGGAATGAAAGGCCCAGGGAAAAATTCTCCTTTCTTTTTCTTGGAGATTTAAGTTTGATGTGCGAATAAGTTAAAACTTGAACTTTTAAACTCACCTTTAGACTTCTGTGCTTTTTGTAGGTAGTTCTTAGCGGCATATGTTAAGCAAAAAAATCACTGCGTGATGTATGAAACAAGACTTTAATAATAACAAAGAAGGCTCAGACTGTTGGTGAAATTTGTAATAGCTGTGCTGCACTCAGAGAGAATAAACTGGCTGTTTTCTCTAGATATGTAGAAGAAAGTAAAATTGTGTTGAAGTCATTATAGAAACACTAGATAAGTAATAACTAATGAATACATCCTGTATTTCCTGCTTGACTTGTTCAAAGGGTAACTTTGTGTTTTCTTTTTCCTTGAAGTAATTTATTATCTTCAAGTCATTGACTAAGCTCTTATGAATATCTTGCAAGATAGAGTTTACTGGGAGCAGTTGGCTGGGACTCCATTCCTTATGCATTACACAGGCTGGGTTGATTTAAAATGTCATATGGCTGAGCTATCCTTGATTATGCTTTTGCCAGAAACCTGAAAATTGCTGTCTGCAGAGCTGGTAGACTTGACTAGTGAAAAGATGCTTTATTCAAGTCACCAATGTGCAGCACATCAAACATGGCTTGTGATGATGCTAAGAAAAGGAGCTCTTGTGGTATTAACTATGACGGGTTAGCTGCTTAGCACAGCTTTTCTGCTGGAGGGGATTGCAATGTGCCTGGTTGCCACCTCGCTGTGGAAAATAGAAATCTTCCACCAGCAGAGCAGTTCTTACTGCTTTGATTCATAAAATGCGAGTCATGAGGCAGCAGCTCATGGCTCTGTTGTCTCTTGTTTCTCTGGGAGATGGGGTGTGGACTCTGATCTGTCATTGTGGGGATTTCCTGCCCATAATGTTATCCCTGCTTCCTCCGCTTCCCCCATAATTATTAGAATTTGCCATATCTTACATAACCTCAGAGGAGAACGGCCTAAGTTATCTGGCCTAAAAGTTGGAGTTTAAGTGTAATCTCTTGTTTGGGCTATCCTTGCTTGGATACTTTTATTTTTTTGTTGCCTTTTTCACCAACCTCCTTAATTTTTGCATGGATACAGAATACAACATTAAAACTGGCCAATGTGTCTTAATCATGTCTGGCTTTCCTCTGGATCATCAGTGTAACCACTAACTACAGGAATTTCAGCTTCTAAGCAGATTTATGCGAACTTCTTTAGAAAGAAAATCTTTGAGGTAAAGATCTTCCTGGGATAAATTATGTCACAGCTAATGGAACAGACTGCTGAGAAAAGTCAGTGAGTCTCAAACAAATGGTGGGGATCTAAAGCTCTGAAACAGTCTGGAGGGCCTTGAACCACACAGACTTTTGCAGGAGAAAGCAAGATGCAGCTACACTGACAACTTGTGTATTGCTTTTCTTATTGTTTTTTCTCATTTCTCTAACTCTGAAATAATGCAAGACAGGAGGGCAAAGCAGTTCCTTCAGTTATGCTAAAAGGTTGTTACACTTGACAGTTATGTACTGTTTTTCTGTGTTTGACATCTTGGCTGGATGGGTTATTTAATCACTGTTATGTATCAGTCATCAACTAGGATACTTTAAATTTGGTTTGTTGGTCTTTGTGCTGGAGAATAAGTAACTCAAAAGTAAAAATTAGTGACGAGGAACAGTTGCTCCCTTATGGTAACCTACACACTTTTTCCTTTCAACCAGTTTGTGTTTCGTTGCAGTGACCCTCAGTATTGTTTCCAATAATCCTCTTTCCATTGGAAGAGTATTGCTTCCAGTCTGAGTGCAATTCTTGCTATCATAGTCCATCAGGAATAGGCCTCCTGTTATTTTCCATGAGCAACCACATCCTGCCCATCAGATGTACTGACAATGTGCACTTGTTTTGTGTGTCTGGCAGAAAAAACAAACATTTGTTAAGCTTTGTGCTTTATGGGAATAGGTTACTCAGTTGTACTTAATAGTTGTAGTGGAATGACCAAGAAGATGGTTGGTAAAAAGATATTTTTGGGTTGAGATGGTTACACCATTAAATGAATAAAATATGATATTTCCTTATTTCTAATATATCTAAAACTTACAGCTTTTTAAGTAGAAGTTTAATTAAATCCATAAGACACTCTTGGCTGAATTAACAAAGTCAGAATTATGCATCACCACTACTTCTGTCCATTTAAGTCGTATAATAAATGTAAAAAGAAAGTGGTCACTGTCATTCAGAATGCTGTGAATAGAAATGTGACAATAACCTGGCTGGTGTAAGCATTTATAGTTCTAAAAGAGTGGAAATAAATTTAAAACCTATTACAGGTTAAATTACCAGGCAAATATAGGATGAAGTAAAACGTAGAAAGTTGTCATAAAGTTGAGAGTTTTTTGGGTCTTTTTAGTTCCTGAATGTCTTGTAAAGAAAACCAAATCACAGGTAGCTCTTGTTTCTTGTAGCTGAAGCACCTTCAATAAGAAAAACTTTTTTTTTTTTTTGCTTATTTAGAGCTATGTAGGTAAAGAATAATGTACTGCCAGTGGAAAAATGTGAATTGCTGCCTTTTGCTGGCTTGCCCACGTGCTCTTGTGAGAGCACGACATTTAGTTCATTGTGAGAACATGGCATTTAGTTGGGTGTAGAAGGTAATGGCTGTGTTCTGCTCTATGAGCTCAGAGGCCACTTGGAGCTGCACACACTGGAACCCTGTTTGTGACTCCCAAATTCAAATCTCAAATTTGTGTGGGCTGACTTAACCCATGAATGACACAGTGAGTGAGAGCATTCAGGCTCAAATACAGTCTGCTTTTCTCTAGCTCCAGGAGTAGAATAGGCAGCACTTAATTTTTTTGATTTCAGTCCTTCCACTCTTCTAAAATTCACTCACTATGCAAGTTGGCCACTTTTTAAATTATTATATTGGAATTAAGGCTGTTTTGTGGCAGTAATGAATTATAAATTCATTACTTTAGGGCTTGGAATAAGTTTTTTTCTTATCCTTCCAAGTGTTTCAGAAAACATGTTGACTGAAGTAAACTTATTGCCATCAGTGAGACAAGAGACATAATGGTATGCTTGCAGAAGAAAACAGTGCTCAAATTTTATGCTTTTTAGGAGGTGTTTTCTGCAATTCCCTTCTTCCAAGTGGCCAAGGATCAGAGGAGAGTTCCTGACCTTGTGCAACTTTGCAATTCATAGATGTCCAGCATGATTTAGGATTTTGGAATTAAATGGCTTCAGTTTGCTAAGTTGTAATTGAGCTGTTAGATTTCATTCACTAAACATAGCCTGGTCAAACAACTGACCCGTGTTTTGGTTGGATATTTGATGTTCTGAAAAATAACCTGCCTTGTGAAATGGAAAATTGAGGTCAAGCCATTTATGTGCCTCATTCAAAGGAGCTTTTCACTCAAAATCACTTGAATTGAGCCATGTGTTAGTCCTGTAGTAGGTTTGTCTAGTGCTGAGGGTTATGGTTGATTTTCTTTGAAACTTATTTTAAATACATTTTTCTGTTAAGTTGTCAATGAATAGCCTAATCTGAAAGTATATGTGGTTGGTGGTATTTCCTGGAAGATTTCTACTTCTTGTCAAAAGGCTTGTTTGGACATATCTGTCTGGTATTGACCAAGTTTGCTTTTTTGTCTGAAAAGATCCTTCATGGCATTAGGTTAGGTGTTGTCTCCGCCCCATTCCAATACAAGCTTGCAAAATGGCTGTTTGCCACACCATGTACTGGGGGGTCAGAGAGAGCTTTTATGGGTGTGTACTGATATTTCTTCTCCCTTGTAATGCTATATTGAGAGCAGTTTTGCATGTTTTGCTTCATTACAAAGATATAGTCCTTTGGGTAGGCAAGCGGTTACTTAAAATGTGTAAAACCTGCCTTCACTTCCAGGTATGACTGTAGTGAGGAAAGAACAGTGAAAAGCAGCTCTGTTCAGTTCATGTTTTGGAGTACTCACTGGGCTGATGGGTTTTGGTACCAAAGCACTGGGTCTCTCATCCTTAAACTGCATGACTGAATTTCTCCCTGCTCTGGCTGTTTGCTTTCTTGATAAATATCCCCTGCCCAGGAAAATGGCTGCTTGTGATGGAGCTGCTGCTGATAAAATTACTTCAATTGCTTATCTTTTTGAAGTAAGATTTCTTGAGAACCTCAAGAAAACAGTCTAATTTTTATCTCTTTGTAGACAGTAATGTTTAGTGGAGAGAAATATTTCAGCCAGATGCTCAAGTGGTAGTGGTAGTTTAGGCTGTTGATTCATGCATGTCACACCAAACCATGCACTCTGTGTTGGTAACATTGATACCATTGCTGGTTTCTAAAATATATTTGTATTTCTGCATAAAGAAATAGCTTCTATGATCATTGACTCAGCTGTTTTAGAAACGTTGTTTTGCTGCTTTTTGGGTTCACTGTGTGTTTTAGAAGCTCTTAGGAAGTGATATGGTCATGCTCATAAGTAATTTGTCAATATGCTTCCAGTATAGAAGTTGGAGAATCATTCCCTCTTTGGCAAGTTCATCTGATTTTGTATCAGGAGGTAAAAATATTCTGATGAGTGTGTTTCTTATGTTAAAATGAAATGTGTAGCCCTGTAATAGAAATAGTGGTGTCAAAACATGTGAAGACTGGCCTTCCAAAATTCTGGAAAGTAAGGTAAAGCAATTTTACAGTGATTTATGCACCTTGAGAAAATGTAGATGTAGAAAAAGTACCATTAATACTGTGTTACCTAACAATCAGCAGTAATGAGGTAGAAAAACAGTTTGTGATGCATTTTTTGTTCACAATTTTTGCAAATGATCCTTCAATAGCAGAGCTAGATAAACCATTTCTGTCAGTGTCTTGGACTTGAGATTTGTGAAGTTTCGTATTTGGTGGGTTTTGTTACAGTTTTCTTACTGCCTTTGGCAACTTCTATTGTGATTCTATGATACTCTAAAAGAGAGCACAGTTATCCCTATGTTTTCAAATGAACCAAGAGGGTTTTAGTTCATCTTTGAAGGGTTACAGTAAAATGAATTTAATTAAATCTTTCAGGTTTTGTTTCTATGCAGGATTCACTAAAAAGTCTTGGCAACTAATTGCTATTTCTGTTCCACAAGCTGTTTTTTCTCAAGCTGGACAGTGGATCAATACATGCTTTAGATGTTTACAAATCAGTGTATTAATAACTCTCAGTTGTGCACTTATTCTCACTGGAGCAGTGACTATTCCTATAGAAATGCCCAGGAGAAATACTCAGCATAGAGTAAGCAAAACTAAATGTCACTGGTCTGAAAGGGGGAATGCTGAAGAAAATGCTTTAAACGTTCTCTCCTGTCCCTTCAAGTGTGGGAGCTGCCTTCCTGTCCTTTCCCAAGTTCCTTCCAAGTTTCAGGTGTTACTGAAATCACTGATTTGCATTTTGTGCCGAGTGATGGATTTAAACCTCCTGCAAAGTAAGCCTAAATGTCAGTCTCAGGTAATGCAATGAACAAAGCAAGTGAATTTGTAGGGACAGCCTCAAATTGCTGATGTCCACCAACAGAACTAGCCAGAGGGAAAATGTTAATTACTTAAAAAATAAGTAATTCTTAAAGCGTGAAGGAGAAGCTGTTTTCAGAGAGGATTAAAGGCAGTATTTGAGATAGGACAGCTATTAGGATGCTCAAGAAAACCAGCATTTGAAATAATTGTCTAATGTAGCAACTACACTTAGGGTGGAATGCAGTTTTCTCTCGTTCTGACAGTCTACCAAATGTTGAAGGAACAGTGAAATTAAATGTGGAAAAATTTAAGTTAGTCACCTTAGCAAAGACAGAGTTTTCTACAGCTGAACAGAAGGATTTGCAATTCTGCATGAAATCCATGAGGGACTTTGCTACCAGTACTTCCCCTTCTTAAAATGGATGGAGATGCCAGGCAATCTGGGCATTTAAAACACTGGGTAAATCAACACACTTCTGTGCATCATTTGGCTCTTGGGACGGTCAATGAGAAGCCACTGCCCTTTGTTCCTCACAGTTCCTGTGCTGTGGAGCTGCTGATGTGCAGGTACACTTGCCTAGTTTTCTGTGAAATGCCTTGGATCTTGCAAACATGGACCTAGTGGGTTTGGGTTACAAAAATATATCCTTCCTTAAAGCCATGGCTTTAGCTGCCATGGCTTTAAGGAAGGATAAAATATATCCTTCCTTAAAGCCATGGCACAATTGATTTTAAATTTGACTACATTATTAAATATCCTACATGAACATGTTTGTAAGGAAGCTGTACGGAGTACACTGAGAAGGCAGAAATGACATCCAACTACCAAATTGCCATTGTTATGCCCAATGCCACGCATGTTCAGGTGCATAAATATAGGCAGTGTGCAGCAGGTAAATTTCCATCTTCCTTTCCTATAGTATGTGAAATATTATCATTTCTGATTGTGACTGAGACACTTGAAAGCATGCCTGGGATTACTGGAGATGAACAGCAGCTTTAATTATTAAGCTACTTGCATACTTGCTGGCTGGACAACTTATAGACATTTTACAATCAGTTTGAGTCCACTCCTTTCTATGGGATTTGGGGGAGAGAGTAAAATTCAGGTGTATATATTTTTAAAGACAAATAACTGATTAATAGAGAAGTTGAGTTAGGAACTTGAGAGAAGTGCTTACCTATGGTTAAATTAGTCCAACGTAGCGTGTAAAGCTTCACATGCAGTGTTTCCTCAGTAAATGCCTTCTACAAACATCAATCCAGGAGTTTTTCAGACAGCATATGAAACAGCTCAGTGACAACTTTATGCTGGTAAATTAGTCACATCTTGAACAAAAAATCAGTTACCTTTCACCATTTATTTGTTGGTAACACTTGAGTGCTGTGTCATCCTGAAGTTGTGACACCATTTAGAAATCATTCATTAGTGGACCTAGAGGCAGGAGAGACTGCATGAGTTGTAGGACGTGGCTGTGATTTAACTGAAGGAGGAGCAGCTTTTAGTGTAGCTTGATACCTGCAGTTCTTAGGTTTGGTAAAAATACACAGCTGTAAATAAGCCCCTTTCAAGTAACTGCAAATTGCACTGCATAATTGTGTATCTCTGAGTCTGCTACACGGTCCTACCATTTGTAATGTTAGGCTTGAAATAACAAGTATCTGTGAAATGGATTTAGAAAAGATGCTTTATCACTGGATTTATATTTTCTGTTGAAACCTTTGACCTATGGCACTGATATTTTATCATAGGGAAGGTGTTTTCCAGCAGGCTGTGCATGCAAGTGTGTGCACACAGCCTGGTGTGGTCCCTTGTTTGTTTTGCAGGTGTCCTGTTTGCCTGGCTCTTTCATTCTCCTTCGACTGTAGGACAGAATTTTCTCATTGGCTTGTTCCCCTCTTGAACTTTCTTCCTCCTTTGAGCTGCTGCTGTGCTTCCAAGCACTGTGCTGCAGTCTCCTGGTTGCATTTAACAGTCTGTAACTAGCCCACACACAGATGTCAGAGTTTTCTGGGGCAGCATGATGTCCGTGATGAAAAGGCATAATGATTCCCCCTTGGTTCATCTGCACTTGGTGCTGTTTGATCCTGAGCCTTAACCAGGAGTGTAGGACATAGCTGTACTTTCCTGCTCACTTTGCTTGAGTAGTGACTGATCTGATTTGATCAGTAGTGACTGATCCATGTTGTAATTAATTTTTGCACAGAAGCAGACTTGGATTTACAGCTTAAAGAATAAGTGATGGTGGCTAGTGTTACTGTCTACATGTATTAATCCTTTGCCATGTCTGGATGGACTAAATAAATACATAGTTGTTGCATTTGCCCTGCTGTGATGATTACTGCAATTTTTTGTTTTTATAAGCTGGTGTTTAATTTTGCAAGAATTTATTGAGTTACTCCTCCAGAAGGCTACTATTATTGTCCTTCTGTTATATGAACAGTTAATGGACAAGTAGGTACAAAGTATTGAAAATTTGGGTTCAAATGTAAAAATGGCATCCAACCTAGTCTTTGCTGAATACAATTATTGAGGTGTATAGTCCTATTGAAAAAAAACTAAAACAAACAAGCATTAAAACCTGAAGCAAAATCCCTCAAGTCATAAGTAGATATAGAAGATTGAAGTGAAGTTAATTAATACTTGGGAAAGCCAGTGAATGCAGCATGATGAGTATGACAAGATCTCCTGGGCAATTGGGTGTGTGTGAGAGCCAAATCTGTGCCATTGATTTATACTCTGAATTTCTGAATTTTTTGGATCAACTTGGAAAGAAAGACGGCATTGTTGTTGGGAAATGCAAATGGCTGTTCTCCATTTCTACCAAGGAAAATCTTTTCAGGAATTTCCCACCCAGTATTTACAGCTGATTCAATCACTTCTCAGTAAAGTTACTATCCAAATTGTCTTCATATTAAATAGTTTCTAAAAAAGTTGACTTTTTTGCTATACTAGTCCAAAATGTAATACTGTTTTGTCTGTTCAAGGTCAAATAGAGTTATGCTTGTATTAGAAACTGTTTCATTTCCAAGGAATACTTGTTACAGGAGAATTTGTGAGTGAAATGATTATTAAAACTACTCACAAGAGGAATTAGCTGAAGATTAACCTGTTGGAGCAAAACTTATTTTTTTCAACTTCCATTTAGACCTCAATTTTATTATTCCTTTTTTTGGCATGAGTTTGCTTTCTTGTGTGCTTGCAGATAATAGTGACATCTGACTTCTCTCAAGACACTTTACTTGCTGTGTTAGAAGGAAAGATAAAGCTCCTCTGTTTCCATAAATATTGTATGGCTGATGAAGAAAGAACAGTGGAAATGCTGCATTGGGGGGATGTATTTTTATTATGCTATTTTGTTGTTTGACTCATTTCTGTGTTGCTATGTTGCTGTGAAAGAAATATGTATTAATCCTTAAAAAAAAATTAGTTTTAATATGCTGAAGTAGAAGTGAGTTGTGCTATGTCATATCTGTTAATCAGGGATAACAAATACTGAACACTGATTAGACCAAGTTCCTTTGAAAGTTAAGTTCTTGTGTGTGGTACCAAAATCAGTGTTTACATAGAAAGAATCCCTTTTTTGATTTATTTTTCTGTGTTTAGAAGCTATCCTCATTTTGGCATCCTAGTCAACACAGTGCAGTATTTTGTGAGTTTAGGTGCTTTTTCTATTAAAGATCTCATGTTATTGTTTTTCATGTGTTGTATTTAACAAAATAAAGCTCCTGGCTTTCAGCAGTAATTTCAATAACAAATAATATGGAATAAAGAATATTCCTTAAAATGTCTCTCTGAAAGTAGATGTTCATAAATATTTTGGGGCACCTTACATCCTTTGTAACTAAGCAGTGTTCAAATTATTTCAAGAACTAACTTTTTTAAATGTTGCTGTCATTAATGATGATTCAAGTGCCAGTACTGCTTGGTTTTCCATGCTTGCCTTCCCTAGCAAAGCTTTTTGTGCTAGCATTGAAACTGGAGGTAAATAGTTTAGAGATAAAATGGAGCATCCTCCATAAAATTGCAGCACTGGGGAGATGTCAGGATCCATCCAGTTTGGGAACAAGCATTTGCCTGTTAACAAGAGCAAACAAAGTGTGTGGCTCAGGCACTGCAGCTGTTGGTGGGGCTCAGAAATCAGGCAGTGATGCTCCCAGCCGTGACAGCCCTGGCAGCAGGGCTGCAGCACATTTTTGGTGTTGATTTCCTGCAGGGCCATGTTTATGTTGGAGGCGGTGCACAAGCTGCTGTGTGGACATCAAATTATTCTATTGGTTTGAGGATTAATGAGGTTAAATTAGCTCAGTCATTTAGTGCACATTTTATTGAAGTTCAAGCTGTTCAGACTGTTGCAGTTAATATAAGCAGCCCAGAATGTTGCCGGTTAAATGTAAGTTACTCACCAGGGATCCAGAGTTCATTATTGGAAGGAATAGGACAACTTTGCTTGTGGTCAAGTTAAACTTGTGGGGAATACTCTTCCCTGTGTTATCTGAGGGGCAAAACTGGAGGGAGCATCATTGATCAGCATGGTGGGATACCTCGATGAGCTGTTTAGGGGGATGTGTTGCTCTCTTTATACCTGTTGTACAGATGGAGGTATTGGTGATAAAATCAACTCCTGTGAGCCTTTGGTTGCATTAAAAAAGTCTCATTCACTAATGAAAAAATATTTGGAGTTAGAGGGAAATGAAGGGCTAGGAATGAATATCTCTTCTTAAAAACTAAGAGTTGCTGTGACAACCCTGTCTCTGTGTTGGCTTCTGTTTTAAGTGGAAACAGTTGCACAGATTGGTCCATTTTACAGAGGTTTTCTCTGAAGATCTTGTAGGTCTGTCACAAAATGATGTTTGCAGGAACTATCTTTAAAGGTACTTCAGAAATGCTGGAAAAGTTTGGAAACCCCCATCAAAGTGCAGGTTTAGGAGAGGCAAGGGAAGAAAATCATGAGTAAAACATTTGATCCAAAATAAACTCTTGGGTTTTTACTTTGGGTTACTAAAATTCCATCTAACTTTCGAGGGATTTTTGTTCGTTGTCACTCAAGAAGGGGCAATGCTGTGGGTACCATGGTGTGTGTGGAATGCCACTGAAAGGAAGAAACAAGTAGGCTTGACTCATGGCTTTTCATGCTCTGTAGAATACCCCACCCTCAGGTTTCATTGTTACATTTTGACTCCAAAACATTTGCTGTATTCCTCCTGAGGGCTTCAGGATCTCTTTCCTTCCTTGTTTTTGTGCTGAAGGCAGCCAGCTGAAGTGTGTGTCACAGGAGTTGGTCCCTGTTTGGAAGCACCTGGACGAGACATTCTTTTTGTCTTCATCTTCTCCTCTTTCTTTTCAGAAATACTCCTGTTAGAGCTATCCTGGTAATACTTTTTAAGCAAAAGTGTATTATAGAAGACATGGTACAAGTGATGAGAACTTAGGTTATGGAGCTGGTTAAATATTAAGGAGAGGTTCTTGAATATCCCACATTGTGCCATTCTTTCTATTTCTGGATCCTTGGCTTCTGTAAAATGGCAGTGCTATAATTGAGTGCAATTAAATTGGATATGTCAAATAGACTCTTTGACACTGTCTTTAACTCAGGAAGCCAGAATAATACTGTATTTAAGACTTTGTAAGCTTTCCTAAGCATTATTTTGGTTGGCACTGCATGCTTGCTATGTTTTTTACAACAATTTGCCATCTTTTTTGGAAGTTCAGAGACTCTCCATTGGTTGCTTTTTAAAAATTTTAATTTTTTTTTTTTTTTAATTGTAGCTTATTTGCTTTCCTGTTTGTGTGCATATTAAAAAAACACTCAGAAGGTCCTGGGGAGCGTAGTGGTCCATCAGGACAGTTGATGCAGTCAGTGACAACAAAGCCAGCACGTTTGCAGGTCGGACAGTCAGGACTGAGTTCAGGAAGCAACCTTGAATACAAATTGTCTCCTTCATGAAGATGTTAGTGAGGTTAATGGGGCTGAGAGGCAAAGGCTGCTGAAGGCTTTTTCTCAGGTATTGTCCCTTGGTCACTTCTTACTTGATGCTCATGTACAAGATGCTGTTAGTTATGTCTAACTCTTCAAATTGGTTTGGAGGAAGGGTCATCCTTAACCAAGTCTTTGTCATCTCCTCTTTTTCCTGTTTTACCTCATCAATCCAGAGTGCTACTGGACCAGAGAGCAGATATCCCATAGAATGGATGTTCTAAAGGAGCTGACCATGGGTTTTCTGATGAAGCAGGATTTATCTGGGGTGGGAAAATGTGATTTCATCAAAATGGGAATTTGTTTTATGTAGTTTATTTCAGTGAAACTTCAAAGAGGGCAACCCTGTCACTCTCCCAGTTCCAGACTGTCAAATGTAGAAGGAGGAGTGAAAGGTGAAGAGATCAAATCTTGCATGTCCTACTTGTAGTTAATGCTCTGGCTTATTAAACCAGACTCTTGCATATTTCCTGGGTGTGCATGAGAAGCAGCCTAAAAACTCCTCGCTATTTTTGGGAGTAGTGGCCTTTCTGTGACTCTTGTAGCAGCTTCTGATCTTCATGGGTTTCTTCCCATCTGAATAAGGACAAGATAAAATCTTGGGCAAAAACTTATGGAATGTTAGAACAGTTCTGTCAAAAGCTCAGTAATACTTGAGAGCTTTGGTTGTGGGTTTCAAAAGTTGTTTAATCACTGTTACATTTTAATTTATAATGGCTTTAAAGGAAATAGGTTCTGAATAAACTTAGCATGTTCTTAATTTTTGCAAATTTCTTTTGCACAATTCTCCCTCTCTAAAATTCTTGCTTTTTTCTCCAGCTTGAGGCAGATGGACTTTTGTTTATCTGAGTGGGGCATGTGGAAAAAATTGATACACTTGTGCCAAAGGTCCCATGAATATGCAATTTCCTTAAGTAGTTGGACCTAGGGAGTAGTAGAACTACTGTGTCTTCCTGGTGTTTGAAGCCTGACCGGAAATTGTCTTCTGCATGTGCTCCCAGCCAAGCAGATGTCATTTATATGCAGTTAATTAGTGCAATACCAAGCTGAAAGTGACATCTCAGCAGCGCTTTCCAGCTCAGGATCAGAATTGTGTTTTCCATGTTCCTGGGCTCCTGGCTGCCTTTAGGTCTGGACAATGCTCACGTTTTAGCTGTTGCACTAATGTAATCCTGGGTTTTTTTGACCCAAAATTTGTGATGTGCGCAAAGCTGGAATGGTGGTTGTTGCTCTGCTAAAAAATACAACATGTGTAAGGATTGCAGGGGTTGTTGATACTTGAAATATAGGAAAAATGTAGGATCCTGGGGAGAATTCACATCAATCTTCAGTACAGCAGATCAAACTAACTGCTTAGTCTTGTGTTCTCCTCTTTGTTTGCCTGTTGGTATTAAAATTGAGCTTGCTCTGGGGACTCTACTCCTCTAATTATGGAGTCACCATCAATCTGTAGTGTCTGGCTGGATGCATCAGGAGCTTGAAAGGAGATTTTGGAACTAATTGTAGCTTGCTGGGAAAAGGCCTAGAGTAAAGAAAAAGATGTGCTAACACTGAGGCCTTACCATGTCTACCCTCTCTCAAAGCTTGTCTTCCTGCAAGCCAGAAGTTAGAATTGCAGAGGGTGCCATACTTGGTTTATCAGTTGGATATCCACTTTGGATTGTGGTTTGTAACAAGCTGCAGAATAAGTTGATAATTTTGGAGCATTTTGACTTTGGAAGTGGCCATAACTGGTCAGAATGATCCACCTGTCACCACTGAAATTAGGCACGTCCACTGTAACAGAATGGCTGGGTTTTTGCATCTTCAAAATTAATTTGAGAAATATATGCTAATGAAATCTGAGGAAGAAACTTTTAGTATTTGACTTGAAAACTTTGTTTGAGGGTGGTAATTGACACTTCTAGCACCAATTACTACTTGTACGTTGAAAGATTCTGCAAGGGATTTGAGGGCAGAGAAACCAGGTTCAAAACAAGTTGGAACTTCAGAGAATCATGACATGAACTAGGTTGGAAAAGACTTCTAAGATTGTCTAGTCCAACCTATGACCTAACACCTCCTCATCACCTAAACCGTGGCACTGAGTGTCATGTCCAGCCTTTTTTAAACACCTCTAGGGACAGTGACTCCACCACCTCCCTGGGCAGATGATTCCAGTGCACAATTACTCTTCTAGTGAAGAATTTCTTTCTAACAGCTAACCTAAACTTCCCTTGGTGCAGCTTAAGACTGTGTCCTCTTGTTCTGTCAGACATTGCCAGGAGAAGAGACCAGCCTCCACCTGACTACAGCCACCTTTCGGGGAGGGATAAGGTCACCCCTGAGTCTCCTTTTCTTTAGGCTAAATACCCCCAGCTCCCTCGGCTGTTCCTCACAGGGCTTGTGTGCCAAACCCCTACGAGCCTCGTTGCCCTCAATGTCCTTTCCCAAACTGAGGGGCCCAGAACACCTGGAGTGCTGCCTCACCAGTGTCCAGTACAGGGGCAGAATGACCTCCCTGCTCCTGCTGGCCATGCTATTCCTGATCCAGACCAGGGTTCCCTTGGCCTTCTGGGCCACCAGGGCACACTGCTGGCTCATGTTCCTGTCAACCAGTGCCCCCAAGTCCCTTTCTGCCTGGCACTGTCCCATCGTCCCCAGCCCATAGCACTGCAGGGTGTTGTTGTGACAAAATAAGAAAAGCAAAAAACCAGAAAACTGGCCCATGGAGCACCTCACTTGGATGTGTCTGCAGTCTTGGAAGCTTGACTACCCAACATTCTCCTACAAAATGGACCTTGAGCTTGTTTGGAGGCTGTGGCAGGGGAGCGCAGCTGCCATGTACCCTTGACTGATGAACAGTGCCATCCTCTGGCTCTGTGACCAAGTGTGCAGCTTCAGGAGGGACACACACGGAGCTTTGGGATACCCACCTTGCCAGCCAGGTCAGCTGAAGCAGCCCTGGAGAGCAGTGGGGTGACAGACGTCACGGACAGATCGCCCTCATGTCCAACTTGTAATGGTGTCCTTTGTTTCTATAATACAGAAAAGCAAGGAGATGTGATTTGTGGCTGTCATTGTTTCAGCACATAAAAGTAATCCTGTTTGAGTCTTGTATTGCACAAACTTTTATTCTTGGCTACTGCAAAAAGCCTTCTAAGTTTTATGTAGAAGAGATTTTTACAATTACTGGGATTTTTACAGTTCATGCCCTGTGCATGGTGTCATTCAACAGGATGCAGAATAAGGTTTGAAATTGCCTACAATTTTGATGCTGTTGTGCATGCACAATGTTTCTGTTGATTGTCAGTGATGATGTGCTGTGGAAAATTTTATACTTTTGTCTGTGCTTGTAGTACAGAACTTGCTTTCTACTGAACAAAGAATGTTGACACCTTCATATCTTAGACCTATAAGGAGAGGGATGAGGTGGAAAAACCATCAAACTGACCACATGTATATTTAAAAATCATGATCTTTGATTTCACTCACATTTTCCTGTTGGAACAAGTTGGCTACACCTAATGACAAGTGGGTTTTCTGGAGGTGCTGAAAGGTGGTGACAGGAAGCTTCTCTGAGTTAAACCTTAGGCATAAAGGGAGAGAGGAAGCAGCAAGAGCCTGACAATGTGGTAGGAAAAGGAGTGGGCAGAACTGACACAAACCAAATAAAAGATTAGCAGTGTAGTAACACTAAATAGGAGCAGAGAGTGAAAGATGGACAGTAATTGGGGGACCAGAAAAGTGGTGGTTTCCTACAGTGAGGTGCCAGGTACTTGTGGCCTTAGAGGATGGAGCTGTGTAGGGCTTGTGAGGAAGTTGTAGGTGTGGGACTAATGATGCAGGATTTTGTAGAATGCTGTTTGCTTTCAAAGGAAAAGTCTGAATAAGTTTAGGAAAAGGAGGGCAGATAAAGCCCTACTTGTTCCTTAAACTAATCCAATATTTCTCTGACATCAAACATACGTCAAGATAAAAATAATTTTAGGCAGAAATGGAAATTAAAAGTTTTCAGACATCAGTACAGTGGAAGAGCTACAAATAGTCCCTGTATGTAGGAGGGTGTGAACATTGTGTTTAGGTAAAAGTTCCTTTTTTGACTTAAAGATCGCTAATGTGACTGACTTGTCAAGAAGATAGATCTTGTTCTCGTTTGAGAGAACTCTTTTTTGCCCTTTGCATTTTAAATTTTCTTTGGGCAAAAAGTGATTTGTGGCTAAGTCAGTGTAGAACAAGTTAGCCTATTCTCAATTTTTGTGTCCCAGAGAACGCTTTTTTTTTAACACTGTTGTGCTATTTTCATATCTTGATACACTAAATGAGAACAGACAGGTGTTAGTGCATATAGTATTCTTTGTATTAGAGATTAATTTGAAATGTTTGTCACTTTGGAAAGGATAAAGTGAAGGAAACTGGCTGCAGACTCTTTATATTAAAAATAGAGAATTGCACATCTGGTAAATCAGAAGAAAAAAACCAGGCATTTTGTAACACTGAACAAAATCCTGTCTCTTATGCAGGGGGCAGTTCTTCACTGGGTTGGCTTAAATACAGCTCTCTTTAATGTTGTGCTTTGAGCTTTG
Source organism: Onychostruthus taczanowskii (assembly GCF_017590055.1). Lineage (NCBI taxonomy): Eukaryota > Metazoa > Chordata > Aves > Passeriformes > Passeridae > Onychostruthus > Onychostruthus taczanowskii. The sequence goes on from NW_024498518.1 coordinate 58,384, forward strand.
TTAGTTGACTTTTAACTTCCCTATGTCTGCTTTCCTTTTCCATTCCGTGCTGAGTTGGATTGACATAGTTCTGTGCTTACGTGCAGTTGTTGATGAGAGTAATGTTTAAACACTCATCTTTAAAAAAAATCAAAACCAAACAAAAACCCCCTCAAGCAGTGGTGGATGGTTATGAAGGGGTTCTATGGCAAACTTTTGTTTTAACATGGAAATGTCAAATTTAAGCGAAATAATTTCCACTTTGTGTGAAGTACCTAGAGAGAGCTTTATTTGCTGCTTCTGTGGGGTGAGGATTTTCTCTTTTCTCACCTTTGCATTGATACCCACTGAAGCTCAGATGTGATCCTGCAGATGGCTGTAACAGGATACTTTAATGCCCTCTGGATTGGACACTCCTGGTGTCCAACTGGTGTCCTACTGACCACTGCAGCTTTGAATAATCATTACTGGTGTGACCTAATACATGAAGCTAAGTTGGATGCTGAATGCTCTAACCTGAAATCAGGGGTTATCAATCTCCTTTGGTTACTCCAGGAGATTAGAAAGGCAGAGGGTAATGAATAATGCGACTTGTTTTGCTTAGCTGGGGAAATATTGCTGAGTTCTACTGTGCTTTCAAAAAAACATTGCTTTTTTTTTTTTTCGTTTTGTTTTTTCTTAGGCTGTTTTTATGCTTTTGGGAACTCGGGGATGAAGCAAGATACTATCATAGACGTGATAAACTTTTCATACTAGAAGCAGTTTCAGAACTAAAACAATTTACTGGGGAACTCTTCTTACAGTCCTGGCAGTGTTCTCCTAATCTTGTTAGCTTTCCCTGTTAGTGTGCAGAGGTCTGTATATAAAGGGTTTTTCATAATGTGGGGACCCTATGGCACTGCTTTTGTGGGGTGAGAGAGGAGGTGTTTTATTTGTACGTCTTGAAAAGTATTCAAATCTTGCAACTGTAGGCTGCGTCTGCAAAAGCACTATTTTTCTCACCTCTGCCAAGCTGCAGCTAAAAATGGTTGAAGGCCTGTTTATTTGGGAGCAGAGGACACTGCAGCAATACTGCAGAACAGCTGAGAAAACTTGTGATCATTTTGAACTTTTGTGAGTTTGTCTTGTGACGATTTGCAGTCCCAGTATTTTCCTTAAAGAGAGCGATCTGAGGTTGTATGGACTGCTCTTGTGTTTGCAGGGTTGCCCTAATAGTCTTCAAATCATTGTGCTTTTCTGTTGCTTCAAAAGTCCAAACTGTGGATGAATCCTTTGAAGGAGTATCTTTAAAAACATTATATTTTCCAGGCCTGTGGAGACTTACCTACCAGATGTAACTGTTCTGTAGTCCTTAAATGTCCTGTAGGAAATAGTACTTTTTGTTACGGACTTCAACTTGTAACCAGATTTAATATCAAAGCTGTCAATAGATTTAAAATAATTTTCTGGCTCTGGTTATACATTCTGTTTCAGAGGTTTTGTCTCATTGTTCTGCCTAGCTTTGTTCCAAAGAAATGAATTGTTAATAGGAGCTGAGAAGTTGTTTTTTTGAATCTTATTTCAAGAAGGCATCTCCAGGGATGAAGTTGACATGCATTACATTGGTTTGTTTTCATATGTGGATTAGTAATTGGACCAATATGAAGACAATTGGAAATATATAGTTTTTTTTCTTTTTACATTGCTACAAATTTAATTATTTTAGGGAACCAGATTTTGCTATAAGTTTATTTTTTCCTGACTCCTGTCTATTCTTTCTAATAAGTGTTTTTCACTTATTAGGGCAGCTGTTTCTTAATGTTTAATTGTAGTGTGTCCCTTACTTGGCAATATTTTGCTCAGGGGTGATTTGCAGACTAAAGTAGCTTGCTCATGAAATTTAATTTTTTTATCAGGTCTGTACAGCAATGTGCTTGTGTGTGGGGGTGAGAAGAGGGCAGAGGAAGGGCAGGAGGCAAGGATTATGGAGTCTCCATATACCTGCAGGAGGTGACCTGAACTGCAGAGAGATTGAACAAACCAAGTAGGGGATCTGCCTGAAAGGGGAAATTAAATATATTTGTGACAAATCTATCACTAATTTTTGTTTACTCAAGAACTAGATTCTTAGGGACTTGTGAAATTTATTGGCAAACATGATTACATTTTAAGAGACAAAAAATGTATGAAAGGAAGGGGAAAAAAAAAAGGGGAGGGGAAGAGGAATGACAACTAGTCTGGCCTGAAGAGGATGGATGACTTTCTAGAGCCTATTTTGAAAAAGTATTGACAGATTCAACAGCAAGTAGCGAATGGATGAGAGATGTTTTTCCAAAGTAATTGGTGCTGGATGTAGCCTGTTCTTTAACTTGATGACAGGGGTGTCATGATGAAGGAAGTGAGATCATTTGTGATGTGTCACTTAGAACATAGTGGAGACATAAATCCACTCAGTGGAAGCATTTACCATGAATTTATTTCATTTCTAAATTCCATTTAAATATGGTATGTGGAAGACTTTCTGAAATGAGTGTTAGAAAACACTCTACACAGTTTTGGACTCCAGAGTAGGAGTCTTTCCAAGAAAAGTGGATTATTGATGTAATTGGGGAGACTGGCAGCCATTTAATAACGATGCCCTGAAGGCTTCCCTGAAATGTGTCAAAGTTAGGCTTTACCTGCTTTTCTTTTTTGCATTTGTCTGGAGTTTCCATTTGGGGTGGACAAAGCCTTGGTCTGGCACCTGGATCCCCTGTTTGCACAAGTGTTATAAAAGAGACAAGAATTTTTAATTTACTCTGGTCCTGGCATGTATAAAATGGGCTAGGAGGCTGTACTTCTTTTATATAGCGGCATTCCTTTTCCAGTACAGTTTTAATTTTGAACACTGAATAGTTCAAAGTTTTCTCCTGTTTCATTGTATTTGCTTCATTGGCATGTATTAGGGAAAACAGTAACACCAAGTGTTTTTTGTCTAAAAGAAAGAACACAGAAAAAAGCATTGCAAAATCAGGATGATGTGTAAAGAAAAATTATTCTCCTCCTCTAAGTATATTTGTCATTTCTCTGGATAGAAGACTGAAAGTATGAGAAAGGGACAGCAATTTTAAGTCCAAGATATGTTGTGTTTATTTCCATTGCAGGCAGGTTTTCTAGAGAATCCTAGTTAATCTAGTGTTGGATCATTGGTGAAAAATCTCCAAACCAAATAATAAAATATGTAAAAAAGTTTAAAATCCTTATCATAGTGTGTGTGCACAGTGGAGGATTGGTGTCTTTCTTAAGGACAGAGTTTAGCAATCAGAAGAACATGTTGGACTCAATGTTTCATGTAGAAGCAATAATTCAATGGTTTGAAGAGTGGGGATACTTTAAAGGGATCTCTTCCTCTTTCGTGTGAAATATAATCCTGAAGGAATTTATTTTCTTTTATGCTTTGATGTAAATTTGACTTATCTGTTTCTCTCAGATAAACATGGGTGATCTCTGAGGCAGCTGGATGTCAGTTCTTGGATTCTGCAGGCAGTGTCATTCTCATTCCTTGAGGGAGAGAAGGGAAAGGGACAAGGCATAAGGCTGTAAAGCTCACCCTTACATGGGCCTTCTTACAATACTAAAAAAATCAAACCCAAATCTTCTATATTTCCAATTGTTATGTTTTTCTCTGACTTCTATCACTTTATGTGATTCAGTGCTCTTATTAGCCTAAATCCCTCTGCATGAAGTATGCAACGCTGCCCTAATAACAAAATAATGCCCAGGGGAGTTGTTCCCTTGGGGAGACCTTGTCCTGGAGGTGAGCTCCCAGCCCCTGACAGGGATCTGATGATCCAAGTGCCGCCTCACCGAGGTGCTGGGCTGTCTCTGGTTCTCATGCCCAACTCCGTGGTGATAGCTCTGTTTGCATCCCGTGCCTTTTCCTGCATCCTCGCTGTGACAGGCATCAGGGGAATCACAAAGGCAGCAGATGGTCTGTGCACAGCTCCCTCAAGCATAAAACAACATTTCTGTACGTGTTGTCAGGACCTTAAATTGCACACTGTTCTGTTTGATTATTTTCAAACCCTGCATTGGCCATAGGGGCTCAGATGAGAAATATTTGCATATCACAAAGTGGGAGCAAGGGCTGAATTAAAGTGGCAAGCAACTGGATTGAAACTAAATTCTAAGTGGAAGTTGTATGTGCTCATTTTTAACAAAGGTTTATTTTGTTATTTTTAATGAAAGCAATGACCTCTACTAGAATTGAACAAGACTCAGGTTGTGTACAGTGAGTTTATGGGGTTTTTGCTGTTTTCCTTTCACTCACAAAGGTACTGGAGTTGTTAATTTCTGAACAACACCTAGACTGAGAAAAACCTGTAATATTCTAACATGCACACATAAAATGTATTTTCAAATGTAGGCTAAAGAATATAAATTCCAAATGAGTTTATTATCCTTAATGTTATTCAGCTGCAGTTCAAGTAAATATAATGTATTAGCTGCTCATTGAATGTGGTACCACTTTTAAAAATTCAATTTGCTGTGCAGGATTTTTCCCAGGATACATTAGATAATGTCAAGTTTAAATCTGTGTGTGAGTCTGCAGAGATCACCGTGCAGATGGAGCTGTGGAAAGCCAAAGGAAAGATTTTCATAAGCACACTGGGCTTAAACAAATCTGTTTAATTTGTTTTCCTCCCAGCCCCTGTTTTCAACAACTTGAATTCCTCAGATATTCAAGGTTATTTTGGAAGCATTTAACATAGAGGAAGTGGAAATGCAGCATGAAGAAAAGGATTGTTATTTTGAGGGAAGAATATTTTGCAAGTGGTAGGAACAAACAAAGGTACAAGTTCATTATCACATGAATTTAATCTCAGACTAAACGGTTTTCTTCTGTGTCCATGCTAGGACAAAGAGATTGCTTCCCCCAGTTTGTCCTCCCCTTGCTGCATGAGGAAACTGCAGTAACAAAATACAGAATCTTGTGTACCTTCGTGTGTTTTAGTACACAGTGGCAGTTTAAACACTTTGTATGATTTTGTCAGCAGATGGGATAGGGGAAAAAAATCAGATCCAGATGATTCCTGGGTGTTTTTATTAGGTCAGGGCTGTAATATCAGGAACTGGTGAATGGTAATTTGTCTTAGAGGAATTTCTCGTGTCCAGTGCTTCCCCTAGACTAGTACTGAGGATACTGAGAACATGCTTGGGCTGAGGTTAGCCAGGGCCTCATGGTCAGTCATTAGCTAATTTCTAAGGGCTTTCTGAGCTCCTGTTGCTATCTGTGCTTTGTCCTGTTGCCACAATGCAAGGAATTAATTGATAACTCGTCAGGATAATAAACTGCAAAGACTATCAGTGCTTTGGCAGATATACAGCATGCATTTTTAGCTGTCAGAGCACTGATGAAAAGCAGGACCTGAGCTGATACTTTGTTAGTGTAAACCAATTTTTGTGTTTGTTAAAGATATTTTCTTCAGGCATTAAAAAAAAAAGGCTCAGATTTCTCCCTTCAAAGGGCTTTAGTACACTTACGCGGTAGTAAATGCATCAACAAATATTGGCACTGTTGTGTTTTTTTTTAAATAGCTCTTAAAAATCATCCCAAATCTTGCTAGTTCATTAGAGCCTTCCTTAATTATTTGGCATTTGAGTGTGTAGGCAGTAGAGTATGGGAGCAGTTGTATCCATGTTGATGCAGTCAGATTTGCAGACACATGGATAGTCACACCCCACTTGTGTTTACAACCTGAGACTGGTACAGTGAATAAAAAACCAGCTGAAATACTTGTAGGAATAACCAAAATCAAGCAAACCTTGAGAAATATTTGGAATGAAAATTGTGTGTTTATGGCCAGTGCAGTGCTAACAGAGCCAGGACATGTGGGATGTTAATGTTTGGGTTTGGCTTTTTAATGTCCACTTAAAATTAGTGACACAGCTCAGATTTTTCAGGACATTTCTCTTAGGTACTGGAGGTAGTTAACTGTGTCATACTAAACACTCTTGGAGTTGAAAATGTTGCTTTAGTGAGTATTTATAGATTCTGAAACTCAGCTGTGCATGCATTTTGTTCGCTGTTGAAATACTGTAACCACAGTGTTCAATTTCAAATTGAGTTGAAATGAGTTCGTTCAAAGGAACTGATACAATTTTATCTGTTTACTCAGCTGTAACTCACAGCAAGTAGGAGGCTGGATTCAGGGATGTTCCACTAATATGTTTGAAAATTTGTGTTTGATAATTGAAGTTAGGAATCATGAGAAAACCTCATAAACAGAGATGAAATTCAGTTTGTAAATGACTCATGTTTTCTTTTTCATCCTTTTATGAAGTGTCTTGCAGGTCAATCTTCTAAATCCTTATATGTGAGTTGATTAGCATTAAGAATAAGTGGAAAAGTCCATACTGTTGTTAGAAATTTGGATGCTGTGCAGAGTAAATCCACCTTTTCACCCTTTGGTTGGCCTCTCTTCTTACCATTTCTGCAGTCACCGAAGATTGAGGAAATTGCAGTAAATCCCCAAGAGCATTTTGTGGTTGTCATGTAACCACGCTTACCATTTTGTATGGTGTGTGTGTGTACATAAATATGTATTAAATGGCACCAAATGAGTTTAGTAGAGATTATAGCTTGTGTGCTTTTCTCTGGAGAAGGAGGACGAGCAGGTGTGGCCTGGTGTTATAATTGTGGATCATGGAAATCAGTCCATGACCTCAGTTATAAAACACCTGTCTGGTTGCATTTAGTCTGCTCTGCTGTACAAGCAACTACAAAATCATGGTTTATAAATTCACTTAAAATATTGTAACTCTCATATTGGTGTAAGGCTGCTCCTCCAAGGAAAGGTTTATTAAACAAACAAATATTACGTGAGAAGACTGCAAAGAAGAGATGCATTTTGCCATCCTTGTATGACAGAACCTGTGGGGATGATAGAAACTCTGAATCTTTCCTTCCAGCCCCTGTGTTGGAGGAATGGTAAGGCTGGAATCCTACAGTTTTCTGAAATAGCGTCTTGGAAGAGAGAGGAATGAGTGCCAGACTGAGCCTTCCTTTAGGAGAGGAGCCCCAGGCCTTGAGGTGATGTCTGCAATGACTTTTGGTAGTGATGCTAAACAGAATATGTATATTTAAAACAAATATAACTGTGTTCCAATTCCCTGTATAATGCTTCCCAGATGTTGGTGGTATAGTTCAAAATCTGGATATGTTCAGCTGTGGTTGCTTTTCTTGACAGTCTGAGTTCCAGTTTTGTAGTACTGGCTTTTATAGCAACTGGAGAGAGCCAAGTGGCAGAGCAGTTAACTGTGGATGGATGCTAAAAATGTCTGAGAATAGATTACTTGTGTTTGAGTTCTGTTTTTTGGGGTTTTTTGTTTTTTTTTTTGTTTGGTTTTTTTTTTGTTTTGTGTTGTTGAAACTGTCTCCTTTGAAAAATGCAGCAGGAGGAGGGGAATTGCTCCAGAGTGAGCTGGCCTGGGCTTTGTCTGTGGGTCACTTCTTATACCTGCTCAGAGCACAGAGGATAGTTTAGGGTTCAGGCTGGCAGCACACAGGTCTTGCAGGGAAGGCTGGAATAAGATTTCTGCTATTTTCTGATCTTCTGCCTATTAGCTGGTGTGTTGAGTTTTCAGGCCTCTCCTGCTTGGAAGATGAACTTGCAGTATAAAATCTTGTTAAATATAGGGCACTCCACACCACAGCCATCACCCTTGTCTGCTTCTCTGCTTTATTGCAGTGAGCAAACACAGCTCACTGCAATAAAGCAGTATATTTATAATATTATTTACAGATAGCTTTGCCACTGCCCTTCCTGTTGGGCCATGAGGTGTTCATTCATTGGTGTTGATAGAGGTTTGGTTGTGGGTGAGGTTTTTTTGAGAACAGTTACTATCCCCAATACAGATGAAAAACAAAATAATAAATTCTCCCACAATTTTTTTTGTGGGTAAGAAGGTTATATGTTCTAACATAACTATAAAATGCAGTGATTACTTCTAGTGCTGCTCACTCAGTGACTTGTGTGAAAGCTGGATGCTGGCTCATGGGGTAGAGTGTTATTCGAAGTGTGTTGGGAGTTATGGGAAAGTTCTAGGGGGTTAAATGTGGATTTTTTGTTTGTTTTCCAGCAATGGTGATTTTACTCTTGATAGGATCTGGGAAGCTTAAGTTGTCAGATGCATTTAACTGTGTTAATCCTCTCTGGCTGGAACAATTAGGCTCTGAGAATCCCAAATGGTGGATGGTGTTGGTTACTGTACTTCTGGAGTTCTCATAACACTGCTTCAGGTCCACAGTCAGGACATGCAAAGGTAAAATTATCCATTCTTCTCTATCCATTACTGCTGGTTTTGCAGATGTGACAGTGTTTTGAAGAGGCCAGAAAGGTGAACATGCACACCCTCCTCACTGTCTTTGGTTGTGTTTTGTTATGAAATTTGATATTGAAGTCAGTATTTGGACTAATATTTGTTTAGACAGGAGCAGAACCCTTAAATATATTAATTCTATTCTTTGTGCAAATGTTTTCTGAAGATGCTTGCTGGATAAATACTGCTTGTTTTATTTTAATTAAGATGAAATTATGGAATCAAATGTAGAAGAAGGAAGATCATTTGCTCAAGGTAGCTCCGTTTTCTTCTTGCAGTGGTACTTGGGCCTTATTTGCAATGGTATTTGTCAAGTACTTTCTGGATAAAACATGGTGCTAATGAAGCAGCATGGCACTGTCTGTAGCAGTGTCTCAAACTCATGAAAAATCTACACTTGAGGAAAACTGGTAAAGTGAAGAAAAAAGTGTAAGTTATCCTGGCTTTAAAGAAGAAGGCTTGTGGTCAGAGGGTAACTAAATAACCTTCAATTTTTCCTTTTGAAAAGTGCCTTTTTCATAACTAGTGCAGGTGCTTTACCTTGAGATATGACCTTTGCGGTGAGCAGTTTTCTGAAACATCTTTCATGTGATGTGCCCAGTGGCACTAGCAATGAAAATACAGTGTATTTTTAAATCCTCTTAAGCTGGGAGTTGCTAAACTACTTATTCGAAAGCATCTTACCTTCAGTTCACCAAAAATTACCAATTTGAACAGTCAGTTCAGTACTCTATTTCTGTTTCTGCTTAGTGTTTTTATTTCTCAAAACTGAAATTCCATTTGAAGGGATTGTGTGTAGTTCAAGCATTGTAATCTCTGTGTAGAAAGCAAGAAATGTCTGAACTGTAGATAACTTTTCTGATACACAGCAGAAGATCGATCCCCCCAGCTCAGTATGTGCCTTTCAGATTTTTGGCTTATTTTTGTTCCTATTGTGCAGCCACTGCATTAAGTTGTGTCAGGCTGCAGTGGTCAAGCTCCTTTTTTGTTTAGGGTTCACCTGGTTACCTGACATCAAAGAAATTTTATTCTAGGATGTTGGCTGTCTTTTTTTTTTAGGTTTATGGAGCACCAAGCTCTGCATGAACTGCAGAAGTGAGCTGCTTTGCTTACAGCGCGTTGAATCCCAATCATGGAGACATTCAAGTGCGCTCACAATTGCAGATCCTTTGGCTCAGAAACATTGATTCTGTGGGAAGTTCTGTCCAGTATTCTGATACTTAGAGTATCTATGTGGAGAACTCTAAGGGGCCCTGGTTTTGGGTTATTCAGTTTTCCTTTAGGTATTGCCGGTGTGGTGCTTGAAGAGCTGGCAGTGTCAAAAATGGCACTGTGCAACAGTACACAAGTGATCCATAACACAAGTAACCCTTTGAGACAACGTGATAAAGGAAAATACTGAATTCATGTGCTCAAGATCATTTGATAGTAGACTTTAGTAGAGCTCTCACATCTGCAGTGCTGATTTATAGACATCATCTATGGCGAAAGGCAAAGTCATCACGGACATTAAGTGCAGCATATGGTTCTGTATAATAAAATTTATCTTGTGCTGTACCCTTTAGCCTCTACCATATGGTTTTGACTTCATTTGTAGCCATTTGTTATGCTAGATAAGTTTAAGAACAAGTTATTCAGTGATTTGTTATTCAAAGTGCAAGAAAACCTCTGTGTTTCCTACACTGTCATTGATCAGAAAGAATTGATCAATTCTTTCTGATTCAGTCTACAGAAAAATTTGTTTGCGTTTACCTACTAGCTATTAAACAGTTCTGTTAAAGTTGATAATAGTGCAAAGAAGCATATAGTTTAGCTAGTAAGAGAGAATCTGATATAGAAAACTTGGCATGTGATTCTTGTTGTGACAGGATGAAAGTGTAACATAGAGTTTGTTTGGTAGTAAAAGTATTTAATATTTTTTAGAATAACTGTATGGGGGTTGAGTGTGTGTGTGTAAATACTTATACATGTCTGCTCTAAGAAATGAAGGGTCACACCAGTCTCTCCAGGGCTTTGAACATAATTCAGGTAATAGTTCCATGTTTTACCCCATCTTAATTTGAATGCATAGATCAAAGGGAATATTTCAGTTCTGTAGTGTAAACAATGACATTTGAGTATTTTTCTTAACTATCATACATGAAAATATAATATTGAAAAAGTAAGAGTTGCCTTATCATGCAGGTTGAAATATGGGAGTCCATTGTTCTAGCAACATTTTTGTGCTTATGAAATACAGGAATTGTATTTTATTTTTCTCCTATTGGCAAGAGGTTCTGTTAGTGATTCCTTCATGGAGCTTTAGGAGAGTGCATGTAGTCCTGACTGCTCTGCTTTCTGACAAATTAATTTGCTGTTCTTTATCTTCGGTGGAAGATTAAAGTGGAAGATACCCTGGTATACTGGATTTTCCTTGGAGACAACTTGTGACTTGGCAATTTGGAACAAATGCTTTCCATGTGGAATAGGCAGTAAATAGCTCCTCCTGTAACTGTGAGTGATGGTGAAGGAGTGCTTGTCACCTGATGCTTTGTTGCTTTAAGTATTGTGCACTTAGGGTATTTTCATGTTATGTGTGGGTGTTTACAGAAATGCTTTTAGACAAACAAGTTTGTGTTTATATGAGCCTAAAAGACGAGTCCTTATCTGGTGTAAATGTGATCTTTGTCAGTGGCTCTGTTAGGTAACACAGCTAGCTGCAGTGCAATACAGGACAAACATGCTTTCACAGATGCTGGTTAAATTCTACTTATTTACTTTGGAGCCTTCCTGACTGACAAGACAGGATTTATTCACTGTGGCTTTTTATTTAGCATTTAATTACATATTGACTGGCACTTTTCACTTAAAACAGCAATGTAACTGGCCCCCTGTAACTGTATAAGCATGACAAATGTGAAAGGTTGAACCCAGTGCTTTGAACAGATAGCCAGAGCACTGAGCACCAGAGGTTGTGCTAATGTGGGCAATGACTTCCCATATGTATGAAGCCAAATTTTATCTTTATACACTGTATTAGGATTTATAAATTGTGATCGAGCAGTGTTTTGCTGCATTTGATACATTTGGAAGGAAATTTTTCTCCTGGGCACATCCAGGTGTGTTATTTTTTGAATTCTAAGACATCTGTCCTGGTGGGAAGTCAGTAATAAGCATAATAAAAACCCCCAAACCCCGTTCTTCAAATTAATTTACAAGCCCATCGGAGCTCCTTGAGTTTGATGGAAAAGTGACATTAGTCAACAAAAATGACATTCCAGTCTCACAGCTCATGTATTTTTTGGCACACTGCCATGTGCATCCTGCCTGCTGCACAGCAGTATTGGGAACATCTGGAAATAAATTTGTGGGTAAAAGTGAGAATTAATTATGTGCCTAACTCATCTCCGCATGCAGAAAATGATTATATGGAAGTATTCACTCTGTTAAATGCTAGGCAGGTATTGGATTAGGTGAAGAGAAAAGTAAAGGAAATTAAATGTTTAGGAGTTTGAGCTCCAAGACTTGCCAGTCCTGGGGAAGTGTAAACATCAGCAGTGGGGCTGCTCCTGTACATAAATGCTTACCAGGGGCAGAAATACTGAAAACTGTACTTGGATCCTTGAAAGGGAATATCAAGCTGATGTGAATTCTCTTCTTTGTTTAGATAACTATGCCTGAATAGCCCAAGGGGTGATGAAAATTGGATGACTGAAGGATGGGCTTGCAAGGGGGGGCTGTGGGAATAATGTTCACATGCTGTGGTAAACTGTGCCTTGTGTTTAGCTAAATTTGCTTCCTCCACTACCTTGAACTACCAAATATTCCCTGTGGTCTAATGAAATGCTTCTGTCCTAACTTCCCTGTGTTTGCTGTTGGATAATATTTTCATTCTCATCATTTCAACAACAAAAGATGTGGAGGCAAAGAAAAGCTTTCAAAACGAACAGTGTGAGCTTTCTTTATGTGAAGTTCATGTTGTGCAGTTAATATTGCTCATTCTGGATGCTCCAGCTGTGCTTGTAATATTGTATGATAGTGAAGTATTACACATGAGACTATTGCACTATTAGGGCACGAGATCTCCTGGGATCAAGTGAAGGTGTGGTGTTTCTGGTGGCATTTTTTTCAGGTTTTTTTTTTTTTTTTTTGGTATGTAGAATTTCAGCGAAGTTGTTGGTGACTTTTTTTGACCCCTGACTGAAGAGGGAATATCTGGCTTTACTTCCAGGACAAGCAATAAGCTCAAAATGTGTATGTGTACTTTTTTAACAATACCTACTGAAATTTCCCCAAGCGCTTTGATTCAGCATTAGATGTAGCAAAACCACAGGAACAGAATGATTAATTACTTTTATTGCTTTTGACTAAAAAGGGGAGATAGCAAAGGTTATATTTTATTCATTAATCATTGAGAATTATATTGGCATGGGTAGAACAATTTTTTATCTTTTGTCTCTGTTCCTTTATTTGGCAACAGCTGCAGTCATTTGAAGTAAATTGTCCATTAAAGCACTCTTTTGGCTTTTGACAAATTGTATCAAACTGCCTCCTTCAGGGAAACACAGCCCTGAGTATTTGTGCAACTTTATTCTTCCTGTCAGAGGCATAAATTGCCTGAATTTCAGGACTTGCATGCACAGAGGGCAGCAGAAATAAGCAAAGGGAAGCTGTATTTCTGGTCAAAAACAAGTGGAGACGTAAAAAACTTATCTTCCTTTCATTTGATGGCACAGAATTGCATTTTCACTCACATTTGCTTCAAACCCTTGTCAATTTGTAATAACTTGAATAACTGTTAGAACTATGGAAACATTCTTGGATGAGTATCAATCCTGTGCTTGTGTGTCTCAGCGCTGGGATAGTCTCTCCTTACCCTGAAAATGAGTGGCTCAAAAAGGGGCAGCACTGGGAGGGAATTTGAGATGAGGTGGCTGAGAAATTTAGGGGCAGAACAGAGGCAGTCAGTTCTTTAAGCTTACAGTTATCAAAAGTCACTTTAACGTCTGGGTCTTGGACACCTACCAATATAGTACATGAAAAATATTCATATTGTTCAAGCAATTAATTTACTGTAAAAGGAATATATCTTATAAGCTCAGAATGTAATTTCAATTAGCGCAGGAAGTTGAGTCATAATGTTCTATTCTTATGAAAATTTCATTGCCTGATCTGCTTAGTCTGTTTTTGTCTCATTCATATGCTCATTTAATGTATCAGAAATCTGTGTTTTCCATAAATATGCTTTTAAGAGAAGCAATATCAGTTCCGCTCCTGTTCTTCCTACAGTTTATGCTTGGACAAGGACATTGACCAGGGCATCTCAGCTTTGCAGAATGATTGAGTAGAAATTTCATGGCTGTCAGTAGGTAGTCAATGTACAAGGGGTCGTCTGTGATTAGGGCTGGGAGGAAAAAATGCAGAGGGCAGGAAAGACAACTTGGACATGTGGCACAGGTACAGTTTGAGCTGAGAACCAACTGCCAAATGGATGAGCCAGAATGAGTAAAATTGTAGGTCTTCAATTCAGATTCATGTCTATACCTTGTGCAGTTGCCAGTCAATGGGTATTCCTTCAAGAGAAATATATCTTTGATATTTAAACTTTTATGTGCTTGGGGATGAATGTTGCTCCACCTTTTTGCAGGTAATATCTTGTGTGCATGTGGCTTACCAAACAATAAGAACAAGCTGAGCAATCCTTTTAGGAGGTAGAGATGCAAAAAGTTTGACAAATTTATGTACCTCTGTGCCTCAGGCTTTCTTAGCAAAGAAAACTCTCTGAGGGGGCCCTAGGGAAAAGTAACAGGAAAAAAACCCCAAACCCAACAATATAAGAAAAACCCACCCAGGTGTAATTCACTCTCACAACAAACATTTACAAAATACTTAGCCTTGAAAAAGTGGTTAGACAGTGGAATGCTTTCTTCTTTGTTTGCTAAATTGAATGCAGAAGAGAAAAAGCCTTACTGGCCCTTAATATCCTTCCTTGAGAAATATTTGATCTTGTTGTTCAATTTGAAGATCTGTGTGAGACAAGGTGTGACAGTCTGGTTTTTGTCAAACTTGTGTGAAAAACAGAAAATGCATGGGTTTTTTTTTAGTGGACTGTAATGAAAAAGTGTACAATTGTCCACAGTGTCAGTCCAAAAGCTAAAGGCAGCTGCATCATTGGGGTGGTTGTGGTTGGAAGGCACATCTGGAGGTGGTTGGGTCCAGCTGTTGTGCTTGGAGCAAGTTAACTGGAGCAGGTCCTCAGTGCTGTGTCCAGTTGGGTTTTGAATATACCCAAGTTTTGGGACTTGAGGATTGTCCTGATGCTTAAGGAAGTTCTCTCTCTGGTACAATCTGTCTGACCACTTCTCCAGCCTGGAATGGTGTCTTTGAAAAGCAGCACTGCCATCTGTTCTACCAACCAGCCTTGCTGGTTTGGTGTCTCCAAAGCGGTGAAGGTCTACGTGATCCCGTCATCAAGATCCTTGGTGAATGACAGCAATATTTGCCCCAGTTTTGGTCCCTTGGCTGTGCCACTGCTGGTCTGTGGTGCTGACAGCAGCCCTGTGAATCCAGCAGTTCAGCCAGTTTTCAATCCAACTTACCAGCCTGAGCTTCAGCAGTTTGTTTGTCATCTTTGCACATTTTGCCTTGGCAGTAGAGATTTTTGTTGTGTAACTTCACTGTCGGCGTCAAATTATTGAGGTTGAAATGCATCCTCTACTTTTAGCAAGTTAGGGGTAGGTGCCATTGTATAACAGGATTTCTTCCACCCCTCTGGAAAGGAATTTTAATTAATGCTTTAGGTGATATTTAAGGAGTGTGAACTTTGGCAACTTCTTGAACATTTTCAAGTGGTTTAAACACATCCATACTGACTTGTGTTTTCAAAACTCGCACTTGAAATGTATTAAAATGTAACAATCTGAGAAGCACAAGTTGAGGATCAATAGTGATGAAATAATTTTAATAGGCAGGAGTATTTATTTAGCAGCAAACCTAGGGGCTTAGCAGTTACACTAATGTGTAGTGAAAAACCTCCCTTCTTAAAATATCAGATGATGTTCAGAAGTTGACTGTCCCAAAATAGTTTCTTGAATGCAGAAGCACAGAGCTGTTGAATACTCTCTTGTTCATATAGAAGATAGTCTTTAAATTTTTTAGGCACAAATCATGTGTTTAAGTATTTTTCCTCATACTTTTCAATGGATATTATCTTAAATGAAACTGCAAAAGAAGAGCAAACGGCTTGTAGTGGAAAATTAGGAGGCTGGGAAATAGAGGAACAACTTGAAAAGTTGGTTGTTTTTGTTTTTTTGGTTTTTTTTTTGGTTTTTTTTTTTGTTTGTTTGTTTTGTTTTGTTTTTGTTTTTTTTGTTTCTTTAAGTCATTTCTTAAGCATTGGTTGGTAGCTCCATAACCATTTTACAAAATTAAATGCACAATCTTCCCATTTATTATAGCAGCAGTACTTTTTAGGCCAAGGAAAAATTTAAATAAAGATGAAGTTCTCAGCTGGAGGGCTTGAGTTGGGCAGCTGAAAGCTGTTGGAAAGGATGGTTGTTTGGTTGTTAATTTTGTGGAATAGAAAATGGGTTAAGGGATGCTTGATGATGCAGTGCATTGAATTTCCATGAAAGAGAAAAGGTAGGGAAGACCTAAAAGAAGGACAGTTATGCTCAGGAAGGAAGAGGATAAATCAAGGTAGTTTAATTGTTACTTCAGTGTTGGTTGTTCCCTGTCTGTTAGCAGAAGCATGGGTGGATTTTCCAGCTGACTTGCTTTGAATGACTGCAAGTCAGTCACGCTGTGGCTTAGTGACTCTGCTGGCTGAAGATGGGTCTGTAGCTCTTCAGGAGTGTTGCACTTAAGTCGATGTTGTCACTTCCCTATAACTCATTTTTACATGTTCTTGCTGGTAGTAAAAAGCAAAAATAGTGAAGAGAAGGCTGGTGAAGTATTTTCAAGACATTCAAGTGCTCAGTTGAACACAGAATAGCATTGATTTGGTGTCTGTCCTTTTGCTTTGAGCTGTTGTTTTCGGGTTTTGTTTTAATTCTCCTCTGATCAAGTGAAAAAATTCCATCTCTACTAGTAAACACTTTTCCACATCTCCATTAGGCTTTGTTATGTGATTTCCAAACTGCAGTGCTGTATTTCAGTCTCCTCACTTAAAAGTTAAGATGATTACCTTAGACATATTTTATTCCTGAGGGGTTCTTGAGTTAAGAGTTTTTTGCAATGCTCTTCTCTTTAGTGAGCATTGATAACAAAATATAATAGTTGTATTGATAATGAAGCGAACCAGATACTGTTTAATTTGGGCTCAGTAGTATTTTTGTAACCCTTACCTGTTGTGATTGGCATAAAAGCTCCTTCAACCTTCTCAGGTTAGGGTTCATACATTGGATACACACAGCCCTGCTGTGGGAGTTGCTGTGCAGGATAAATCTGTCCATTATACCTGGGTGGGGAGAAACTCTTTTTGTTCCAAGTCCACTCTGGGCATGGAAGAAAAAGATAAAAGATTTATTATTGGAGAGTCTGCAGTGTTTAAGGACGCAAGGAAAAACTTAAGATTTCTAGAAGATACGGCTTATCAGCAATCTAAATTTTTGAGCAAGCTGAGGTAAATATGAAGATCAGCTTTTGTAGTCCTTCAAATTATAAGGATTAGCTGGATAACATCTTTCTTGTGTTCTTTAATATATTCTTACACTGAGTAGAATTCAAATCATATTCTTAACTAGACAAAGGCAGGCATGGCAGAGACAGTATCTGGCTGCTGGCATAGTGGAGAGAATACATACAGTAGAAGTATTGTCTCTAACTACAGGGTTGCTTTATTAAACCCTTTCTCAAATATCTCCTTTAATTAAAATTGTTATAGCAGAGTGTTTACTTAGATTTGGTATCTAATTGTGCTCTAATTGCTCATTTGTGTGAAAATTTGGAAAATGTATGTTTAAATCTGACCAAACAAAACACTTGCAATTATTCTTCCATAACCCATCAGCTAATGATGATCTTAACTTCCAAAGATAGGATCACAAGCCTAATTTGTTGCAGTTTGTTTGCTTAGATCTTTGTCTCCTTTTGTATATAACACTAGGGCACAGGAAAAGGTCAGATTAAATACATGGAAATAACTGCATGAAATTCTGCTTTGCTGAATGTAGTGATGTGCTGCTTATTCACAGAATGGAAGGTCAAGGCAGATGTGGATATCCCAATTGTCTGGGTTATTTGTGCAAATAACTAGAATGGCATTTGTTCAAGTGCCACCATCAAGGTTTGGAGAAATTCTGTACTTGAAGTAAGCCATTTATTTGGTCTCTTAATACCTGGTTTAAAAACACATTGAAATATTTAATGCAAAAACTTAAAGCTCTCTATGTAATAACTTGAAAACCATCTGTGTATCTAGGACAAGAAACTTTAATGCTTCTTTTTCATGATCATAGTTACAAACCAGGTAGAGAATGCACAGTCACCACCCATTTTGGTGTAAGAATGCAAACCTTAGGCTTATTAATGTATTCTGTGACAGCTTCAAGAAAATTACCTTTAGAAAGGCAGTTACTACCAAGTTACTGGTGAATATTCAGGAACCAGTATGCTTCTTTATAGATACTGCTTTCAGTAGGCACCATGGTCAAAATTTATTCACTTACTTTCTTCCTCAGTTTGGGAGATCATTCAGTGGCCTGAACTTCTGGGGGGTTGAAATTTATGTTGCAATGAAAGGTACTTTCTAAAAGTTGCAAAATGTATAAGATGGATATTTTGGACATGGGGGTATGAAACTGAAAATTTTAGGCGTCTGCCTTCCCCTTTATTTGCTGTTGTTAATGCTATTGTGGGATGTTAGTCTCTGGGTAAGGAGGCTGCAGCTGACCTGGAATAGCACAGAAAGGGGCGAAAAAGCCTCTCAATCAACTGTAACATCAGAGCAGTGTTGCAGCTGAGCATGTCTATTGGGTATCCACAGAAATAACAAGGCATGCATGTTTCTTATTAGAGAAACAGGTTACTGTAAAGACTGTTTAAAGACTGATAAATCATACTAGTTTTAAATTTGAGCTTTTATGAGATGAAATTTTTATCCTCTGAGTATTCCATCTCACTGAGCTGAGGTCATACAGTCAGCACTGATGGCTCTGGTCCTCAGTAGTCCTTAGTCTCTGAGGTCAAAGCAATGAAGTTTGGTAGCAATTTTCCAACAGAAATTTGAGATGAAAGAATTGCTTTCAGCTTTGTGCATGAGGAGTTGGTCCTGTGCTCTTGCATCCCCTGATGCTCACTGGGAAAGTAAACATAGTGCAGTGGAAGACAACTTTTTTTTCAGAGTGCTTAGTGCAGTAGGAAATACTTCTGAAAGATGTTTTCTAAGCTGAGAGTTGAAGCAGGGTTTTACTCATTTGAACACTCACTAGTGCTCAGTTATATAATCCCAAAATACAGAGTGATGCTGCCTTGCAGGCCAGAGCTCTTCAGCCTGTGCTGTGTCTGTGCTGCAGGTGCCTGGGCTTGGGCTACTTTGAAAGGAGTATTATTTTGCAGGAAATGTGTTGTGAATTTCTGAATATGAAGATCTATTTCATGCGACTTGATTCTGCTATTTACAGGTGCAAGTACTGAATCTGAAAAAAACAAACCCAAAAAATCAACCAAACAAAATTCCTTAGACAACCAACCGACAAAAAATCCTCCAAACCAACTAAAAATCAACCAAAAATACCCCAAAAACCAGCCCCAAACCATCCAGCCAAAAACCCAACCAACCAACCACAATCCTCAAAGCAGCCAAACAACCCCAATCCTCAAACCAGCCAAAATGATTCCCCAAGTCAACCAGCCATAAAACCAAGAATCAAAAAACCCAACCAATAAAATCCCCAAATCAAGAAATAAAATAAAATTAAAAGCAACAACAAAAAAAAAACCCAAAAAAACCCCAAAACAAACAAAAAAAAAAAAACAAAAAACAAAAAAAAAAAAAAAGAAAACAAAACAAAAAAAAAAACCCAAAAAAAAAAAAAAACCAAAACAGCAAACCACCCAACCCAACCAAAATCCCCAAAACAACCAAATGAAAAACCAACCAAAGAAAATCCCTAACTGGCTGAACAAATCCCAACCAACCAAAAAAAGCCCCAAAAAATCCCTGCCAAAAAACCCAACAAAATGAAAAATTCCAAATAAGAAATTACCTTAAGGGAAGAGATGTTTCTGTTATCTCACCTTCCTTTATGTAATATTCCGCAAATAGATGATTTGTAATGAATTAGATAGGTGGTGCTTCACCCTCTCGTATTTGACTGAGTTGGCAATATTCAAGCATTTAAGTTTTTATTTGCTAGAACTAAATCAGAAATAAGGCACATCACTCCTTGATAAGAAATTCATGTTAGTAGTCAGCACTGGATGACACACTAGTGGTGAAGCTGAATGTTTTCATGTGTTTATGCTTTCAGCCTGGCTATGTGGAGATGGAATTCAGTGTTGTTTTCTGGTTTGTAAAGGCTGGTACCATGCAAAGGCTTTCAAGAAAGGAGAAGTTATAAAATATCTAATCAATTATAGCCTCAAAAGCCTTGTGGCAATTTGCACATAGAGAAGAAGGAATTTTACTTTCATAAAACTGGTAGTGCTAATGAACAGTAACTTATAAATAAATACAGCAAAGATCGGTCCCTTTTGTACAACCAGATAAACTGTGGAGTTGGGCTGTCTCAGACTCAGTTGAAAGATGAGTGGCTCTCATATATCTTGCTGTCATGTCATTTAAATAAGGCATTTTGTAGCTTGCAGGGAAGATGGATTTGAGGATATCATAAGGAGCTGACAGGAAATTCATGAATATTGTTTACTGCAAATATAATCTGTATGCATGTATCACCCGTTGTACTTAATGCTGGTGCATGGTGCCCTGTGGTTATTCCCTAGTGGATTCCTCTGCTGAGACTAAGGTTTAAAGTGAATATTCCAGCAATTTTGTGGTCCCCTGCCAGCTTATTAATTTAAGGAGTGAGCTTCCTGAGCTTGTTGCAGGAAAGAAGTTGTCTTCTTCCTTCCAAAACTAATCAAATAGCCATCTGCCTGTTGGTCTGTATCTCTGGCAGTTCAGTTTTTAAAATGCAAGCATTTGTTCAGCTCTCATTTAAGATGATCTTCAAGAGTGAGGTGATCGTGTTTAGTTAACTTCATATTGTGGACGAAGACTTTGCAACACGGTTGTGTCAGTTTGAGAACAGATAAAAACTTCTCGATAATGAGGAGTAATAACAAGACTCAATATGCTGCAGTGCCTCACATCAACAGCAGCTGATAAATTATTAAACTACTTACCTTCTGTAATGTCTCTGGAGGGCCATGTTGTACTGTGACTGACAACTGGGAAGCCCTCTTGGTAAAGCTTTCAAAGAATGGGCTGGATAGTGTAGGACTTTTGTCTCCTGTGAAGAGAAACCCAGTAAGAGAAATGATTTATTTATTGCAGTGGAAGTATCATCTTCCCTCTGACCTCAGTGTATTTTGCATTGAACAGAGAGATTTTTCTGGGGGATCTGGAGCCGATTGCTTTATGTGAGGTTTGGAATAAGCCTTTGCCAGTACTGTGTAGCTTGTTGCAGCTGCATCTGTGACCTTGGAAAAGCTGCGGAAGAAGGGAAAGGGAGAGAAGTGGTTTTGAGTGTATAAAGTGCATATTTTATTTTTCTAAGAAGGAGGCATGAACTTGTTAGTGAATCATTATTAAAGCACTTGCACATTGTGGTTTCCCTGGTATGCCATGTTGTCTGTAGCAGAATAACAATAGTCCTAAATATACTCAGTGACAAAATTACATTTATTACCAAGAAAACACTGTAAATTATATTCTGCGGCCCTGGAGTATAAAAAACCAAGCATGAACAAGGGTGTTATTCAAAAAGGCTGCTAAATAGAGAGATGAGAATAATTAAATAGTTTAACACTACACATATAGGTATTTAAATAAACACATAGGTGTTTTACTTTGAGGGGGGAAAAACAAATGGGAGGAACTTTAAAACTGAGGTAGAGGCAGCATCTGAGACACAAAGATCCTTCACAATTTGGAACAGAATTTGGTAAATGGCACAAGTTATGCACACTGAACAGTAAGAGGAAAATTAAAAGGACATGTCTAGCCATGACTTTCAAATGGTTAATTTGGGCTAATTTTATGTACTTTGTAATAGTAGGTGTTGAATGACAGACTGCAGAAATAGCCTGGGGAGGATGAGGATGGACAGCCTCCCCATACTGATATTTTGTGGAGTGAAACACCTGGACTTTCTGTTTAGATCAGTCACAAACAATTCTGTTTCACGTCAATGTTGATAGAGGAGGTGAAGAATCTGATTCTGGTCCTCTGGACTGACATGAAATGAATTTTTTATTTACTTTTCCTATCTATAAATGTAAATGTAAGGCTTTTAAATATTTATGAGCTACTTATGAAGTTTGCGTTATGGAAGATGCTCTAGAAACTCTATTATTGTTTTATCAAATAATTAAACTATTTTCAGGTGATGTCGAGGATTAACTGGGTGATTTACTTATCCCTGTTTCACAGACACAGCACCTAATATTTACTTCATTTTTTTCTTAAATTGTGAAACAAAATACAAGGGGAAGGAGGAAAAAAAAAATAATCCCTGCTTGATCCTTTGCAGTCAGTAATTACATGTTCATTTTTCAGCTCTGTTTTCTTCCCCCCACCCCATTATTTGGTTCACTGTTTCAGTGTATTCTATTTCCTTATATTTCCTCCTCAATGCAAACTGACAGGCTGAAATAATAACTAGGCGAGTTGATTACATTGAAAAAATAATCTCATTACAAGATCATTGTTAACTCCTAACCCAGTTCACATCATGGAAGCATCACCAATAACAGGAACTAATTCAGTTTGCCTCTAGAACCAACCATCATATAAAATGCCTGGGGCTTTTCTCAGCCCAAAAATAAAGGCAGAAATTATTTTTCTGGAGTTTAGAATGACGGAAACAGTCCAAACAGGCCAAAGAGCTGCTAGGGTGTGGTCGCTTTGCAATTTACTAGTCACCTTTTCCTCACGCTTAGAACATGTAATTTTGGTGCTTGTCCACTAAAGGCAGTGCATGGTTTGGTGTTTTGAGTACTGGGATATGTGTATGGACTAAAACAAAGTCTTCTAATGCTTGCCTTCCTTTGCTCTTTCTGGGGTTCACCTGGGGAATAGTTTATATTGCCTTTCTGGCCAAATTGTCTGTTTCTGCAAGGTTTTATTTTCCTGATGGTTTGTTAATAATACTTGACCATAAATATTTGACCACAGTGGCACTATCAGGGCTGGCAAAAGTAGGTTGGATCCAGGGCACAAATAACCTGAGTTTCATTTGGATACTCTCAGTGTAAATGTAGTTATCTTGTCCCAACTTCCCCTTTACATGTTGTGTTCAAAGCACTTTGTACCTCTGTGGACCAAAAGGGTACAAATACAAAAGGATGTTGTACCAGCACCTTCCACATCAGTGGTATTGTGCTTCAACTCCTGTGCAAGTGTAAGTATGTATTTTAATGGGTAATAACTAGATAAATACATTTTAGTGTGGTAAGGGAAGAGGAAGTTGTAGCAAAAGCTAGTGTCCTCCTGGTATTTGTCCTTGGTTTGAGGAGGAAATTGGGGAATAATGTGTTTCAATGGAGCTTGGACATGAAATATTTGGTAATTCACATGTCAAAGGTCTCAGGTGTTGCCATGCTGTTCACTTTTCCCTGTGGCTTTTTCTAAGTTTGACTTAACTAAACTGGATTCAGGACTGGGAAAAAAACACCCCCATCCCAAAAAAAGCCATGCTTTCCCAGCTGAGATCTAGGCTGTAAACGTTCTTTTTAAGTATAGCAGAACTGCATTTGTTGTCATGCATGACAGAATTTATAATCATGTCTCATCCTGTGAGCATCAAGGAGTTTTCATCTTTCAGGGATGTGCTGATGTATGTGCAGGTGGAGGAAGGAATCCCTGGAAATATCAGAACAAATGTATGATAACTTGAACTTCTAAGCTTAGACAATTTTAGGACTCATTTATTTGCTTGCAGATGAAAAGAAAACAAAAATGCATGCTTTTATTTCTAGTTCAGTGGAAACATTGAGTTTTGTGCAGTTTGGGACTCAGAAGTGCTTGGTTCACTTAATTTTTGTTACATTTGGTATTCATGTTAGCAGCTACACTTGTGATGTTAGGAATAAGACATAATTTTTATTATGCACTGGAAATGTTCTTTGAAATATAAATATCTGTAGTGAAAATTGTTGCTGAAATCAAGAATGAATAAGCAACTTATTGCATCTGTGTGAAATTAATTCTTGCCTGTTGTAATTATGCAGATTAATAGATATGTTTGAGAGTATTATGAGAACATAATGAACCTAAGATCCCAGTAGTAATAAAACAGTAGTTCTGTTTAAAGAATAATTTTATAGTTTATAGAGATAGCCTGTTAATTTGAAAGATTGCATTTAGCTGTGTTCATTTCCCTGCTGGCTGAATCCAAACTGTGAGCATTAATTAGTCATCAATGTTTTGAAAGGGAAGAGTAATACTTAGTTTATTACTAAATGCTTTTGAATATAGAATTAAATCTTCAAGCAGAGTGCCAAATTTTCAATCTAATGTGAAGTTAGTGCTTGTAAAATCATACTTTGAAATAAGCTTGAGGAGCTTTTTAAACTGTCAGAGGCTTCACCTGAGCACAGTGAGGTTTTCCTGACTGTAGCTGACTACAAATCCAAGGACTAACTCTAGGATTTAGAGATCTTGCCAGTTTTTCTATGTCCATCATAATGTGTCTGAGAACCATTCTCTTGCTGCACTGGTTTGGAAAACTGGAGAACACAGGCAGTAGTAGGGTATTGAAGGTAAATGAAGTGAAATTTTAATAGCTGCACTAAAAATCTTTTCCTTTTGAGTAACAAGTGTGTTTGACTGGCTTTGCACAGTGATAAAACATTTTAGTTTTTATGCTCATAGATATTTTGTCATGTCCCTAAGTACCCTGCCCACAAGCATCTAGACTAATATTCAATTTCTGCTGTACTTATCTGGTGCTAGAATATTTAGTTCTGTAGCCTACAGAAAAATGTCATTGAGAACTGGAAAATACAGAATTAACTTAAAAATAGCATGATGACTCATTAAATAGATTAAAGCTGTTTATATTCACAATTATGGAGTTTCAAAATAAAATAAGGAGGGTTGAGATAAAAAACTAGAGTGTAAAAGGGCTAAATTAGGATGAAATAACTTTTTATTGAACCAAAAAAGTAGAGTTTTGTAGCTGACAACTGGAAGCAGTTTAAAAACCTGTGATTTCAGCATAATGAGCAATAGTCTACAATAGTCTGGTTCTGTGTTTAATTGAGTGCTGGGAGTGTGTGGTCATGGAATTAATTGTAATGTGGGTAATTATACACTTAGTACATGTAATTTTAATTCATTTTTTTAAATCAGTTTGTCACTTAAAGTACGTGAAATGACTGCCACGTGATAGAACTTTATTTTCTGGAGTATAATAACACTTCCAATGTATAAAGCTGGACAAGATTCAACAGAATTTGATTTCTTTTCTCTTTTCCATACAAACCCAGTGTATAAGGATTTTCAGACTCTCTGTTGGTCCTGCTCAGTATAGCTTTGGGTCACTTGGATGTGGTGACCAATTGGACAGATGCTCTTTGCTGCTGTGCCTATCTCTGCTTTGGTGCATTAGACTGAGGGTGACAGAATTAATTGGGTGCCAGAAGTTTATTTTGAGTTTCTGATAACAAGGTTTTTTGAAGTTGAGGGAAATCACCTGGACTTGAATCGTATCAGTGATTTTAGATTTAAGTATAGGTGACTTGTAGCTACTGGAACCAAGTGCTGTTTCCTGTCTGCAGCAATTTTCCTTTAATTACACTTTCATATACTGTCTATATAGAACCTAATTTCCTTCTAATCCGTATTTGGTTTAGGTTTATATGAAGTGAAAGGGTGCTTGACATAAAATAGTGATGTGAAAATACCAAAACACAATTAATGCATCCCTTCCTATGCTAAAAAAAAATTAAAAAAGCAATCTAGCATGTTAATGTTAAATTCAAAAGTGTATTGAAGTCTTATCTGATAATAGGTTAGTAACTTGTATTTATGTGTATTTTGTAAAAGATAATGCTGGATATGTGATATGTGTGGGCTTTCCCATGGGCCTTTTTTAAATATTTAGGTTTTTCAATGACTTTTCAAAACTTTATTCCTATTGCAATATCATTACACACTACTGGTGCTGAAAAACAGTTAGGATCCAAATATAGAGGGGAAAATATGAAAGCTGCAGCTACAAAAGGATTTCTGCATCCAACAGTTAATGTGATTGTAGTGTTATACCCAGACTTGTGCTCCACTTGCCACATACAGCTGTCTGCCTTTGAAAGGGAAATGTTCTGTCAGGTTTTCCCTTTAGATTGAGTTAAGCTACTCTGTGATCCTCTGCACAAAACAATTTTCTTATGAACCTTGCTGAAAAGTCCAGTCAATCAGACCTGTAACTTGATATCTTTATCTCATTCTATTAATTCCCCCTGTGAGCCATTACAGGATTCTTAATGCCTATGAAACAATTTCTTCTTTAATGGTGGCTATCATCCTGCAACTGGCACCCTTTTAACTTGATCTGACTTTGATGTTTTTACTGTTCAAGCATTTTGCTTCAGCTCTGCAGTGCCTGTTGCTTGGAGCCTGGGATGTGGCTTGTGGTGAGGAGGCCAGTGGGAGTGACAGCCAGATGCTTCTATAAAGACGAGACAGTATTCTGCATGTGTTGGAGTAACTGAGACTTTTCTAGCTTGTAATGAACTGTTAATCAGTTTTCTGCAATGACAAAAGAAATCGAGGTCCTTTTCTTGATAACCCTTGTGCCCCAAGCCATGTGAGTCAGGCATTCATGCAAATACAGCAGTATGATACCTTTGCTCCAGTTTGGTTAATCTATGTCTTCAGCTAAAATCTGCCAGAAATGTCATCTGCATAATATAACTCAGGTCAAACATTCGAAATTGCAGTAGTGGCACCTGGGCTCTGATATTGTGCAAAGCACTTGTGAGGAGCTTCTCTGAATGCAGCTGTGTCCCTTGGTGCTGCAGATTGCAATGCCATTAGCTCTTCTCCGAAGAGCTCTGTAACAGGAGATCTCTCTGGCCAGTGTTTATAACAGTCTGATTTTTGGTAGCCAACTGGAGTGTTGGGATTCTCTTGATGTGGAGGTCTACTTCTGTCTTTAGCTGTGTTATAAATTGCATTGGCTTCCAATTTTATTCAGGCTGAATGATGCCTAAATTAATAAACCAGCTTGGGAGCCTGGGGGCAGTGGAATGTAACATGTTAATAAAGTTGCCAATCACTTTTCTTCTGAAGTCGATCAAAAACTTGGCAGAAGCACACCCTGTTTCTGTCAAATGTGTTGGCTCTCCGTTGTCTGGGATGATGGACTGGAGGATACCCATGGAACAGAGGAAAAGCATGGGCAATCAAGGTGCTAGGAGAATGGCTGTGGAGATTTAGGAATGACTTTTGGTTGCTGTCTTGGTAATGTTGGTGTGATGCTTCATTTCTCCATCTTGTAGATCCATCTTGCTGTGCATGTTAGCCCAGAGGTCTGCTGGCCTAATTTGGAAGGGTTTGTTCTGTTTTGGGAAAGAACCAACTGATATAATGACCAAAGAGTCACAGTTACATGAGTATGTTAGTTGTTGGGAAATGCTTGCTTTCTGTGTCATTTAGACTTAAATACATTTTTGAAGTACTTTGCAAATACTTTCAGAATACATTTAATTCTTTTAGTCACTGAAATGTTTAAAAATTATTTTTGTCGTGAAGTGTTGGAACTAAAAAAGCATTGACTTGTTTGTACAGTCCAAATGAATTCAGTGCTGAAGGCCCTTGCAAACAGAAGGCTGAAAAAGGCCCTCAGTGATAAGAACATGTGACAACACAAGTGAAGCTGCTCACCAGGTCTGCAACCAGACAGTAGGATGGCTTTTCAAGTTAGCTGAGTGAAACCAGTCTTGCTCTGCAAAAATCCTGGGTTTTTTAGCCTCAGTTAGTCCTTTTTCAACAGCAACTTCAGTTCCCTGATTGATATGGTTTGTGTCTTGCCACTCACGTTCCTCTAGCTGACAAACCCAGTGCCATAATATTGCTGCCATCCCTGCAGTGTGTGCTCCAGCTCCATCTCCGAGTGTGTGATGTACCCAGCTGGCAGTGCTGCCTGTCAGCTGCAGTCAACAGGAGCATGGCTTACTTACTTTTGATTCAATTGCAAGGAATTCCTCTGCTGCAGTCAGGTGTCAGAGGCAATAACTGTCCTGTACTGCTGATGCACTGGCTTCTCCAGGTTATTTAGTGATCTGTCAAAAAAAATTATCATAGTCTGATTTGAAAAGCAACACGCTGAGCAGATCGTTCAAGGTATGAGGCTATTTCACATTTGGGGGAATAAATGTGCTTTCCATGTTGCAGTTTTGAGGAAACTAAATATAAACATGTTTTCTCCTAGCTAGAAGGAATGTCACTCTCTATTTTCATATAGTTGATAATAAGTTGGAAAATAATTTAGTTTCCTAGCGTTCAAGGAATGCCAGAAATTTGGCAGGATTTTCTGTGGCTTTTCATGCTCATTTCTAGTAACTTGAATGTATTGTAATATTACATGTTGATGGTATATTCAGACCAACATTGGTGTGACTGGACTGTGTTGGTGGGTCTGTATATTGGTTTTCCACATGTTTACACACACCTTTTTAAAGAAGGGAGTTGTATTTTCTGTGACTCTGAGCATAAATTCATAAATTTGGAGATTCTGTAGGGCTTAAATGACAGCCTGGGGAGCAAAGCTCTCTGAACCTTGTGGATTAGACTTAGTTGGCCGTTAATTCTTCTGGTGTCCATGTCTTAGAGCCATTTCATCTGCTTGCTGCAGGTTTGTCAAAGCTCCTCATGGTCATGAAGACCTTCATAAGATGAGTAATTCTGTACTGCTCGTGCCCTGCTTCCCTCTGCTCAGAGAGCTTCAGTATCTACTAGTTCAACTGTAATGTAGAAATTGATCAAAAATTAGTGTTTTCATTTTCTGATGGGGTTAAACAGAATTATGGCCTGATGGTACACTTATAATCTTAATGAAAACTAATACCTGTTATCAATATATCAAATATTAGTATTGTGTCTTGCCTATTGGGTATTGCTTTTGCAGTTTTTCTGTTGTTTAAATGTCTTCTGCCTTTCAACATTATCAAGATTAAGGCATTTCCAAAATTAATCTCCCCCATTCTTGTTTCTGTATCTTTGCTATATACACACACATGCATATATTATTAAAACCTTACACAGTTCCTTAAAAATGCAGCTTTTATTTTCCCATTTACCCTTAGCCACTGTTACGATTTTCCAAATACATTATTGAAGTCTGCTTTACATTAATATTTCCAATTATTCTTTTTCTTGCTGTGTTTTCATTTTGATTTGTTTGCTGTGTCACTCAATTTACAAGAGCATTCATGTTCAATGTCCATAATTTTTGTGCCAGTTTTGTGTTTATTAAATTGCACAGTTAACCTAAGAGAGAGAGACAAATATTGTGTATATGCCTGGCAGGCTAAATTTTTGTTGTACATTTGTATCTTTGTGTTTGTCATAGTTTTTGCATTTAAAAATTCTTGTAATGTGAGTTTAAATGGACTAAATAGGACTAAACTGATATCACTACACAATTTTGATGCTGAAAATAGTCCTTTTTAGTCTTAATAATATAAGTGTGTAATATAAATCATACTTTCTTAGGGAGTTGTGGAAAATAGCAGATAAATTATTCCTTTTAATGATGGAGTTCTTAAAAGCAGAATCTGAAATAGTGCTTACTGTGTGCTTTCCTTAAGAGGTCTTTACATGAGGTAGCAGGAATAGACATCAAGAATCCAAGCTTCTGGAATGTAAATTTATTGAATGCGTTTTGAAATCTTTTATGAAATGGGTTTCGGTTGTCATGCATGTATTTGGGAGCACATAAAAACTTGTACATGCTTGCTAACAGAAGGTAAAAAATAATAGATAGTTTTTTAGTGGTCCATTTCCATGGTATTGTCACAAGGTGCAGCAATCTATACCTTAGGGATGTGCTGAGGATAAAAAACATTATATTTGAGTATATTCCATCATTTAAATGCTCTTCTCTCTGGATTAGCTCCTCAACTGGTGAAGGTTATGTTGGACACTGTTGGAAGATGTTATTTTCTTTGTTATACCCAAAAAAATAGATTACTTATAATTTATAGATTACTTCTGTTACCAAAATCATGTCTAACTGAAGGGATATGTAGCTATGTTCTCCAACCATCAGGAAAAATGGGCATTTCCTTTTCTCTTGCAACTGATGTGCAAAAAGAGTGTGTGAAAAGGACCAAGAAGGGTGGCATTTATCTGGCTCAGGTTTCTTCAGTATGACATTAGGGGACACTTGCCAGCCTTGGGATCTATATATGAAATTTACTGCACTTCATTAGTTTTGCCCAAGACAAGGGTCAGCTTCAACTGAAAAGTTGTACACCTGAATACCAGTAGCTTTGCAGCTGATCTGATCCTAACATTAACTCTGGAGAGAAATGCAGTCTAGGAAAAGCATTTCTGTATTTTGGATATCGTGTTTGGAGAGTTTGGACATGTAATCTAACAAAATAATAGAGAAAGGACATCAGAAAGTCTGCACTGCAAAGCCATTTAAAAGCACCCTTAAATGTCAGTTTGGTGCTGAAATTCTCTGCTCTGTTTGTATCTATCCATGCCTTATGTCCTGTGCTACCAGGTTGGACTGAAGGGGCTGCCTCACAAGTATTCTGAGCAATCTTGGAATATTAGTGGTACATATCCATTATGGGAATGGCTGATATGTTTTCCAGATCAGCCACTGGAAGGTGTGAAAATTGCAAACTGACAAAGAGAAAGGGTCTGACAGCTTCTCCTGCAGAAGGCAGTGATACATCTGTCCTCCAGCAAATGCTGCATAATCCGTACAACTCATTAGTGAGCCGTGCCCTGAGCTCCAGGATTTCACAGGAGCTGAGCTGTTCAGGGGTCTGACATGTCCCTGCAGTGTTTGTGGGGTGTCTCTGCACCCTCAGCAACCCCATCTGTACCTGCCCAGCCTCCTCCTCCAGAGCAGGGGAGAGAGCTCTGACCCCTTTGCTGCAGGAATTTGCCCTGTGTTTGAATTCTGATGGGAGCAAGCTCAGGTCTGTCAAAAGATGTACTTTCGTACCTAAAACGTGGGAGTGAGGGAGTTGTGATTAGGAACATTACCTGCCCTCAGGCAAAACTAATTGTGTCTAATGTTTGCTAATGCTTAATGACAGTGTTCAGCAGTCAAACTTGATCGAGTTGGTGATTGCTTAACATACTTTGTGTTGGAAAGCTGTCAGTGGCCAGTGCAGAGAGGGAAATTACATGGTCAAGGACTTGTGCAGCTGGAATAGAACAGGCTTTCCAATTCTTAAATTCTGCTGAGTAGGAGGTGTGATGCTGTGTTTTGACTAAATTGTGGTCATCAGTTGTTACTCCTAATAGCTGACACCTTCAGATTCTACTGACTGTGATGGGAATATCTTTTCAAGAGTATTTTCTTTCCTTTTAAGGATCCTGATCTTCCCATGTGAAGTGTAGTCAACATGTAAACAGAGGACATGCATAGACACTATTATTGGCAACTGCTTGGAAAATAAACAAATTATCACGCATGTAGGGTAGTTCTGTCAACAAGGAGGATACAGTAACTTTTCCAAAGAACGAACGTCAGTGTCACTCTCACATGAGAGGAAAAATGGTAAAAGAAATAAGTGTGACCCAGAATTCCCACAGCCAAGAGGATGTGTAAGTCCCAGTTTGGCTGAAATGACTGTTGCTTGTCATCCCCCAGTGAGAGTTTTGAGAAGTCATCACAGGCTTTTTGTTTGAATATCAGTGTGTATAAGACAGGTGTAGGCATATGTATTTTCACATACTTCTGCTTTTTCCATTGTACAGCAAGTAATCTCAGAGCAGAAATGGCTGTGCTGAAGCAATATAAATAGTCATCTCTGATTTTTTTCCAAAAGATGTTTGATTGCCAGGTGATATCCTCAGAATTAGCCAAGTTATTCAGACCCTCTCAGTCTACTTGTGGCTGCTGACCACTGAAGGCATAACTGAAGCTGACAGAAGTAATTTTCATTGCCTTCAGTGCCTTTAAATCGGAGTGAAAATGCTGGTTGGTCTCAAAAGGGGTTGATACTTTGTGAGCTTCGATCTAATGAGTGGAGACCAGTGGTAAATCAAAATGGAAGGAAGGGCTTTGTGGGCAAAATGCAGTGAAGCTTCATTTGCTTTTTCAAATTCCAATTTATTTACATTTTATGTCAGAATTTGTGGAGGTATAAATCCCTACTACTGTCTTAAGATATATTTCCCTAGTCATTGCTTAAGACACTGACTAAATACACACAGTTTAATTTAAAGTTGATTGCATTTAGCAACAGATTTTTTTAAAAGCTTTTAGTAATGGCATAATGATAGATAGCACTTAATTTAGTCAAGAATGACCCAATACAGTTACCTATAATTTACATTAGCAATGTTGAACAGAGAGTAAATTCAATTCATTCCTCAATTTTATGCTCTGAACATTTGAAAACGTAACCTCACTTTAAAATCAGTTTGCATTATTTAAAGGATGGGATTCTTAATGTTAAACCCCTCTTAAGTCCACGTTTGCCCTCCCATAGGGTTGCTTTAAACTTTTTTTTGTGGTGTTTTTGCGGAATGTTGGGCAATAAGCAGTTTTTGTGGATATGTCTGTGACTTAAGGATCTCTCTGTTGGGTGTTGATCTGTGCTGTTGAACAGAACACTGGCACAAGTGTTCTCATGGTGCAGATCAGGAGGTTGGGTTGGTATTTCCTCTTCCGTGTTCACTGCTATCAAGGAACATCCATGGCTGTAGGCAATAATTTATAACAACAGTGTTGCATTTTAGTTACTTTGGGGTTGTTTTTAGGAATTAGTATGTAATTTATCCCATCTTTACAGAAATACATCGCACATGTGATTATTTGGATTATTTAATTAGCATGGTTTTACATCACAGTTGGTAGAAAGCTGGAAGAAAAGGCCAAGAATAAAGTTTAAGGGAGGCAAACCACATAACTGAGGGTGGTGACTGAGGTTAAAGTCCCTTCTGAGTTCTGACTGCTCCAACACAGGTTTTCTGTGATTCACTTTGTGAAGCTGCATTATCACTCTGCTATATTTATTTCAATAGATGCAAGCCCTCTCAGACCCTATGGAGAACACTTCCAATGAGTAACTTCAGGCCTGACTGCCACAACCAGACTGCTGAGAAAACTGGCTCAGACTTTTTTTTGGTGTTTCTGATGGATTGAACTGCTTTGTGCTTATGGCTCCGTTTCTTTAGTGATGCTGCACTACCTGCTGCTTGGCAACTCAACTGCAAAACAAAGAAACTGATGGTGCAAACAGAAGGTCTGTTCCCAAAGCTGGGTGAAACTTTGGTGGAAGGCCTTCTACTGCTTGAATTTTAAACACTGTCTTGCTGAACCTCTCACATCATCTGTGTGTTAGTGGTTGTATCAGCCAGCTGGGATGGTCCATCCAGGCCCTGTTGACACCAATATGTTTTTCATTGGTGCTGTTCCCTATTGTTTTGGAGGATATCTGAAAAGAAGGTGTGAGCAGGTATTGAAAATATCAATTTTTACCTATATTT
This sequence comes from Onychostruthus taczanowskii, assembly GCF_017590055.1. Classification (NCBI taxonomy): domain Eukaryota; kingdom Metazoa; phylum Chordata; class Aves; order Passeriformes; family Passeridae; genus Onychostruthus; species Onychostruthus taczanowskii. The sequence continues at coordinate 91,532 of NW_024498518.1, forward strand.
ACCCTGTTTGCCTGCTATTTTAATTTTAAAGTAGGGTGTCACATAGAATCTGTCCAATGGCAATGGTGTAAAAAGCATGCCTCCAGTTCTAAACTGAAACCTGCTGCCATCAGCAGATGTCCCACCTCCAGGAAAATTGGTTGCAAGTCCAAAACATTGTCTTTCACTGTCTCACCACGTGTGATCTAACCAAGGAAAGAGTGAGATTTGGGTTGTGTTTGCTCTTTGCTCTGAAGCCGTTGTCAATGCTGCGTTTTCACGCTCTCGTCATTGTTGCACTCCAAAAGTCTGTTCTGTGGAATGACTGTCAGAAGGCTTTGCTATTCCAGCAGGATTAGGCTGTTTGTCACAAGACCACTCTGTGTTTACAGTGCCTGTGAGGTCCATAGTGAGAACCCTAAACAGAAATATAATTTTCAAGATGCCTTCTCTTTCAAAAGCAGCCAAACAGAAAATGAAACCCTGGGTTGGATTCTAGTTCTTGCAAAGGAAGTGTCAAACCCTCTCGAGGGAGCTTGACCCAGCTTTGTACCTATTATCCATGTGTCAGTGATATCAACTTTAATTGTGAATGGATCCAAATACTGAATTTAAATATCTAAGCATGAACAAGGAAGGGGAAAAGCCTGTAACTACTGGGAAATTCAGATTTTCAGCTGCTGTAACTCAGTGTAGCTTCACAGAACAGAGAAGGGCACTTTGCTTAACAGCACTGAAGAATTAAACTAGGCAAATGGCACAAAAATCGAAAAGGATTTTAGAATTATAATCTGAGGAAACAGTAAAGAAAAAACATGCAAAGGTGGGCATTGCTTCTGTGAAAGGAGAAGTTGTGCCTCCATATACCTTGAATTAAGGAAAAGCATTAGTATTCAAGTTGAATATGTCATGGAAAAACTTGTTTATTTTTTTCAGCATGCAAAACTGTCAGTTGAAAGGGGCTAAGCTCAGCATATTAATGTATTTCCCTTCTTACCTGTTGTTTTGTGAAGTGGTTAAGATTGCTGGCCTTTTCCATCTGGAATTTTATGTCAGTGGCAAACCCTGACTGTGATGGCATCAGCTGGAATAGTGCTTCACTGTGAAACTGCCACATCTTTCAGACAGGTGCCTAATAATGCAATAGTTTGTTGTAATTGTGTGTAAAGTGTAATTTATCTAATATAATTACTTTATTAGATGTTTAGAGCCACTAATTTCAAGTAGAATCCACTCTGTTAACTTTTGACATAGGAAAGACTGTAATCATCTTGCAGACTATCAGCTCTTGGATTAAATTTTAAACCTACAGTGAGCTTCAAACTGCTTTGCATTTACCCTTAGAAGAAAAGGGAGGTTGAGTAACTTTGTCATGTTAATTTGTCTTGGGGAACTGGATTGCAAGGTTCTGAATTAGAGTCATTATGTAAGCATGTAAAGTATTATTGACTACAAGATTCATCTGGTGTGGTGTGGATGGATTAGTGCATGAGCAAAGACCATTTGAGAGCATTTCAATTTTTGCCACGTTTGCTAGGGCTTGTTACATCCAGTTATAAAAGAGATTGACTCTAAAATGGCAATGGTTTACATGTCCTAAATGTTAAGACCTTGGTTAAAACAAAAGGAACAAAATAATAATTTTTATTTTAGCTTGTCATGCAGTTTCTGCTGAAGCTTTCAGTAGTACTTTATCAGGACAGCTCATTTTCCTTTTCATTTGATGCCCTCATATACACCTTATTGCTCTATTAAACTAGAAAGATTGAGTTTCTTAAAAGAACCTTCAATGAAACTGTTATAAAGCCTTTTCTCAAAATAAGTAAAAAATGGAGCCTGAACACATGAGATTACATTGAGTTTTAGTATGTTGCTTTTTTGAGGAAATAAAGATAGGAGGGAGCAAGAGTTTATTGCTTAATAAGTATCAGCTATTATCATAAAAAAGGATCATAATTTTGAGTTTCATTTTTATTTCGACCAAAACACTTTTAGATAGTAAATGTTGCAATTGAATCTTGTCTTTTATAGAAAGCTGTTAAACCAAGCTAAATGTTTTCCATTTGTGGATGACAAACTGATGCTCTAAGTTTAAGAATTACTGTGCCAAAAATTTAGTATTTCTTTGATTTCCTTGTAGTCTATAAAATGGACTGTTTCTGGTCATTTCTGACACCTGTGAATTAAGGGAATTACCTCAGGTAGAATGCCAAAAAATATATATAGATTGTGATGCTGTGTTGTCTCCATTACTAAGAACAGATTTTGGTCTGGGCAATTCTGATTCAGATAATGCCACTGGATTTCTACTTGAGATTCTGCTTTTTGTGGGCTGTTTTATGGTTTTTTCACATTTTTCACTCCATGTTTTTAGGATTTTCTAAGTGTATGCGTATAAAAAAGCAGCACCCAAATTAATTGCGTCTTGTATGTATACAAGAACTACTTGATAGTATTTTAAACTGCAAAAGCAATGATAGTGTGTGTGGAAATGGAATTTAACTCACTTGGTGGGCTTGAAATATATCCCTAAGCAGTTATTGCAATATCTTATCAAATTCTCAGGCAAGAAACAAAGCTTTTTCTAAATGGAATTTTTATGGACTGTTTTAAGGACTGTTTATTGGAAAGCTGCCTAATCACTGCATTCCCTGGGTAATGCCTGGGATATGTGTGCTGAATGAGTAGCAGGAATGTGCTCAACTACAGTGGCAGGCAACAGTTGATACTGCTTTTGCTAATGCACGTAAATCACAGAACAAACTTTGAATATGGAGAATTTTTTTAAAAATAGCCCCATTTAATTGTATCAGCCTAGAAATATGACAGATGTGTTCAAGGAGGTGAAACAGTCCTGTGAATCCAGCAATTCCTGTGCCAGGCATTCAGCAGTTATAGTGCTGGCCTTGGCTTTGGGGGCAGGTGAACTCTCTGTGAAGGAAACCAGAAGTTTTTCAGAGCCCCTTTTGCATCAGGGCTGTGATTTGCAGGTGGTGTAGCCCTTGCCTAGTCTGTGCAGAACACACCAACACTTAGTGAGCAGAGTAACCAGCATAGCCTGATTTCTGAGACAAATAATTAATGAATATACCAGTGGTCATTACAGTCGTGATGAAATCAACTTGCACGTGCTTCTCCTTCATTTGAGCAGTGCCTTGCTTCAGTGATTTTTAAGGAAATTGTTGAAACTGTTTTTTTTTTTTTTTTTTTTTAAGTGGTAGAAGTAATAATTAAAACCTGGCAGTTGAAAGGATTTGGGAATACATTTAATGTATGGAAAGATTAGGTATATCAGGGAAAAATCCACTTTGCTGGTATTCTTCTGTTTGGGTCATTGCAAAGGAGCTAAAATGGGTTAAGAGGAAAGTACTTGTTCCACAGTGTGCTGTGTGGGGCTTGCTGGGGATTTTACCTTTATGCTGAACGTCTCTGAACACAATGAAGCTGTGAGCGTGTGCTAAATCCAGTCAAGGAGATTTCCAGTCTAGTCTTTTGGCTCTGGAACAGTCCCTAACTGCACCTGGGACATAAGATTGTCCAAAAATGTCCCCGTTGCACATCGTGAGGCATCTTCATTCTGCTGGCTTAGTTTGATGCTTCCATATCCTTCTATAAAAGATGAATTGCTTTTCATTCACTTTCTCAGTGCAGTGCCTGCATTCAGAGCTGTCTGGTTTTTACCTTTCCTTCAGCTGTCTCTTTTCCACACTGAAGTGCCCTTGTCTGCTTAACCCTTTCTTTTATGGAAGCTGCTCAATAGCTGCAGTTAAACTTCTTGCCCTGCTCTGAATTCCCAATTTCCTGTTTGAGGATGAGGCAATCACCCCTGAGTTCCCAGAGTGCACTGAAGGAGGGCACTCCTATGCTCAGTTACACAGCTCTTAGCAGGTTTGAAAGAGACAGAGAAATGCAAGGGAATAGATTTGGTTCATAAATATTTTTCATTAATAATAGCTCAAATTTAGATCAGTGACAGTAGCATAGCAGAAAACCCATACTGCTTTATAGACTCTTTAGAAAGTAAGGCTATGTTAAATAGTTCAAAACAGCCTCCCTAGAATGGTTATTCTGCAAGAAGCAGTAGCTCTGTTTTAAGATTGGCATGGTGTCAGGAGGTCACTGGGCATGGGCAAAAAAACCAGAAAAGTGAATTACTTGAAACCTTTTCCATCTCCAAGTGCTTGCATTCTGTCTTCCTGAAATGTTTGTGTCTTCATTTGGACATTGCAAAGTATGACTGCTTTTGTGGGAGGCTTTTCACCCCTTCCCAGTTTTGTGCCTTTGTTTATTCTGGATGCAAATCCAAGCCAGTTGCAAATCTTTTATGTCTTACTGGAATTTAGCAGTTGTGTTACCAAGTACTAAGAATAATTCAGCATGTTTTATTGTTATCAAAAGCATTTCCAGGAGTGTGAATGAGGGGTAGGAATCCAGGACACAGGGAAGGAGGGTCCCTGTCTAACTCTGCAGAATTTCAGATTGTCGATCAGTGTGTCCCTGCATCTCTTGTTGCAAACACGTTAAAAAGGCAGTGCTCCTCAAAGCCAGAAATGGGGGCATGAAAAAAGAATCTCACAATCTTATCACAGCATGTTTTTTTCTTAAAAAACCACAAAACTTCTATGCAGTAAATAAGACTTCTTTTAATTTTTAAAATTTATAAATACCAAAGCTGTCTTGATCACAGCTGAAAGAGGTTTGTAGCTATGCAAAATATGTACCTATTATTTTCTTTTTTGTAAAATATGTCTGTGACATATTTTGGAGTTTTCTATTGGAAAATATTTTTCTGCAAAATACAGTTTAGTGTGTGTAAAAAACATTGGCTGGTATGAAGATGGAATCATGTCTTTAGGAATTTATACTAGAATAATCTTGACTCTAGAAGAAACTTAAATGTGGGGAGGAGAGTGCAGGTTTTGAAGATCTGAGAGAGCTTCTGCTCCCACTAGTTGTGTTTTTATGCTGTTTACTTGTGGTAATATAGTTCATGCTTTACTGTAAAAGTTTTAAGTGCCTTCAGCAAGTCGAATAAGAAGCTGTAGTTTTATAAAACAGCATTTATTTTGTTGTGGATGTGCTGCTTTATCACCTATGTCCAAGGACTTGCAATTCCGTGTGTTGTATCTCATGTGAAACAAGAGCTTTAGAGAACTCCATGGACTTCAGTGAGCCCATTTCTTGCTCTGCTCACAGCAGATTTCTACCCAGAAGCAGGATAAGCATATTTGGTGTTTTAAAAGGCTTTTCCAGACTCCAGCTCTTCTGAGGAAGGCACTTAATGAGTTCTGTGTATTTAGCAACCTTCATCAGATGCCTTTATAACAACTTCTGCAGGCTGCCTTTGGGCTCATGCGAAAAATCAGGTATAGATTATAAAATGTGAGAATGCTTTGTGAATGCTTGAGAAATCTCATGCTCTTTTAACACAGCTTAGTGCTTCAAGCCTGAGAAGCTCTGGTCCTGGGGAAAATCGACCGGATTTTGTCATTACAGCCGTGTCTGTCAATTATAGCTAGATTCATGTGGTCATGTAAGATTATGAATTCGTGCCAACCTCCCAGTCACAGATGTTCCAGCTGTGAAGACATGTGGCACTATTTATTCTGCTCTCTTTTCATGAAGACCACAGGGGGAAAACATTGTCCCTACCCAGAGACTGTAACCGTTATTCTGAAAGCACCTTTCAATCTTCCTCTCCATGCTGAGATGATGGCATTAGGTCTTTTTAGCCCTCACATGTTTGTTTCAGACTCCCACAGCTCACAAAATTAATTTTCTGTTGGGAACACAATGTTGTGATGAGGCAGGTTATTCCGGCTGGGCTTTTTCTTTATCTGCTACACAAAGCAACTGATTCACTTTCTATTAATTACCACCAGCTATGGGGACTGCCTGGTGTTTTTCCTTTTGGAGCTTTCAGCCATTTGAGCTCATTCTCAGGTTTGCTGTTTGGAAAAGCGGAGATGACAGGAGGAGTAAGGAAGGATGTAGCAGAAAGAGGCTAAAAGCACATCCCAGCTGTAGGATGGCAGGGAATGGTTATTGTGTGTGGAGCACTATATTTTGCTTAAATACAGCACAATATTACTTGTCTCAACTTTTTGGTTTTTTTCCAAACCCTACGAGCAAAGGAAATTTCAAAAAATTGCTTTTTAACTAATTATAAGAAATCCAATAACACTAGCAGCTTATTTCTTTCTGACTAAATATAATGAGATTGGAGCATTGCTTCATCAGGAGAATGACCTAATACAATAGCTTATTGAACCATGAAAGATTCATTAAAACTACCTTGCAAAGGTTTTTTTGGGCCATGTTTTATGTAGTGGACTTTTTTCTTTTAAAAAAAAACTCCAAAGTCTAGAGCACTTACTGCATGTACTTGAGATCCATTTTATAGCACTAGGAAACACAACTTGTTTTTAATTACCTATTATGTTATAAAGATGCTACAGAAAAAAATCCTCATAGCTGAGCTGCATTTGATTTGTTGGAGGCTGAGGTTTGCTACCAGATGGCTTTGCAAAATACCTGGGTGTTGCACATCGGGATTTTGCACAAAATATTCAGGAGTTGGTGATAATTTTTAAATTTCCAGAGAATTTCCATTTCCTGCTGACCTAAATGAAAAAGCTGCCCCTTCCCTGAGCTGTGAGTGGCAGTGTGTCTGTACAGCTTTTACAATGCAGTGTCTCAAAAGGACTTAAGGTCACCAACTTGTGTCAGCTTCATTCTAACCCTTTGAAAGTTCCCAAAACCAGGTTTTTCTACCCTTTGTGAACAAGAGTGTTCTGTTCCCTGCAAGGCAAATACTGCTCTTTCCAGTAGTCAGTTTTTTTTTGTTCAAGAAGCTTCCTTTTCCTAAATCTGACCATCACAACAAAATTCAACCAAGACAGAATAAACTAGTGAGTTTCATTGTTTCCTTTTGTTATCTGTAGGATAGAGATGAGAATTACCTTGACTTACAGTCAAATTCTGTCCTTGAAAACAGCTCTGAGTGTTTAAGGCACAACTTTTTAATCCAGTCAGGTTTCCCCCTTTAAGACCTGTCTTTCCCTGGCATGTAGCTCATCCCAGTAGCTGGATAAGAAATCACTCCCAGCAAGGAGGAGTCGGGGCAGGGTGAAGCAGTGCTGCCCATGTGAACTCTGTGTTCTGTGCCTCCCGTGTACATTCCTTCTGTTTAGAGGGCATGGAATGTTTTATTCAGCTGTATCTCGGGAGGAAAGAGGATTTACCTCTCACCTGTGAATGCAGCCTGGTTTGTGCACCTTGCCAGGACTAGTCAAACATGCACACAGGCTTTAGTGCCTGCTGCTTAAACACATGCTCTGGACATTTTCCTAGCTGGCAGCAGAAAGGATGATGAGGACAGTTCCATCAATTGAGCTGAATTGTAGAATTTCATATCTAGTTTTTTTAGGTCATTTTTTTTTATGCATTTGGAAACCATCATCTTACCTTGTTTTTCTGTGTGCCTTCACTTTCTGTTATACAATTGCTGTATGTAATGTTTTAGGGTAGCTCAAAAAATTTAACAGCTTGAGATTTCCTTATGCCTTAATTATAGAGGTTATAAATTAGTCTTTTTTTTTTTTTCTGATGAACAGATGCCTTTTTTTTTATACATCAGGCTCAGTGTTTGCAAGTATCTACTGTTTCAGAACGCACAGTTATCGTGGACACAAAGGACAGTTTAAAATGCATAAATGTAGTTGAAGATGAATGGATACAAAGCTGAAGCGTGAATGGCCATCACGTACCCTTTTTTAGGATCATGCTTGTCTTTGATAAGTAAACTTGTTTAGAATTGTTTAAAATACAAACAGATAAAGAAATTGTCTAATAATAAATGCATGTTCATGCTCTCTACATTGCTAGAAAATGCTCTATTTTTATTAGCCAGAAGCATCTCTCTGCTGGTGGTACTTGGCCTGAGTGCAGACATTATTTGACGTGGTACTTGTGCTATACAATATTTATGTACCATAGTGCTGGACAGGTGTGATGTTACATATTTTTATGTTTAGATACTCAATAAACATTTTAATTGGAGAATATTCTCACTCCCTCAGATAGCTGGATTGTCAGCAGCAACGGGAAAGCTGAATATGAGAGTCTGGCTGAAGATGTTAGATTAAAAACAAAAAAGAAATAGAAGTTTATCATTTGCTGCTAGTGAGTAATCTAGGAAATGGAATAATCACATACGAACTGCACAGGAAAGTATTTAGTTAAAATGAAAATCCATTTCCTTTGGGGGTTTTTTTGGGGTTTTTTTTGGTTTTTCTTTTTTTTTTTTTTTAAGTTAGAGCAGTGACTTTCTCTCTGCTTCATATCTGAGCCCTGAAAACGGGCTGTTGCATTTGTCTGTTCTTCATGCCAGGGTCAGTTTGCCTGGATTCAGTGCATTTCTCCATTTACTCCCATCCTTTGTACAATGCCTACGAGTATTGGGAGGAAAATACCTGGTTTGGATAAGCAATTATTCTGCAGCTGTAGATAAGATGCTTTGGTACAGCTCTTTATTTTAATAATCGCTTCAGCCACTATTGTGTTTTACAGCTCAGTTCTGCCAGATGATTTTCTTGGTTTGCAAATACTCTTTAAGCCAGAGGTTTAATTTGAAATGGTTTCAGCTGAAGTAATCATAATAAACAAACCCCCTTTTGTTGTTTTTATATGGTTTTACTGTTTGCATATTCAAAATCATGAGAAACAGACCTAAAATGGTAAAGTTTAAATGAATGGAATTTCAAAATGAGGTGGAACACAACTTGGTGTTTTGTAGCTGGCACTTGGATGTCATCTCAGTCTTCTGAACTGACTTCATTAGAAAAAACATTTAGAAAAACTCCAAATAAACACCCTGACCCCAAACAAAAAAAACCCACCCTGTAAAACCTCTCCTTAGGATCTGCTGGCATTCTGTTGGCTTTGGTCTTACTTTACTCCAAAACCTGGACATGTTGCAGAATAATTAAGTTTTCAAGCTTCAAGAAATATTTCACCTATTTTTTTTAGTTTTTTTCTGGTTTCAACAAAGCTTAAACTTCCCTCTTTTTTAAATTAATTTGAACAAAAATTGCTAACTAGTTACTTGTTTATGCCATCAAAGATGGAAATACCTGCTTTAAATTGTAAATTAATTCTGTTCTTATAGTCTTTATGAGTTTCACTTTCCACTGCTGATTACTTTGCCTGACAAATATAACTTTAAATCTGCTTTTTTGTTACTTGAAGCACTGAGACATTATTTAATTCTACTTCAATTTTATGGCACTCTAAGTTGTAATACATAGGAATTCTCTGTGAAATGTCCTGGCTAGCCTAGTGTAAAATTGATATTTTTTTGTGTGATTTTTGTTTTGTTCCAAATTGTATTATAGCACCTTTTGTTATAACTGTCTTATAATGACGCTATGTCTGTCCAAAATTTTAACACTTGAGTAAAAGAAGCTTAGGAACTTTGCCAAAAGGCCTGTGGGATGGTTGGATTTTTTTCTTAAGCTCAAGATCTCGTTGAGTTGTCATTCTAGATGGAATTCTGAAGAATTAATTTCAAATACTAAACTAGGTCAGATTAATCTAATATTAATAACAACTTGGTCAGTACTCTGCTTTGCAAGGAATCCTGGTGCAAGGAGAGTTGGAAGCATGAGAGCACTCAAAATACACCAAGCCCAGTCTGATTTAGGGAAGCACAAAACTTTGTGAAATAATTGTATCATGTTTAGTGACAGGAATTGCTGATTTTCCTGCTACATTTTTGTTTCCCCTCTTTTGCTTCATCTGTATTCGGAATTATGCCTGCTTCTTATGTGGAGCTAAGACAAATTTCCAAACAGCAGCTTCTGTGTCTAGCTGAAACTACTAGAGCCTGAACATGGCTATTTAGGACTGAGCAAGGATAGGGGATGTTTTATCACCATTGAAGTATAATTTTACAAAATCTGGAGTAATGGTGTCCCTCAAGTGCAAAGCTGTCATAAATATATATATACCTATAGATATAATAGAAAGAAATATATATATATCTATAAAATATGGTAATAAATGATAAAGAAAGACTGCTCTCTATGTTTTATGTACATGTATGCTGACAAGTGTTAAAGGAAAACCTTGACAGCTAGAAAACTAGAAATGCTTTTGATTGATTTGGAAGTGACATTGAGTTGTGTGCTCTTCCTGACTTCTGATACTGCTGGCAATTTATTTCCTTCCATGCCAAAAATCAGACCGTGTCCATGACATCGTATTAAAAAGAAATTTCATCATCTTTTTAAAAAAAATCCAGATGAATGTAAGCTCACACACATCTTTCAGGGGTTTCCAGGGGCCTGCTGTGCAGTGGTCCAGATTCAATATTTTTTGTTTGCTGCCTGAGCAGGCAAAAGCAGAAAGTCATGATTGAGATAATCACAACTCGGTTGTTGCCAAATATACTTCCTGCAACTAGCCTACTAACCCTTGGTGGATTAAATACATGAGAGAAATCCATCAAAAGGAAATCTCATAGCTGTCCTCAGTGTGAGCCTGACTTAGGGAAGAGTTTCTCCTGCTTAGGCTAGAAAAATGGTATTTACTTCTAAGAGTTCTGGAAACAATTCCCAGTATAAGTGGGATGGGTTAGAATTAAATATGAGAGTGTGAGGATTTGCCTCTCATGGTAACTTCAGCTGTCAGAAATGTCTGCCTTGTGAAAGAGAAGGTAACTAAAATCTTTTTTTCCACCTTAATTTTTCTGGTTGTAGGAGGCTCTAGACCTATTAGCTTCTGACATTTGCTTTTAGTCTTCTCTATTGAACTCTCATTAGGGAGTCGTCCTTTCTGCCAGTTATTTTCACAAATTTAGTGTTGATTGTATAGATTTATTATAAGTTTATTGCTAATTAATGTAAACAAATCAGAAGGCTGGTGTTTCCTTACGCAATGCATTCTCCCGTGGCCTCTCGTTGTGAATTCTTCAGTAGTTAAATTTAGTACCGTCGTTATGTCCTTAAGTTAATAAAAGAGACTGCAAAGTTAAATTGCTGTTAAATAATAAATCATATTGCATCAGTTGAAAGTCTAATACAGAGAATGGCTTGAATTGCCTGAATTTTCACAGGGCACATGAGTGTTTGATTCAAGCTGTGAAGAATCCTACAACTGTTCCATGTAGGAATAATGACTCCTTGACAGGAACTTGCTTGGCATCTCAGCCTCAGGCCGTCTGTAGGTCTTTGAAATTCTTTCTGCAAACCCATCCCTATGACATCCCTTACCCTGATTTGTGAGATAGATAATCCCAGTCGGAATCCCGTAATTTCATAACCCCAGAGCTCCACCTTTGGCGCTTTCCTGCTCATCCCATGTGGGATTGCTGCTGCAAGGGTGACTTTCCAAACCAGTCCTTTTGTCTGTGTCAGCTGCAATTCAGCTTCCTGCTTTTCAACTTTCAAACTTTGCTGGTTTCTATTGTATAATAGCGGCCATGCAATGAAGAGTCTTTGCACACCTGAGGTCACCTCTCCATTTAAAAATGTGCCAGGTGATAACTCCCTTTCTCAGAAGGTGGGAGAGCTTTGCAAAGCATCTGAAGAGCTACTCTTATTTTTTTTAAGAATTACTTTTAACTTAGGAATCTGGACATCTTCCTGGTGTGTTGATGCTGTCATCTAGGCCAAGAGATCTTTGGTATTCCTTTGTTCTGATCATAATGTCTGAAGCCTTCTGTTTTCTACAACAAAGTTATATGGTCGTCTATAGGGACTTACATCTATGACAATTCTCTGTTCAGTCTGCTTTTCTGCAGTTTCCACTCACCGGGGTCATTGTCTTTGACCTCTTCAGCAGTGACCAAGATTCAACACCTGTGCATTTGCTGAAGCACCTTGAGGTGCTTATGGGTGAAAGAGAGTCCTGATCTTGATTTATTCCTGGCTGAAGCAGTGAGTGTTGTCCGCAGGGTTGTGTGAAAATGAAAATTATTTTTATTTTCTAAGTGTTCCTTATGGTTTCCCAGTAGCAGGCTGAACTTGCTGTACTATTAAATATTACTGTAATGTCCTTTAGGATCCAGCCAGTTCCCCTAGGCTTCCTTGGCTTTATTTTCTAATTGATTCTTGAGCTCAGGTTTCTAAGGAGGGCTTTGTAGCAAAGTGTAGATCCTTGTTCTGGTCATGTGCAGTCCTGAACAGCAGTAAAAGACCACTGATGATTTAAAGGACTTTATTCAGAGTGCACAAAAGAGAACCTCTTAGTCCTAGTGAAATAAACTAAGGAAGCTGGTTTGCATTGCTGTGAGTCTGACTTTGCTAAACCCCTTATATTTTGTTCATCACTTCTGATAAGAGCTGAGTAACTGTGGCATTAATTGCTGTAGCTTTGCAAATCGCTTTGCTTAAAATCTGCACATAAGGAGTCTGATTGTTCTTAATGAGGTGACTTATGTGACTGATGAGAAAAAATTGAGAAAATCCAGTGGTTTTTTTATTTTAAAATTTGTGCTTTCAAATCAAGAGAAACACTAGAGAATTTTAGATGTTTCTTTTTATAAGCTAAGGAAAGAATCAGACTTTTTTGATGTTAATATCACACTATTTTGACAGGAAAAAGATAATACAAGAGCTTTTCCTCTTGTATCCTATCATGACATGCAGCTGAGATGGGCAAACTTCATGCTAGATGTTAGATGGCTTGAATGCAAATGTAGAGTGTATTATGTTACACGCTCCTGCAAACGGGCACAAAATAAAATTGTAGCTTGCCTAGGCCTAATGCTACTTGTGATTTGACTCTTTCAAGATCAGGTTTTTTAGAGAAAAACACAGAATATTTTTTCTGAAGATTGCTCTGTTCTGGTTTAGTTTTAGTTCTTTCCAAAGTGGGGAGTTGCTGCAGTGATTAGGAATAAGTCAATATTATTCATGCGTGCTCACTCTTTAGATTATTGAAAAAGCAGCTTGCTTGAACATTTTTTGCAGTTCTTCTTTAATCTAAATTAACTTTTAAAGCCACATGGTATCTTTACATATATTGTAGAAATAGGAAATTCTGTTCTTGCTTTTATAAAGTGAAAGGACTGGCATTTTAAGGCTTGTAGTGATTTGATTCTCTCGTATTAGCAGAACATTTTTAACATCCTGTCAAGTCAAAGTGTTATCAGCTACCAGTGTATTTATCACCAGGCCAAGGCTGGCGTGGATCTTGACAAGTCCCTGGGGACTGAGCCTTTTGTGTGAGCAGTGCAGCCTCAGTGGCTCTGATGAAAAGGATGAGGGGCCTTGGCAGTGAAGGATTTATTCTGCATCTTGAGGGCACCTGGAGCTGCCAAAACAGAGTGCAGGGGCGTAACACCCCGCTGAACAGCAGTCAGCCTTTTTACTGCTTCTACACCCACTCATCCAGGGAGCTTTGGCTCGCTGTATATTAACTTCCCTATGTGTTTGGCTTTTAAGGAGCATCCTAAACTTTTAAGGACTGCCACTAAAAGGCAGTGATGTGGGAAGTGCCTTTCAAGCCAGATATCCCAATCTTTATCAACAGTTTTTTTTTGCTAGAGCTCATACTCTGAAAGTGTGACTGTTTTTAAGGAAATAGGACCATGCCTTTAACTGATATAAATTCTTTAAAATTACCACACTGCTCCTAAGAAATACCTGGTGACAGCTGAAGCTTGTTACAATTATTCAAGACTGGAAGCTAAACTGTGTTTTAAGGTCAAACACGATGAAAGGATGACTTTGTAGGTCTATAGGTGGTGCTCTTGTCACTAGAGAGAGAATTCAGCCGTGGGGAGCTGCTGCTGTTAACGCCGACTTTTTATTGCTAATGTTTTTGAACCAATCTCTCTCGTCATCAAGATTAGATTGTTACTTCTCATCTGTTTTTTCCATGTGAAGAAAATGAGACAATATACACTGTAGTTCTGAAATACGATGTTTGGCTGCAGCATATTTTCCAATTACTTGAGCAAGTCTGATTTTGGGACAGGTATTAGGTATGCAGAGACTTTAAGTAATACACATTGCACATAATGGAAAGCTTTCTACAACATAAACATCCAGGCTGATGCTTTTGTAGGGTTTAAGGATTACCGTGGCAATTTTTAGACAGTCAACCATGAATAAGGAAGAAAAACTGCTCCTGTACTGTGTGTTTGCAGATCAGTAGGCAGGACTGGCATTCAGATTGGTACAGGTACATCCATTTCACACATTTCTATTTTTAGTTTTTCTTTTTTGTGAACTTGATACTTCATTGGAGTGTATGGACTAGATTTTACAGTGATCATGGAAATGAGCTGGAAACTTTTGTATGTGTACACAAGTAATCTTACAATACAAAAGCAAAAATGCGCAAAAAATGCATTCAAAAGGAAACCTTGTGAGCATTACTCCTTCCACCAGCTCCTAAGCTTTTGGAGGAGAAAGGATGAAGATGAGAAAGATATGGTGAACGTGTAAATACAGGCTCTTTTGGTATATTATGGATTTTAATTTCCTGATTAGGCAGATTTTTCCTTTTTTTTGTGCCCTGATGGTGTGCCTGAGGTGGGTTTTTTTTGGGATTGTTGTAGGGCTTTTTGCTATTTCCTTGTGTTTTATATAAATTGTTTTGTCTTTGACTACAACAAAAAACATTAGAAACATCTATTTCTAGACAAGTGTAAGCCAATTTTACTAAGAAATTAATTCTGTACTTGGGTTGTGGTAATCCCTGTTACTTTGTGTGGAAGTACTACATGGATGGCTGCAACTCTGCAGCTAATGAACAATTCTAGAAAACTGGTGCTGACCTAAAGGTGTGCTGACTGTTGGCTAAAAGCGTTCTGTACATTCTGTCATGAATGCACAAATGTGCATTTGGCGCCAAAGCCCAGAGCAACACTGTGTGTCAGATGTGACTTGCAACTCCATTGCAATATTCTGCCTTAATACTGCATGTTATTTTGGCTGTGAAACTTAGACAAGAGGAAAATATTATATTTCTTCTGGGGGGTAAAAGCAAAATCTTTTAAAAAAGCAAAATCTGTTTGTGAATCCAATATTTCTTCCATAAGTAGGTCTGTGAAAAGCAGATACAAACTATTTGTGCACCACTTAGAAACTGCAGTAAATAATGTGACTTTTCTGAGGGTTCTCAAGATCAGTGCTAGGTTGAAGGATGAGATACTCCATCCTTAAATAACACTAAAATAGATTGGCTTTAATAAATTAAGGAATTATACCCAGTAACTACTGCTTTACAAGTAAAAGGTAACCAAATATTCAAAGCAATATCTATCTTTTTGGGTGGTTATATGATTTAGGTATTGATTGTTTTATATAAAGTATATACATTTAGTTTTCTTGTACTTGCGTTGGTAGAAGCTTAAGCTTTGAATTTTAATCACTGGTATTTTGACTAGAATCACCTTGGTCTTAAACCTGTGAACACAGGATAAGAATGTTACAATAATATTCATGGTTCCAATTTTTTTTAATTGCTTATCAAGTAATTGTAAAAAAAAAAACAAAACAAACAAACAAAAAATATTAAAAAAAAAAACAAACAAAAAAACCCAACAAAAAACCCTGCCAAAAAGCCCAACCACCCCTGAAAAAACAAGCCAAAAAAAAAAAAAAAACCAAACCCAAACCCCTCAAGACAAAGTAAACAAAAAACCCTAAAATCCAAAACCCTAAGAATCCCAAACAAAACACCGCAGAAACATAAACAACAATAACAACAAAAAACAAACCTCAAAGGAAATAAAAACTAACCAAAACCTCCCCAGAATCCCCCAAAACAAAAAAAAAAACCTCTGGAAGCAACCAAAAAACCCTCTGAAAAAAACCCCTAAAAACCAAAAGAAACAAACCCTCACAAAACATAGGCAAAAAACACCAAAAGAAACAAAACCAAAACAGCAAAATAAAAGTTAAAAAAAAATTAAAAAAAAAACCAAAAAGAAACAAAACAAATAAAAATACCTAAATCAACAAAAACAAAACCAAAAAATAACAGAGAAACTACAAAAAAAAAAAAAAAAAACAGACTGAAAACCACCCAGTAAAATAAACCAAAAAAAAACCCAAAAAACCACACCCACAAAAGCCCTCCAATCAACAAAAAAAAGAAAAAAATCAAAGCTGAAAAAAGAGTTGAAATTCAACTGAGGATTAGTTGGAAAAAGATAATCCAAAACTCTATTTAAGCATAATTTCATAATTATAAAATCGTGATAGCACTTTTAACTTGAACTGTTCCTTTAATACTGTCTTGGACACTTTGTGCAATTTCACACTGGTGTCTGAAAAATGTTGCTGGCTCTGTGCACTAAGAGATGGTGCAGTTTTAAAAGGGTTTTGGAAAGAAATCAATACAGATGAAAATAGTAGTAGCTGCAGTTACTCCATCAGTGGAATGAGTCCTTGGTCCTTGTTAAGGGACCTGAAGATTGGCTTTTGTGCCTTCGCTGTTCCAGGGACAAAAGAAACAAAAAGGAACCCAAAGATGAAAACCCTGAACTCTTCAAGATTTTGCTGTATGAGACAGACTGACACTTAGCAAAAAGCTGATGGTGAGCCGGAGCTGGTAATGCAAAGGGAAGCACGACACAAATATGTTTCCTTTTGTTTATTGCTGCTGCAGCTTGGTTTCTTCTGTTCTAGTAACCCCTTGCTCTTGTGCAGTCCCACTGTGCTGGGCAGTGACCACTGGTCCCTCCTTGGTGTTTGGTGCAATTGGAAACTGCCCTTGGTGGAGCACTAGTGGGGCTCAGAGATGGGGTTTTAGGCCAGATGAACTGCTCCTGTGCAGCAGCAATGTCCAATTCATATGGAATTTTTAGTGATAAATTTTTAAGCCAACTTTTGCGCAGGAAGTTGGAATTTTCCACTGCGAAGGAATTGAGAAATGCATGGATTATCATTTTACAAAAAAACATGGGAAGAGAAGGGCACAGGGAGAACATAGAGCTATTCCACCAGTTTCAGGTACTACCTCCAACTTCCAAGATTTCCCAGGTTAGAATAGTTTCCTCCAGGACTGAAACAGACCTCTCTAAGCTGAGCTTTCAAACTGAAGTAAACCTCCAGTGTTGTGGGCTTCAAAATTCTTGGTTCTAAAAGATTGAGCCAATTAGGCTCCTCTGGAGCAGTTTCACAGCTTTCAAACCACACGATGCTCTCTCTCCAATAATGCATTGCCCGGAGGTAAAAGGGTTTTGGTTCAGATATATGGATAGGCAGGAACAAAAGAGAGGAAAACGTCCCTGCAGAGAAAACTTAGTTGAGTTTGGTTTTCATTTTTGTCTGTGGCTTAGAAGGTTTCTGGATGAATAACATCCATTATCTGTTTAACCCTTTTGGCAGCCAGCCATCTGGGGCTCTGTGCTGCCGTGCAAACCAATCCATCACACACCAAAGGATGGAAAACTTACACAAAAGCTGGTGACTTCAGGGGCTCCTTCTAATGTGTTTCAAAGCTGGTTTGGTGGCTGCTGTATGCCAGTGTAATGAGTGGGGTAGGGGGGAGGGGGGTGCCTTAATTTAAAGCTTTAGCTTTTATTGGTGGATTTTAACTTGCACTGAAGCATGAGCTTGGCTCATTGTGTTATTGGCATTTTAGCTAGTAGTTAATTCCAATTTCCATAATTGAAATAACCTAAATTTTCTAACTTGGCTAGAATTCTGAAGCAAAATTACAGAAGAATGGTGTAGTAAGTAATTTCAATTTTTATGCTTCAAAGTAATCAATAACTAATTCAACAAATTAATTTCTAAAGTAGCTTGATATGGCATAAATTCTAACTTCTCAGTTGTCTGTCCTGGAGTAGCTGTTGTGTATTTTTTAATTTTAAACTGATTGCAAATTTTAATTTGAAAGGAAAATGCAGGATTGTACTTCCCTCTGTGATATTTATACAGGGTGGCAAAGAGTCAGCTCAGACATGCACATGTTTTATACGTTCAAATTATAAAAAGACCTGACCCAGAAAATGATTAGGCACAAAGGCAGTAAAATGTCCAGAGGCAAACTTAGGTATTTGCTTTTGGGAAAGTAAAAGAGAAAAGATAAATTCTTGCCTACTCCAGCTTTTGTGTGTTGCCTGGAAGAAGCCACCAAGTGTCAGGCTCAGTATGGAAAAGCCTGTGCTTGTGGAGTAACTGTAGTCAAATGGAACCAGAAGGGTATTGCCTAAATCTTCATTAGGACTTTAAGAAAACGAAGATCACGAGGGGGCATCTGATTCAATGATTTAGAACACTTACTAAGTGATGAACTTGATAAATGTGACATCTTTCTATGTCTGTAAGAATGGCCTGAATCAGAGGGGTGGCCTATTCACAGAATTTGTAAAGAATGCTTCTCCCCATTTGCAACGTTTCTTGATTGAGCTCTACCATAGATCATATCAAATCACTGCAAGCTAAGAGAAAAATGATACCTCCAGAACCTTTTGCCCTTAGTTAACCTACTTTCTAATTAACCTTCAGGTTGAATATAACATAACTCCTTGTGTGGAGGTATCTCTGATGATTAGGAAATGAAGTTGGTTATTCTCTGTGTTCAGTGTTTGAAATTATTCCTTGACGTCTCCTTGGGGATTTCTCATTAGCTCTCTTATTGGTGGCACTAAGTTACGTAAGTAGTTCCAGTATATTTTCAGCAGAAATTTAGAAGCTTAACATTTTTGACATGGTTGTATGCTTAATATCAGCATTGGAAAAAACAGTTCTCTTGCAGATGAGATGGTTCCAGGGGTAAATTGGATAATTGCATACCTAAGGTGCATTAATTTAGATCATATAACAATAACTAATTGAAGATCTTTTATGAAGTTGCATTAATTTATTGGGAAAGAAAGCTGCTCAAAGACATGTCAAATTTCTTTGTATAAGGCAGGTTGAGGAAAGACTAGACTGTGCACCATGTTTTGGTTCTGGTTTTCTTTTCTTATTTTTTATCTTTATGCAATGCAAGATGTGGGAATCCATGATCCTGATGTATCAGAATCTGTTACTCATGACTGAAGAGCATGTATGTATGAAAGATTGGGTTACACCTCCTTTTGAAACTGCAGAAGCTGCTTTCTAGGCTGTATTTGCATTTACTGACCATTTTGAAGGAGTGACAATACTTTACAGTTCAAACAGACCCAAGTAATGAGGAATTTATGCAAGCAAGATCCAGAGGCTTGTTTGGCTTAAATAGAGTATATAAGCAAATGATTCCTGGGTAATTTTCCTTTTTTTCTGTTGGTTTTTGGGATGGATCTACGCAGCTGTTTTGTCATGGTACTGTATTAACAACCTGAGCATTCTGGGGATGGAGAGCTGAGTATTTGTGCTTTGGATTGACCACTCAGCTTCATGGAGCACTGAGATGTGAAAGGTGTTGTCACCCCCGTGTCTACAACAAACATTTCCTTTAGCAGCTTCTTCAGACTTCCCCACCCTGATCCTGATGCATTTACAGTAAATAATTTTGTCACCACATTGCTCCTGAAGGGCTCTTGATGGAAAATGTGAAGAATTTAATTCATGCATCTTTTACTGAGTTCTGGCATACCTAATTCCAAACTTCAGCATCACAGGCTTTCGTTTCATTATTGTTAATTACTCAGAATTAATGAATATTTAGATTCTCGTAAGCAAGAGAGAATATTGCTAGTAATTAAGATGCGGTAGGTTATCTCATTTGATTTTATTTCTACATTTACTTGATAACTTGCCTAAAAGTAATTGGCTTGTATATTTTAGCTGTATTTGCTGATTTCAATTTGAGGAGTCACCTATTACACTCAGCTTGGAAACAGATTACATCCAAGCTGCCACTCACTGTTGGTTGGTTAAAATGTAAAAATTTCAGAAACCATGTTTGAAACAGGTGCTCACCAACACTGTTGAATAGAAAGAAATCATTTAAAATTATGAAAAAATTGAGGGTAAAAACAAACAAAAAAACCCCCCACTAAAACAATAAGCAACGCCCCCCCCCCTCCCAAAAAAAAGCCTCAACAAAACAAAAGCAAACTAAAATTTCCAACCTAAACAAAAACCAAAATGACAACAAAAAAAAACCAAACAGAAAACCAAAATGGAAAAAAACCCAACAAAACAACAACAAAACTAAAAATAAAAAAAATAAAAAAAACACCCAAAAAACAAACAAACAAAAAACCAAAAAAAAAAAACAAACCCAAAAAAAAAAAACCCAAAAAAAAAAAAAACCAAAGCAAACCACAACACCAGCTTTGGCAAAGTGAAAAAAAAAAATTGGGAATCAGAGAAATCCCTCTGTTAATGGCAAGGGAATAGGCATTCCCAGACCTATTTCTAAGTGCTGTCATGTATTCTCTAGCTTTACTTGGTCACTGAGGATGGTGGTAGGATGCCTGGAATTTTATTCTGTTTGCCAGTGGAAAACAATGTGAGATGCTTGTGCTGACCTCCCTTTAAAGCTGTTTAATATGTGATTTCAAAAAGGAGCTTACACTTCTATCATGCCGCTTTTTTCAGGCTAGATCTGCTTGTATGTTTACAGCAAGATGGATAATGTGGAACTTTAGTGATGTGTGAGAATGCAGATAAAGCTTCAAACTTGTGCTTTAATAGAAGCCACAGATATCACCCTGAAGAAACTTCATAATTAGACCAAGCTAATGGTCATAATTCTAAGCTTCATAATTAGACCAAGTATAAAAGCAAATAAAATGTGAGCTGTGTCTCACACATGCAACCAATATCTTCTGGCTTTGTGTGGTTTTTTTCTTGTTTTTTTTCAATGTGGTGCATTTATTTTAGGGCTTTCCATACAGGTGTGGTTTTGGTCTTAGGCCTGTATATTAATTAAGAAGGTGATTGAAAGTGAGGGTTTGTGAAGCATTATAGTATTTTGGAAACCTTTTTTAAAGCTTTCTGACTTAACTAATGTGTTGTTGCTAATGGGTTTTCAGTGCCAAGTCCAGAATGATTCTTCTGCACTGGGTACTTTCTGATCCTGCTGGGAAAATATCTTCAAATTTAGCCCAAGAAGCAAATAGAATGAGTGTGGACTCCTTCATCACCCATTTACCAAATAAATATGAAAGAACATAATTGATAGATTTTCAAATCATTATTTTTTTTTGCTGTACTGTGTAATTCTTGTAGGGAATTAACAGTTGCAGTTGTTTTTGTAGATGATATGCTTGGGCATGGATATGTTTGAGAACAGAAGAAAATGTGGGGTCAGGGTGGCACAACAGCAAAATAACACCCCAGCCTTCATCAGCAAAAAGAAGTCTGACTTCTGTTAGCAAGTTGGAGTTCTTGGGAAAGTTTATTTTTTTTTTCCCCTCAGACAAAAATTTCTGAGCTTCAGAGGAAGATCCAGCACTTGTGCCCATTGTAAGTGTACGGAGTTAAGTTTGTTTATCTGAGCATCTGGAAACATCTTGTCTATACTAGACACGTATAGACATTTAATATGGCTCATTTCATCCTTGAAGCATCATATTAGGAATTACTGAAGAGAATCAATTCAGAGCAAAAAATGTGAATGTGTACTCTCTAATGTAATGATTTTCTCCATATTGCATAATATTAGAACAGACTAGAAAATGCAATGTGAAGTATCAGAATTTCTGCTTGTTGAAGCCAAACTTTTGTGTATTTCTAAATGATTAGTAATATGTTTTATGTAATGGAGTACAGCAGATCCCAGTTTGGTGGGGAAGTAGGATGGTGGCATTTCTGCTGTGGACACCCTCACTCCATTTCCACTGATGTTTATGGCCCTCACAGAGAGCTTTGCCTTTCTCTGACCCAAAAAAGCAGCAAAAGGGACCCAGAGGCCTCCCAACATCTGTGGTTGTGTTCTGAGCAGCCCCAGAGAAGGCAATATTGATTTCAGGGTGGCCAAAGGGAGAGAGCAATATCTCTACATGGTTGCTTCTCTGTCACTATTGCTCCACTGCTCCATTCTCAGTCTCCATTCCCCTTCCTTTTTTCCATTAATCTGGGTCAATTCATTCCAACAAAGTTGCCTTAGCAAAGCTATAGACCCTGGCAATGAGACCTATAATGAAATTTATAGGTTTAGATTTGCTTCCTGTTGGTAGCATGTAGAAAAGGAACTCTGATTTGTCATAGGGAAATATCACATGTGGTAAATCTGTACTGCTCAAGCTTATTTTTAAAACATTTCCTAGGAATCACTGTTGAAGGGTGAAAAATTGGTTGAATTTGAGGCATGCAATAGTAGTAGATTAGAGTTCTGCCATGAAATGGACATAGATGGGGTGTGTCTCCTTTCATTCCTATGCAGTGATTGTCTGTAATTATTATGTATTAAGACACATAATTAATTATACATATAATTAAAATCATTCAACTACAGACATTTCCTCAGTCAGTAGAGACCTGTTCCCACCACATTTGTGTTTTCAGTAGTTCTCGTGTGCATAGCATTTTATGGATACTTGGAGAGCATCCATCAACATAAAAGGTAGCTCTACTACATCAAGCAATTGTAGTAGAGCTACCTTTTTATATTGTCACATGGCAAATGATTGGCATTTTTAAATGCTGATACTTGCTGAACTCAAGGGAAATAGACAAGTTACGTAGCCACTTAGCTTGCTGGCAACTCCCATCAACCACACCCTAAACCACATTTTGGGAGAGGTTATGGATTAAAGTTTTTAATTGAGTCAAATATTCAATATGATTTTTAGAAGTAATCAGATGTTACACATTAAACACAACGAGAATGTGCAAACCTTTATCTTCCATTGCTAAACAGTGCTTCTATATCTCTTAAAGTCAAATCCTCTGAAATACCACTTTTCCCTGCAAGATGAAGCCTTGCATGGTTTGTTGTGCCTTGGTCAAATTTTCCTTTCCTTCTTTCATTTGCCATAGGTCTCTTAGCAGTCAGTATTTCTTCTGACTGCTGATGTTTTTCCTTCAGACTGATTCCTGGTGTTCAGCACATGCTCCCACGTGACTCCTTTAATTCTCTCTGCTTGAGGCTTCTTTGCTCTGAGTTCCTAAAAAACCTGGGGAGTGACAAGCACTGAGGACAAGTGAAGATCTGTGAGAAATTACCTGCACTTGCCATTTGAGTTAGAAGCTGGTGTGAGTACTTAAGAGGGAGCTTTGTTGACAAATGAGAAGTTTTCCCTCTTGTTTGGAAAACTCAGCAAGCCTGTGCTAATATACAGCAATTTATCTTGAAGGAGAACCAGCCAAGACCTAAAAGGCCTGGTAAAGTGCTTACTAACAATTTGTTGGAGGAGTAAGTAAATATGCATTATGTCTCTGTAGTGTGTATTCAGCAGGTGTTTTTCCAATAAAAGGAAACATACAAATCACAGTCATGTTCCTTAGATATACGGTCCAAAAAACTGGCTGTGTCTGTGTCTTTTTCCCTCTTTAGAGGATCAATCAGTAGTGGTAACATATCACTGTGTTAATTGTAGAAAAGTAAGATGCAAGACAAATGCATCATGTATCTTCTCTACTGTTATGATTTGGATCTCCCAAGAGCTGGAAGACAGGTAACAGCAGACAACTCTGGAAGGTCCGAAACTCCCATAAGCAAGTTATATTTCCTACCTGTCAGCTTTTCCCTCAGTGTTGTTGATAATTGTTTTGAAGGATTAATCAGTGGTAAGTCACTGTTGACTGCTTCACTGGGTCCCAAAGAGAAACAAGTGATTGGAGCTGAGGTTTCCTTTTGGTTGGATTTATTAATTTCCATTCAGGATAGGATGGATTGGATACACACAGCTATTGACCTTGTAATTTTTAATTCTTGTTCATTAAATGGTTGGCTGGATCTGTCTTACGTCAGGCATGTCCATTCAGCAGCTTTTGTGGCAAAACAGTGAAAAAAAGGTGAGACAACATCATTACCTGGGAGCAGGTAGTAAATGATTAGCTGGGATTTCCCCCTGCACCAGAGGGTGTCCTTTGCCTCTTGGGGCATTTCTGTTTGCCTCCATCCCATGCAGGGCTTACCATCCTGCTCACTCACTCCATCTCAGTGTGAAGCCCTGGGCTCCATCTGAGGACTTAACTTGTGTTAAGGTGAAATTCCTTGTACAGGGGGTGTAACTTCAGTTGTTAGTGTCTTTTTTGAAACTGTGTTTTAAAAAAGACCACCTTAAACAACCTAGATTTTAGGTGACTGAAACCTATCTGTTTAGCTAATTTTAGGTTTCACGGTGGATGGTTTTGTGCAAGTTTCTGCAAGTGTTGTACTGAAGGCTGTGGGCTTCTTATTAGAAAACTATAAATTAATCTCCAACATCCAGAAAAATATTATGAATTTGACTATAAGTGTACCACATATAAATTAAATGTTCTATTTCCCCTGGTATTTCACTTTTCCTCCTAATGCATTTCTTCAGTTTTAGTATAAAGTTGTCAAGTCTGGTTTATATTCCACACTACTATTTGCTCTTTTCTGAATGATTTTGCTGCTGGTAAGGCACTAGCATACTAAAAAGCACAGGATGCTCACAGTAAATTGGCATTGCTGGCACCACCTGCTTCTTTCCTCTTAAAATGATTTCTTAAAACATGGTATATTCTTTTATTAAGTCACCTGAATTTGCTAGTGCATCGCTTCCTAGATGACACCTTTTGTTTCCCAAGTTGTCAAACCTACTTTCTCCTCTCACAATATCATATCACTTTGCTCCTTTTCATCCATCAAGTTTGATTTTGGAGAGAGTTTCAGTGGGTTTCTTGGAAAAGATGTAATTTTTGAGAGAGAATAAAACCAAGGGAAAAATAAACAGTTGAGAGCAAAATAAGGCTGAATGGAACCAAGATTGATCAGTAATGGAACAAATGTACATAAATGAGGATTTTATTTGGGTTATTTTTGTACTAATATTATACTCCTACCTGATACTTCTTTTTTTTGCGCTTCTTTTACTCATATTTTTTTTCACTTTGGCCTGTTATGTTTCTCAGCTCTGTGCCTGGTTTCGGGGTTGGTTTGAACATGAGGCTGTTTAAGACGTAATTACAGGAAGAATCTATAAAAGAAAAATACTCAGAAATGTGGAGTTTTAGATGAATCTATGTGTATGAAATTAGATATGTTGTTAGCACTGAGGAGATTTTTAGTCAGTATTTATATGGTTTAGAGGAGGAGTTTGTGTGTATCTTTGTTATTGTTGAGATGGATATACGATATATATACACACACATTGTATAGAGATAGTAATGGAATTTATTTTATTATTTAAATAATAAACAAAAGAGATAATGGAGTTTATTATAAGTGGTTTTCTAGATTTTATGCTTGTAATAAAGCGTGGTCTTAACTCGTTAGTTACATCAAAACAGTTCATTATATTTATTGGACAAATCAATAGCTTATTGTATTTTATTGGTACAAAGCAATTAATGTCAATAATTAATTGGCAAGAGTTTGCAACAAATTATTAAGGCACGTATGCTACTCACTAAGGCATGTATCCTCTAACTGCAAATATCCTTTATGTGTCTATTTTATCAGTTTCCATGGTAGAGGCCTTGCTTTCTTCCTTGCTATGGATAAGCTGGCAATTTATCAATTTCTGCTTCTGCTAACTCAGTTGTTTAGCCTACAGACCAGCTACTAAGCCCATCTACATATCTTACCTATGTGTTTTGTTACAATGCTCTTGGATTTTGTATGTCTACAGTAACTATTTTGTATGTCTAAAGGAAACTATTAGTAAAGTATGATTTTAAAAAAAAGACATCTAGAGGTTCTGTCAATCTAAATCACGTTGGCAGAGAGAGCTTTCACCAGACACTTCTCATTAACTTGGTGGGGTGCTCTCTGGAAACATAGGGGGCTTTGTTCTTCCTTGTAATTTTTTTTTTTGCCTGTGTTTTTCTCTGAAGTTACCTTGTTTACGTGGTTCTGAGGGGCTTTGCCTTGCTCAGCACAGCGTAGCAGAACTAAGTTCAGAGACGGCTCACTGCCCTGTTTTGATTTCTTCTGGGGCTTCAGCGAGCACATCTATTGCCTGTGTCAAGGGGTTTCTGCTGGGCTGCAGAAAGCTGGAGTGAATTAGAAGAAGAAAAATAATCTGCCAGCAGTCTTGCAGTTTTCCCACTGACCTGAATTCATGAGGAAAGAAATTATTTTTCCCTGGCTAAGCTCTGTACTTGTCTGCAGAGATAACTGAGAATCTGACTTGGACTTTCACTGCGAGCCTGTTGATGTAAACAGAAAGAGCTCCATTGACTTATGTGGGATTTGGAGCAGGTGCTTAAAACTGGTGTTAGGAGAAAAAAGACAATCACCAGACATTTTGTGAGCTCGTAGAAAAGGCTGTGGTGAATTTATTTTACGCAGAATTTAGTTACCTGAAGCTGAGGAGCCAGAGTTAAGACTGTGTTCTCTTTGTTGTGCATCTGTGTTATTGCAATGACTCTGCTTCAGAGGAGTGGAGTAGGGAAGCAAACCTTATATGATTTCACTAGTATTGATCTTCACAATACTATTAATGATCTGGGTAAGTACCTGGAATACAAAACAGCCTCTGCTTGCTCTTGGGGATGCTTTTTAGTTGTGAGAGATGGAAACTGCAAATACATCCCTCCTAGTTGCTGCGCTTGCCAATTAAATTTAAGTTTTGAGGTGTTCATTACTTCATATTATTATTTTTTTAAAACCTTGATATCATCTTTGGTTTAGCACTGTTTCTTTAAAAATATTGGTATGGTCCTCCTTCTGCTGAAAGTGGTAAAAAAAATACTCTGTGGGTCCCTACCACAGAATTTACTACAAAGACTTTGCATCTTTGTGAAAGGAGCAAGTTCCTCAAACTCTAACAAAAAAATAGGAGGCGAGTTGAAAAAAAATCCCAAAAAAGTGAAGTCCAAAAAAGAGAGACAAAGACAAATAGTATCATAATATATTACCTATAATTTTTCTGAAATTCTTCCTATATATATCCAAGAGCTTTTCGGATAAGGATTTTTCTTTTGATATATTGCTATGGCTCCCTTGGATATAATTGAAGAAATAACTTCTGCACTTCAGTCATTGAGCTTCTTGGCTGGAAAACAGGCCAAAATTTTGAATTTATTAATTTGTATTATACAATGTGGCTGCCTCACTATTGACATGTTATTGACATGTCAAGGTGCTTCTTTTCAGATCCCAGATTACTCTTGGGACAGGGGCTGTACCCACCTCATTCAGTAGCCAGGTACAAGCTGTACTTTAGGTTTCCAAGGAGAAGGAAGAAGCAAAATCTCTTGCCATATCTAGAACTCTGATGTTACATGTTCCAGTCCTGAGGTAATAAAGCTTGTCTCATGACTGCAGCAGATTTCACCAGACCTCCCTTGCTGCTGTGGTTCAGAAAGTGCTGCTGCTTGCACACTCCTCCTGCACCCACTGCATTCCATTTTTGTGTTCTGAGGTGAGAAGTTGGTACCTTGAGAGGCATGGCCAGGGCCTCTGGCAGTGTAGAGTTTGGGAGCTGCTCGTTTGGGACATTTCTGCCTTGCCATGGAGAGATGATGAGGCCTCTGGCAGTGTAGAGTGCTTAGCTGCTCGTTTGGGACATTTCTGCCTTGCCATGGAGAGATGATGGAATGGTGGAAATAGTGAAGCTGGCTTTTGGAAATAACTTATTCATTCAACAGTAGGTTAAAGGAAGACAGCTTTTCCCCCAGAAATTGTTTTCTTTTTTGGCATTTTGGGAAGCTTGACCTTAAATCCATAAATGTGGGGAAAAAAAACCACAAAAAACCCCCCAAACCAACCAACCAACAACAACACAAAAAACCCCTAACCCCCAAAATTGCTATTTATAGAGAACCCTGTTCACATCTGTGTAGTTTGTATTCTCTCCTTTTCTTTAGTACCTAGATGGGGAGGTGTGGAAGGCTCTGTACAAATCAGTGAAGTTCCAACTGCTGTCTGAGATTTTTCCCTAGTTGGGTCGTTGCTGATATTGTTCAGGAAGCTTCACACTAAGCTGAAATATTTCCCATGCAGCTCTAGTACCAAGGAGTATCTCTGTTGTGGCCACACTTGCTCATGCCAGGAGCTTCCCAAGTTTCTGTGTTATAAGGAGAAGGAATTTCACTTTTTTTTTTTTTTTCACAAGTAATGACAAATTAGAGCAGAAGCATATTTAAAAAAAAACCAAAAAACCAAACATCAAATTTAACTAAAATAAAGATATTTATTTTAAAAGTTAGAATAATGTTTTAAACTCTGCTGCATGAGGCAGTGTGAAGTGTACTGGCCCTGAGCTGTGGAAAGGGAGGAGCTCTTTTTCTTTTGCTGGCTGGCTGGGACAGGGACCCTTGAGCTTTGGTGTCCATACGCAGGATGCTGTGGGAGAGCAGTCACTGGCTGCTTTGGGACTCAACATGCTCAGCTTAAACATCAGACACAAATTTTCCCTCTTGAGATGAGGTTTCCCCAGAAGTGCTCCTGTGCAGCAGGGAGCTGTGGCACAGCAGAATGCTGAGTAGGGAAAGAGGCACAGCAATAATGAAGACTTTAATTTTATATTAGATTCATTTGCTCATCAGCCAAGAACGAGCGAACACGCACAATCAAAATCCCTCCTATAAACATGTTTGAATTCATTAATAAGCACTCAATTTTTTAGAAGATAAAATTTTAATTAAAAATATTAATTTGCTTGGCAGCATGCTTGGGTGATTTCCTCTCTCTTTGCCTGATAAAATGGTTGCAGAGAGAAGACTAAGCTTAAGGTTTTCACAATTTAATTGTTGTTAGTTTTAAAAATATAAATTCCAATTTCTCCAACAAAATATATCCTTTTTCTAGGCTAGGGTGCTTTAGGGTAGAATTTATATGAATAAGTTTTTGCAAAATTGAGTAGAAAGAGGAGTGGTTTTCAAATAAAATATGCATGTGGGAGATTTAATGAGGAGCCTGTTTTTATTAGAATGTTTGTTTGCCAAGAAGTTTAATATTTAAAGCTAGGCAAAAATTAAAGAAACAAAGCCCAGATGTTTGCAAGTCCTGTTCTCTCTGCTGTATTGTTTATTCTCTGTACTCAGTCCAGATAACTTTCAAATTCCAAGTTGTCTCTGTAGGGAATGGTCACAACAAAATTGGAGTAAATTTCTGATAGTTTGGTTTTGCCTGGGATTTGTTGCTGCTATTCCTAGAAATTTCTGGGGTGGCTGAAGGCATCACTCTACACCTGTCTTTGTTGTTTGTACAAAGACCTCCATCAAGCAGAACACTTGTTTCTAAAGGTAGTAATTGCTCACATAACTCTAATGTTCCTTTTTTTGTGATGAGTGTTTAGTTAGGCTACAGCTGGGAGCTTGTCATTCTCATTTCCATGACACATGGATTGTCCTGGAATGCCTGAATGTTGGTTACTTTGGGGTTGTGATGTGTGGTGTTCTGTTTAGGTCTGATTTTGGTTTAGTTTTCATGGGGTTTTTTGTTTGCTTTTCTTTTTTTTTTCTGGTTGCTGTTGTTTGTGCTTTTTGTTGTCTTTACTTTTTGACAGTGTATTAGAGAGTAGAATACAAAAAAGAAAACAAACCCTGGAAAGAACAGCAGAAAGAAAAGCAAATTGGTGCATGACTCTGCTTAGACAAAATAAGAAATTGGGATTTCCCTTTCTCTCCCTCATTCCAGCCTTCATAGCCCTCTTTTAATCACACAGCTTTTGTTCAACACCTTGTGGAGCTGCTTAATTGCCAAAACTTGATTCTGCTCTATGGCAAAGCTTTGAGCCACTGCTGGGATACTCATCAGGACCAGAACCTTAGTGTTTTAGGGTCTGCATACCAAACTATTTCTCAATAATCCATTTAGGTATATATCTGTGTGCCTGCTGAAGCTTTTCCCTTCAGTCTAGAGAGAACTGTATCTGAGCATCTACAGCAGAATGCCTATGTTGATATATTTCTGTGACTACAGAATATATGAATTTTTAGATGGTCTTTTATTTATAAGCATTTTGGCTTAGAAGTTTGAGTTCTGGACACACAGCCACTTTATCACACCTATTAGCAGCTCAGTAAGAGCAATATATCCTTTTTTAATGCCAGCACTGCTTTCTTCAGGCACCCCGGCACTTGGGTGATGAAGAAACCTGTCACGTAAACTGTGCACTGTTGTCTCAGGTTCACTCTGCTATTATTTTGGGTTTATGCAGTCAGGATGCATACTGTGTGCTTACTTTACAAATGCATTTTCCTCTCCTTGAGTAGCAGCCAAATCTGGGCATCTGTGCCTGTGCTGATTCATGCCCTAACAGACAGTTTAAATTCCTTAACCAGCCCAGGAGATAGAAGTTGAGATTCTTTTTTTCCCCTGACCTCTGGATACTAATCTTTTAGTGGATTGTGGCCTCCTGTTAAGTGATTGACTCGGTCTTATGTGGCCATAAATCCAATTGTCATGAATTCCATTGCAAAAGGGTGAATCAATGTTAGGTTGATTTAATGGTTGTTATTCCCAAAGTTGCTTTGCAATCTCTCCCCTTTGGCTGGCTGGATGTGAGTTCTGCATGAGAAGTTAGGCTGTTACATGCAATTTTCTGCCACTTTTTAACGAGAGAGGATATGCATGTCTTCAGAGGGTAATGAGAAAGCTGGAGTGGATAGAGTGAGGAGCACAGAGAGAGTGCCCCTTGATGAATCCATGGTGTCTCACTGCATCTACCTTGGGGCAAGATGCTCTTGTCTTTATATAAATTAATTTTGCAGCTTCTAAGTTTCTAGTTTTGTCAGAGTATATTTCATAGTCTAGGGAAGAAAAGCTGAGCTGCAAATCCATGCTTGATCAACAGGATATTTTTAGTCAGTGCCTTTCTGAAGAATGAAGCTGTCCTAAAGAGTAAAACTTAGTGTTCTGGCATTATTTACCATTGATGGTAAAGATCAGAAACTATATTTAGTTACAGTAGTGTGTGATACTAAAAGAAAAAAAATCCCTAAAACATTTTTATTAATTGCATATTTGTGTTTCAAAGTTGTCACTTTTGCTCCATTTAAAAAGTAGATATTCTTCCTAGCAAAGCTTAATACTGTAAGAAGAAATTTTAACCTTATTTGCTGATGTATCATCCCCTGTAGTGAAGGTGTTAGAGGCCAAAATATACCAACAGCCACAGTCTTATTTTTTCTAGCCCTCAGTTGGAAGCTGTCCTTCTAGCCCTCAGGTGGAGCATGCACACCCTTGCTCTCTCTGACAATTCAGTTTTCTATTGTTTTGTGTGTGCTGCTTGTAAGCTTTTTGATAACATTATTTTCATAGCTGTGTTCAAGGTGTATTTTAAAAAGAGATGTAAGAAAATTTCAGAGAATAGAATTTGGGCTGAGGTTCTACCATGCCACTGTTAGACTAGAAACCCATCAGTATTCCTGCTGTTCACCTCCTTTTCCAATAGTGACCCATTACTGCTTTAACAAATTCAGCTTCTGGATGTGGCTGTTTAATTGGCATGACTGGTGTATGGTTTTGGAACCCATTGTTGCTGGAAGCATGTGTACTCTTTCTGTAAGAACCTGCCAGTGAAATTCTCTGCAACTGTGTGAACCTGGGGTATTAAATGTGCAAAACCCTTGGCATCCAGGACATCAGTTCCATGAAGTCATGGATACACATGGAAGCAGAATGTGCTACTGCTCTGAGCAGAAGCTTCCCTGTCCTCTTGGTGTCCACCGACTAACTGTGAGGAAACCCCCAACCTGAGAAAGCAAATTGTTTCAGTTGTTTTTTAATTGGGTTTTTCAAAGCAGCATGCTTCTTTGGTCAGGAAAGAACCATGAGCTACAGAAATGGCACTTTTCTAGACAGCACAGCTTTAAACAAAGCAAGGTGCATATCATTTCACCGACATTTCAGCCTTGCTTCATAACTGAAAAAGTTAACTACTCTTTTGTGGGCACCATTTCCAAACTGTAACGTGTCCTTCTGCAGCTCAACTCTTTTCAAAAGGCTTTGTTTCTCTTGCTGTCCGCATGTCAAAGTTCTTGTGCTCCAAACAACTGATATTTTATTTCTCTGTTGGCTGGATTAATTACTTTCAGAATGGACTATGCTCCTCTGATTGCCATAACATCAGTGAGTTCTTGCCAAATTAATTTTCTGTTTGTAGATGGTCCATTAACTACAATAGAAAGCCTCAGTCCCCCAGGCAGAAATGCAAGCAGCACATCAACTCCTGTTTTGCTGTGTTGGAACAAGCAAATAGAGAATAAATACATCTGCTATCAGGTTGAATCCAGGCAGTTCTCCAGTTTTTCTCAAAATGATCAATGGACTGAAAACACTTCTCTTGCTTCTGTTGGCCTTTTGAATTCACCTATTTAAAACAGATAATGGAAAATGCATTTTACATAACATCAAATAAAACAACATTACTGCTATCCTTGCCCCAAATAAAAAAATCTTGATTCCTAAGTATGAAGGAAGGCCAGGTGAAGGGATGTAATTACTAACTAAAGCACCTTCTGTGAAAAAACTGCCACTCCTTGGAGCTGAGCTCTCGTTATCATCCAGCAGAGACAGTGGTGTTTGTTGAAATCATGTAAAATGTTTTTAAGGCATAAATAATTTTCACTTTCAGTGGCAGGTAATTTACATGACTTTCTCATCTTATGCCTGCTTGTGGGCCAACACAATAGCTGGTAGTCTATGTTATTCTTCAAATACTGGAATAAATTCACGAGCAGAAAAGTAATATAACTTCTTCATATTGCTAAACCTGTTTTACTATCTACTTTACTTTCTTTTACAATCTTTAATCTCTGCCAAGGTTAAACATGGCAGCAGCTAATGCTAGAGCAGCTCAGCAGCTGCTCCATGTTTTAAACTTCGTGAGGTATCTTTATTAGAGAGGGTACTGCTGCTGCTTTTTCACGTATTCGTGCAATTTATTTGGTTTGATCTTGTGAAGAAAGGTAGGCACCAACAGCATGGAACAGCATTTTCTTACAGCCCAGGAAGTGCTGACAGTTTCCTAGAAATATTTTTGCATCATGACGTTGCTGGAGAGGCTAAAACAGACGGAACCTGTGGCAATTTGGAATATAGGGGTTTTTTTCCCCCCACCCCACACTAAAAACCCATTCACTTCTTAAACAAAATTTATGTTATATAGTGTAACGGGACCACAGGCACTGTGTGGGACAAGCAAGAGAAGAGAGGAGAGAATAGAGCTGCACAGATTTGTCAGGAAGTTGCCCCACTGCTGAGAAGCAGAAATTTGCTGGGCTTTATTTTCCTCACCATGCATGAACAAAATCCTGGGAAAGGGACTGTGAAATTGAAAAGGAAATTTTTCAGTTTCCACACCTGCAGGATGTAAAAAACGAAATGAAAATCCCCTGGCATTTCCTCAGCCATGCGGTTTCCTCCAGGCACGTGGAGTGGTGGGGTCAGTGAGTGGAACACATGGCCCAGCTGGTGTCACAGGCACGGGCAGTGTGTCTTCAGCGAGGGCAGCAGCCAAATGGGACATCCACTCCCCTTGGAGAACGTGCCAGACCTCTCCATTTTCATTCTGGCTTCCAGCATGCCCATTCCTGCTGACTGCAGCCATTTCCTTGGCCATCCATATGGGCTGCTTCTCCTATTAGAGCCAGCTGAAAAGATCACTTGGAAGCAAAGTCGTGGTATTATCAATTACTGTTCTTACATTTAAATTACTTTGACTGTGGAGAGGAGAAACAGAAAATTAGGTAGGGAGGCGAAGCCTTTCCAATACTATGGGTAGTTTTTGATGCTGGCTCCAAGCATGTTCATAGTGGGGGATAAATGGAACAGTCAAGGTGGATTATTCAACTGCAACTTGCTGTTTACTTGGTCTGAAGTGCCTGAGCTGGGCAGGACTGGGCTTGTGTGCTGGCACAAGGTTCCCTAGTGCTTCAGAGAGGGTACATACCCCTGGCACAGGTGTGCAAATTGCACCTCCTATTGCAGCTGGGGCTCCAGATGTGTGGAAACTCTTTACAAGAGCCCTCATTTAATGAGGACAAAGTTGCCAAGTGGAAAAACGGCAGTATAAAGGTAATTCTTGGTATAATTCTTTTGTAGCTGCTGTTTAAATTATGGATTTTGGTTGGTTTTGGAGTTGGGGAAAGGACATATTTCTACTGTCCTGGCCTTGTTTATGGTTGAGGCTATGATGCCATAACTTTTTCAATGCTTATTGAGATTGGAGCACCTTCTGGTAAGACTTCAAATCTGGGGCTGGAAGTGAGTGTGCCTACCAAGTCCACTGGGAACAACGTTCTCCTAGCAGGACAAATATTAATGCTCAAAATCTGCAAGAAGGACAAGATGATAGTTTGTTATTTTGCCTCTTTAAACACCTACAGTTGCAGGAATACATTGCTGAAAAAAAGCAGACTTAGTGATATAATTTGGTATAAGATTTTATTTCTTTAGCTTTATGTTAATGAAAGCCTAATTGAACTTCTGTTGGATTGTCCCATGAGGACATATTGGCCATTATTATTTTTGTGTATGGTAGAGGCTCAAGACAGTGAAATCTCGGATTTTACAGTCATCGACAAATTAAAATTTGAACAGAAATTCAGTCTTTTAGTTGTCTGCTCCTGGCCTTGAGGAGAGCACTGAGTCATTGTTGGAGGAAGGTGCAGTACAGAAGGGTTGGTGTAGTACAGAAGACTTGTTTAATACAAAATAAGGAAGTGGATGAAGAGCATGGTAGACTTCTAAAATAGTGCCAGAAAGGAATATAAGAGATAGTGAGAATATTACTGTTGGATTGCCTCAGTGAGCTCTTTTACAGGCACTTTTATCTGGTTTTCATTACTCACTTTAAACCATAAAGCTAGTTTATGCTAATCAAAATGTTCATTTAAAGCCCAGAGGGAATAATCACTATAGACCAGAATTTGAATATTGTATAGGAAAAATGGAATTACATGAATGGGAGGAGTGTGAAGAATAGAAATTCAGAAGTAGGGAGTGAGAGATCATAAACCCAGTTAGGGTGACATGAGGCATCTCTGAGTTTCTCAAAGCTGGAGATGGCTGAGGAGGGCAGAGTGAAGATAACTTGTGTAGGAGCAGTGGCAAGTCATGGCTGGAATGGGATGCAAAATTCCCTCTGTTTTTCAGGAAGGGGATCAGACTGGAGTTGAGTACAGCAAAAATGAGATCGCTGCCCTGTGACTGCAGTGGTCATTAAGAATTAGTTTTTAAAAAACAGGAATATTCTATTTAACTTTGTTTATCGGTAAGTAACAAAGTTAATGCATCCAGTACATTTATATAGTGCTTAAGTTGTTTGTCTTCATTATTCATTAAAAGATTTTAGGTTTTCTGAATATGTTTTTCCTGCAGGTGCAATGTTACTATAATAAATTACCATTTGAATGAATATTTATAAAACAACTGTGCCCTCAGTGCTGCAACATATTATATCAGTCATGCTGATTCTCAGAGCTTCTATGTGTATTTTTACTAGTATACAATGGTGTTATACTTTGTCTTACATTTACAGTTCAAGACAAATGAAGCTGTTTATTCTTTGATGGGAAAACAGTCCTCCTCTCCTGTGATTCAGAGGTATTAAAGGTACAGTCTTCCAGACTAATAAATGGAAATAACCCTTTTTTCCTGCTACTCTGAATTGATAGTCAGTATTTCAGTGTTTCACTTTATATTGCACATGCTGCTTGCACCAGGATCCAGTGCACAGTAGATTAAGTGGTGCTTCCCAGATTGCCCTCAGCTGCCTTTTGCACATGCTGGAAATCTGCAGGTAGATTTCTGCCCCATTTTTTGTAAGGCCCAAGGACTCAATTAGCTGAGGGACTGCAGAGGCACAGCTTTTCTCTGTGTGGCACAGCTATGTCCATTTTTGTAAATGTATGCACAGAAATTAAGACTTGATTGAGAGAGCCATTGTGACCAAAAAAACCTGAGAGGATGAGAGCATTTGATGAGGAGAGGGGTTGTTTTATTTCATCTTAAAGGGCTTTTTTCAGGTGACAGTGGTGGCCTGTGGCACATGTGCTGTGGGAACCAGCCTGTGGCTGAGCTTGCTAACCAAATCCTTGCCTAACTCCCTGTGAGAGCCCAATGTATATCGAAAGAGTCAGGCAGAAAGGTTTCTTTTTAAAATCTGTTTTTGTGTTATATCTCTACTTGCTTTATTTTTCTGATGCTTTTTTAGACCTGTTTTCAAGACCGAGATTTGTAATTCCAAAATTCTCCATTCACTTCTGTGGAGAGCCTGGGAAATGCTGGTGCCCTGTGTCATTTAGGAATTTTTTCCCCCCTTAATTCTGCAGTCAACTTCCTTAGTTTCAGAAAATAGTAATAAATAATAAGTAAAATAATAAATTACCACAGAAAATAATTACCAAGGAAAGTACTAAAAGCCTAATCAGTGTTCTGTTTACCTGTGTCATCTATAAGATTCAGTGTATTTGAAACACTTCATAGGTAGTTTGAAAACTGTCATAGGTAAAACCACAGATAAACCATCTCAGAAGCTGGAAGGATAATTTCCCAGCTGCCTTTTGTACTCCTTTAAAAAAAAAAAAAAAGGTATCACAATCACCATGTGGTCTAGGTAATGTGATGCCTCTAAAAATAAAAGCTTGCATTTAAAACTTTATTGTGAAATTTGAAACTAAAGATGAAAACAGAATAAATATAAAGCATGTAACTGCCTGCCTGTGTCCAAAGGTAAGTTATTAGAAAAGATAAAATAAAGCAGTTAAATATTATAAAAGCAGATGACTTGAGCTTAGGGCACAAATGATAATCATGAGTCAAGGAAGGTGCAATATTTAGAAAGATCACCTTTATATTTGTATTCTCAGCATAAAGGTATCACATACTTTTGGAGCAAAACCATATTCACATCAGTAGGCTGATTCTAAAATATTTATTTTTTTGTTCTGTCCTTGTAAGCAAAGAGTAGGTGGATGAGAAACACAAAGGTATAAGTGTGGGTGCCCAGTTGTCTGTCTGCATTTTATCTCATTACCTGGTGATCCCGTGTAGCTGCACTGAATGATGGCTCTAAATGCTCACAATTAGCATCACAGGTGGAAGGAAATCTGCCATAAATAATCTCCTAACAATATCAGAGCCTGTAATTTTCCAGCTATAAACAGAATTGCTCCCATTTGGTGTGTGCTGTGATGAAGAGGAGCAGGAGACAAGCATTTAGTAGTTCAGATGTTCCCTCCCACTCGGAGAGCACAGTGGGAATGATGGATCACCTCCGATGCCATTAGCTCTGCCTGAAGTAGCAAGCTAATGCAAGGTAAATTAGAGGGCCTGGGTTTGATCCAGAAATGGACCAAAAGGCATAAGGTAGCACTTAGGAATCTCTGCTGAAGGCTGCACTCCACAGAATGTGGGGATGGAGCACCAGCATACCCATCAGATGTTCAGGTCTCGTTTATTAAAAACCCAGAAACATCCTTATGTAATTAACAAAGCACTCACAGGTGTGGTTTCCCAGAGAAGTGAAATCTTTATTTCTTCTTTGCTTCATTGTTTGCTTCCCAGTGCTCCTGGCATTTCAGAAGCTGTGTGGTCAGTAATCAGCCTGTATTATATCTAAATGGGATCTTTAAGGCCATCAGCTATTAAGTCTGTAATGCTTTCTTATTTTCTCAGCCCTTTGTATGAACTTGGCACTACAGACCCCAGATTTTTCAAAGGCATCCTGTAAAATGCCTGTCTGCAATTGCTCCACTGAAGCTGGGGGCACTGATTATTGAGTAAGGGTGAATTCTTTTTCAGTGCTCAGAAGCCTGTAAGATTAAATGTGTGACATGTAATAAAAGTGTGGACTTGGGCCTACCTTCAGATTAATTTCTGGTGGAAGTTCAAGTATCCAGTTCAGAAGTCTGCCCTGGTTTAGATGCTTTTAACACACAAAAGAAACTTGATTCCTCATGAGATACATTTTTACATTATGTCACTTTTTGACACACCTGTGTCAAAACCACACCTTTCTAAATGTTTGTGTTTTATTTTGTACTGTTTTCATGTTGTTCCTTGTTTTCTGTTTTACCTGCTTTTGTTCATTGTGGTTTGTTTCCATTACATTTAAGCTGGAATATTTATACTGCACAACTATCCCATGTCATTTTTGACCAAATTATTGTTACAATTATTCTTTCTTTCATTATTTTTTTTATTGGTATTTTTCCTTCAGCTTTTTTCCTTGTTCTTTGACACTGATCTTTTTATCCTGCCCTCTCCTCCTTTTTTCCCCCACATCGATTTCTCTATTCCCTCTTCTATTGCCCTTTGTGCAAGGTATCAGATAGACACACATGCATGTGCTCCTGTTGTTTATTCCATTTTATCTGCTAGATCATCAGAGAGTAATTACCAAGATGCCAAAGAGCCTGGCAATTCAAAGAACAAAAGCACAAGTGAATTATTAAGCAAAACCTCTTGCAAAAATTTGCAAGGTAAATAAGACATCTTCATTTGAGCCTGAAGTTTCAAAAAATATTTTTTGAAGAAGAGTATTTGTGGTAGTAAAATGTTTCTTAAATGAAACTTCTCCCCCATAACTTCTGCTATAGATATCTCCCAAGGAAAACCAGTAATTCCTTTGATTAAGCACTGCCATCTAATTAATTTTGCTATTTTCCTGTGCTCGGTTTTGTCCTCTTCAGAGTGGCACTTCATCCTTCATAATGCTGCTCTAAGCATTTCTGAGAGATGGAGAAGAGTTATAAATAACAATCCATAAACCTTTCACCAGGGAGTCTAAGCATACATCATAAACAGCGTGGTAATTCGGCTTTCAGGAAAGATACTAAATTGTGTAATCACTATTAAAGACTGTGCACTCAATAAGTAAATGGCTTCAAGTTTATGGGAGGAAATATCTCATGAAGATGTGGATAGAGCTCTCCTCTCAGCAGGGAACTCAAGCATATGCACAAAGCACATGCTTTTATTCTTTATCTCTACATCTTTCATAACTAAGTGTCAAATCACAGAGGTGCTGCTTACTTTTAAGATTAGGACTAAAATAGGCTACAGTGTGTACTTTTATGCCATTATAACAAGCAGATTCAAAATAAGTTGTAAAGTTAATTTTAATGCTGTAGTATTCAAACACAGCTGGTGTTCCTGTGCTCAGCCATTTCCATGAATGGATTTCACACTTCTTCAGTAATAAGCCTTTTGATGTGCTGGGATTTCAGAGTTGGGAAGCATATAGAAAGAAAATCAATTGATATTAGCATTCCAGGCTTTTCTGAAGCCTCTTTTGGCAAACCAAACAGCTTCTCCTGATCCTATACGAAGAGCCATCCTGTGGAATGGGATTTCCTGAGTCTCCCTCGAGGTCTGTGAGTCCCCAGGGTGGCTGGTGAGGAGGTGACTCTATGGATTTACACGCAGTGAGTGAGGGGCTGCTGCTCTGCATGGCTCCTACCATTTGTGTACCTGCAGTTGCCTCCTTTCTCTCCCTTTGTTTTCCGGCTCTTGGGCATGGTTCTTTTGGTTTTCCTGCTGCTGCCTTCTGTTCTTTGTTGGCCCACATGGTGGGTGTGGGCAGCCTTGTGAAGCCCATCTGAGCTGGTGTCGAGTTCACTGACATCCCACTGGAGTTCATACCACCGCATACAGCCCTTGCTTTGCACGCTGCCTCATTCAGACACACAAACTGCCTTAGTGGAGCGAGGAAGGGAAAAATGAAGTGCTAAGGAAAAGCAAAACAGAATAAGTGAGCAAATTAATAAGCAAAATTCACTAATTAATGGGAATTAGTGATCAAACCTGATTATGATATTTCTCAGATACTAAGAGGAAGATGACAAAGATTAAACATATGATTTAGAATTTTACATCAGTATATTTAGATTGTGCCTTTTGTCATTGTGCTTTTTGTTCATCATTCCAGTAGAAGCCGTTTGGTTTTGTTGAGGTTTTCTTTTTGTGAATTTCTTGGGGTTTTTTGTTGGTTATTATTATGATGCATGTAAATTAGGACTTCATGCAAAAGGGAGCGCACAGAGAAGTTAAAAACTGTTACTCTTATTAGCTGGATATGAGAGAAGAGGTCTCAGAGGCCAGAATGCTTTGGGTCTTTTTCACAACTTTCCTGCTTGTAGGAAGGTGGGAGCAGTGGTTTGCACAATAGAGCTTTTTTTCTCCTTCCACTCCACTTCAGTGGTGCTCACTTATCACTGAAATCAGCCTTCCCCTTCCAGCCCTGTGCTCTCCCTTGCTGACACAGCCAGCTGCCTCTAATTCCCATGCCAATGACATATAATTTTTTTTTTTTTTGTGGTTAAATGTGCCCTAGAATTAAGGTGATAAAGTCCAACTCCCTTTCTTGGTAGTGATGGGCAGATGCATTCTTGAACGTGCTTGAGCACCTCAGTAAAGAACACCACAGCACATTTCTGGGCACTGTTAAATTTTAGTGCTGCCAAACTGTAACAACTGCCAGAGATAAGTGAAATGAGCAGGAGTGGGTTGGGTGGATAAGGACTGAGATACCTTGAACAAGTTGGGATGAAGTCAAAAATACTGACTGTAAAAGGCAGAACTAAATGACAGAATAGAATGGAATAGAATAGAACGAAAATGAGAACTGGAAATGTGGCTGTAGTCAAGCATAAAGCAATCTTCTCTTGAAGACTGTGGTTGTGTTTATAACAAAATATAGATAAAGACTTGGTTTCTTTTCTAATAAGATAATGTAAAATTATTTCAGTGTGTTCAATATACTTAAAATGTCTGAGGCAATTCACTGTCCTTTTTTTTTTTTTTTTTAAGAGTATGAGAGAATAATTTGCTGTAAACAGTACTAGTTTTTGCTCATTCAGGTAGCTGGTTTACATGATTAACCTGCCACCTTGTTCAGTGTTTCAGCAGACAGGTCTGTTTGTCAAGTGTTACTGCCAAAGAATACCTGTGCTTTAGATCATAAACCATGCCCAGGCTTGCTGTGGGTGCCTTTGTGTTAAGTGGTGCACGTGTAGTGCCAGCTGATTTCCATGTGCTGTCATTTGACAGCTCTGGTGTGCTGTCTGTGTCTCACAGTGACAGAACAGGTCCAGGGCTGTCTGTCCTGGCGATTCAACAGCTCCCCTGTGCTTGGTGCAGCACTTCTGGACCCTTGATCTGGTGTGCATCTCTCCATTTCTGTGATAGCATTGGTCTTACTTGACAGAAAGGAGAGGGAATGCTGATTCCTGCTGTCTCTCCAGTTTGTCTTTTCACACTGCAGTGCAATATTTTAAGTGATTGATCCGTGCAGAACACTGCTGATATGCTCCAGCCAGTTCACTTGATTTTTCCTCATGGGTTTGATTGGCAAGGCAGCGAAGTCCTGGCTGCCCAGGGGTTCATAGAAGGAGGAAGCAACTCTATATGCAGATGAATAAATTCAAATGTCCCTTTTCCTATGCTCTGTTACATTTTTCTCTTGCCTTTCCACCTTCAGAATTTCACTCTGTGCATAAAAGGAAGCAAACAAAATAAAACTGAGTCCCTGAAAGGCATTAGGTTTGTGTGTGTGTCAGTGATAGCACATATGCAGGGATGTTCTCTTTAATAATGACTTTAGCGAGTTGCATGTGCCTTGGGCTGTGTTTATCTTTCCCACCACCTGTTTCCTGGCAGAGCTGGGTGTGTGGGTGCCCCCAGCTCCCTGTGGGTTTGGGGCACACAAGCTGTGCACAGGCACTGTTGGGTCATGGAACCATATTAAGGGGAAAAGGACCCTTGCCATGAAGAACCCAAAATTTAGTAAAACAAGTCTGTATCCCCTGCTGGCATTCAGGAGACAACCAGTAGGACTCAAGGTGGACCCCTGTAGGAATAAGGAAATCTATTCCTTGAGGGCAGAATTGTGATCCTATATATTTTGGGAAATGCAATCTGTAAGCCTAATTTTGCAGTATTTTATCATAAACAGTCTTGGGTAAACTAATTAATCTCTGCTAGGATGATTGGGGGGCTCCTGAGATGTATATGTTCTTTCCACATGCTGTTCCTGGAGATAATATTCAGGGTCTGTCTTGCTGAACAGATACGGATGGGTATTTTGGGGCATCAGCTTATGTTTGGCTTTGATTTTTTGGGAATTATTTGTCATTGTCAATAGAATACTGGTGCAAGAGATTTAGGTCTGACTTTTCTGGCTCTACTTTGTTTTCAAAACAATGAAACAATTTGAGGGAAATATAGTAAATGTCCTGTTTCAAAATCTTACATTGAAAGATAATTTTGTTTTCTGAAACTGCATTCAATTCAATGCAGTATACAACAACATATGCTGTTGTATATCTTTATTAAGATGCAATTAAATCATCACTTAGCCATCTATGGATTAATGAGCTAAATGAGTAAAACTATATCGACTGTATTGATTATTTACCTTTTCTATTTATTTCTGTGGTATTTATTAAAATCTACAACATAATGGCTGGTGATGAAATGAGCAATATTGCTGTAAAGCTTTTCATCTCTCTTCTGACCACTGAGAGTCTGAACCTTTTCATTACTATGTGATGGGATGTGTGTTCACATCAAAGTTTGCAAATAATCGTGATAGCTATAGTTATCCTTTTTGTTTTTTCTGGGTTTTTGTGGTTTTGGGATTTTTTTCATCAATTTAAGGGGGAATTGTTTCCACTGTGTTGGATATACAGATTTGCAGCTGAATGTTGGTGAGAAAAATGAAAAAACTAATCAAGAAGAACTTACTATTGTTTGCCATCTTTTTTTAAATGTTTTGGTAACAGTAATTCTCAGGTTCAAATCTTCACCCAAGGCGCACAGAGAAGGATAAGGCAGTGAGGGTGCCTGATCCAAAAGCTGTGGAAACAACATTGAATCAAACACAGCATGACAATCTTAGCATGTTTCTCTCATCTAAGGCACTCATCCTTGCTCATGTTTAACAAGTGTTTGTCTGGGAAGGTTAAAACCTGAAGTAGTCCTGGGTGGATGGAAGGGAAGCTCCCAGAGACTGAACACAAGGACATTCATGCTGGAGACAGAGGGAAAGTTTACAGCTGGAAAAAAAAAAAAAAAAGGGGGAATTAATTTTAGTTTAGTTATGAGAGCTCTTGCTTGCATTTTGGACTTGAAAGAATGGTTCTGCACCCAACAATCTGTTGTTTTTAACTACTCTGTTGAGCCTAATAGATTTCAATGCTCCTTTTAAACTTTGTATCCTTTAACCTCACAAGGAAAGCAATAGTAATGTTTTTCTATTAAAGGCAGTTTTACATAATATTTTTGTACTTTTAACACAGAATGAAGGAATGCCTTACAACCAAAAGGATTTGAAGAGATGTGGGAAAGTATGTTGAAATGTAATAAACATGTGTGATTTCTTGCAGTTTTTTTACACAGCTTTAAGAGGGGGAGAAGTAGAAGGGAGAGGTCATGAGTTTTCCATCACATAAAGCTGGTGACCATGACTTGGGGGAAAGAAATTGCAGAATAATAATAATAATTAGTTTGGCACCTAATATGCTGTCTTTGAATTGTTCAAGATGATGAGATGATTCATGT
Source organism: Onychostruthus taczanowskii (assembly GCF_017590055.1). Classification (NCBI taxonomy): domain Eukaryota; kingdom Metazoa; phylum Chordata; class Aves; order Passeriformes; family Passeridae; genus Onychostruthus; species Onychostruthus taczanowskii. The sequence continues at coordinate 135,005 of NW_024498518.1, forward strand.
ACTTATTAAAAGGTATTCTATAAGTAGGTGAAAGGGGCAAATGATTTCTGTAAATGGGAATTAATACAGAGGAAAAAAAAACTGATGTAGGAGAGAATTTAACTGTCTCTCATTCCTTGGAAATTTATTCTGTAACTTGTGATAGTTCTTTTAAATCACTGAACTTTTAAAATAGTAGTAAAATATGATATTTCCATCTCTTTTTGCTTATTTTATTATGTATTGATAGATCACCATTTGTCTTTGGGTATTAAAACCTTGAGTAACTTTCAGATAGCATCAGGTGGGGGTTGGTAAGGAGCCATAAATAGCTTTATATGCCTTTTCTCTAAAGGTTGACATTTTTATTAGTAATAACATAACCTGCATCTCCATAGGCATTAATAGCTGAGGCATTGGAAAACATGTACCAGTCTAATACAATCCTGCCTAGCAGGATTTTCTCTGCTCTGGATCTGCATAATTAGATACATGAGATCTACTCAACAAAGTTAAGTGTAATGAGTTATCAGTCTTGTTAGTGCCTATCACTGTTATTGTTGAAGAGTGCCTTTAGTGTTTTGTGGAATGAATAGATGTGGTCTTAGTTCCTGGAAAATTTATTAAGACTTAAAATAAAAAAAACCAAAAAAACCAAAACCATTCAAGATCAGTGACTGCACGATTATTCTTTCTCCGGGTACTCCACTTAATTAACTTTAACCTGACTTTCCAACACATGTAGTTTGGCTCTCAATCTGAAATTAGGTATTTGCATTACTTTTTTTGTGTATTGCAAATCTGGCATGATCTACACACCCTTCTTTACAGATCTCTCCAATGTTGCTTTTCAGTGCTTTGGAGAAACCACTGAAAAACTCTGCACTCTCTTTTTGTTCAAATCGTCCTGCCCTGCTTCGTGGAGGTGCTCTAGAAGCTTATTTTTTGTGTGATGGAGCAGCAGGACCACAAGCCCTCTCGTAAATGGAGGCAGTGAGCAGGTGGGAAAGCATTTGCTGCAGGTCAGTTGTCTCTGTGTAACCAAGAAATGTGGAAGCGGAGAGTCCACTATTGTGAAATCTGTTGGGAAATGTAGAATGGGCCAAGAGAAATAGAGCCTGAAGAGGGGAAAAATAGAAAAAAAAGTCTTTAATGGGAAGGTTTGAAACCTAAAGCAGCTCAAACTGAGTTACCCAGTTAATACATAGAATGGAATTTTGTGAGTTGGCAGAGGAGTGTTTCTTCTGCACTGAGAAAAAGCACGTGGCAAAATGTATTCTCAACTTAATACAGGAGGAATGGAAGGAAAGCACGAGTGTACCACTTGATTATAGAAAGGAAGGCTTGTGGGAAAAGTACAAAGAAGGGCACTGAAAGAGAAACAGTATATGTGCTCTCAAAAAATATAAATACCCATAGAGGGTAGAAATAGCAGCCAGTTCTGCCTCCTGTGGGAGAATGGCTTTATTGGAGGATATCAGTATTATTAGAGAAGATGATGTGGAGAAGATTGATTAGATGATTCAGAAGTGAGTAGCCAAATGAACTATTGTCCCAGAGCTTGAGGACAGAAACCGGGTTTCTCTGTGGAATAAAAATCAGAAGGTGATTTTAGAAAGGTAATGGACAGATTTTAGTTTGTGTTGCTGGAAAATAATAGAAAAAGATACAGTTATTTATACTAATGGATCTTCCAATACCAAGAGAAATAAGATCTGCTGAATTTTAGAATTGTAGCAGTTTCTGGAACTGCAGTTCCTTCCAAAAATCTACATTAGGTCAGGTGAAATGGACATGTGACTTCACATCCAAAATCAAACCAACCCAAAAAGTCTTCTGCTGTACCCCCAGATGTATCACAATCTGCTGTGGTGCATTGAGAGAAATAGAAGGATATATTACAAGCTGTAGCACTCCTTTCAGAAAAAGCATCCCTTTCTGTACCCAGTAAAGAAGAAACATGGCAATTGTGCAATCTCTTGAGAAGCTGCTGTCTTGCTTGTAAGGGAAGCTTTCTATTATAGATGCACTGCTAAAATAAGAAGGTACTGTGAAGACAAAGAATTCAAAATGTATGAGGTTAAATTTGTTCTTGTCAAACATATGGCATGTAAGTAGAAACACGACAAGCAAAAGTCCTGATGCTTCTGACTGTCCAGGAACATCCCCTTAGGGCACAGACACAGCGCTGTCATATCTGGAGGGAATCCCTCTTGGATTCCTGTGGGGAGCAGTGATGGATGCCAGATGGTAGGACCTGACAATTTTTCTGCCTTCAGCCCTGTGTGTGCTGTGTTAAGGCCATGTCCCAGGAGAAGGGTGAAGGGGACAAGTGCTCACGCGCCATGGACTGGCTGTGCCATGTCTGGGCTTCACGGAGCCTTGGGCTGCGAGAGGGTCAGGATGCTGACTTGGAGAGAGTTGGACATAGCAGGAAGAAGATTGAGGTGGGAAAGCAGGAGACTTCAGAGAGGGTCAGGGGATAATGTTACGCTAGCCAGCCTCAGAAGTGAAGATGTTGTGTCTTGTACATCCACAGAAATAATTTCTTGGTCTGCTAAGCTCAGGCAGTCTGGAAGTTACTGAAGTACAAAGGAAAATCTGAGGAAAAAGTTCTGCCCTTTATAGGCACAGTGGCTGCAAGGTCTTTGTTTTTGAGCTGCATTCTGTTTTCCCCTGAGAGAAATAAGCTTTCTCTATGTGCAGTTACATGCTGTGGTTGGCTATTTTTGTGTTCAATAAAAACCTTACTGTAGCAACTGCAAGCAGGGGTTGCCTCAAAGAAACAGCAGGCAGGGAGTCACGCCCTTCCACAGCAAATGCATGGCTGAGGGTCAGCTACAGCCCTTCCCTCTGCTGCTGGACTTGCGGTTTGCAAATGCTAGCTTGGAAACCAACAGGGTTTATTACTTTGCTTATTGTTGCAGAGTTCAAGTGTCACCTTATGTCTTTGTTTTGGGAAGCCAAAACTGGACAAAATGGTGGCATCAGGGTTACGTGCATGTGGTTCCAGAAAATGGAATAGTTTAATATACATATAATTTCTGGCTAGGATCTCAGGAAAAAGTCAAAACCTGACAAGAGAAATGAAGACCTTGAATTCATTGATATCCTTTCTAATAATATTTGATGTCTAATTTACTTTGTGAACCAAGATCATCAGAATCCTCAAAGTTGTCCAAGATGCGCTTCTCCTCGGACAAATGATCCTGTTGCTCCTAATCATTAGCAGGCAGATGGCAGGTGATCAAGATTTCATTATCAAAACACCAATTTTCTTTTGAGGTGAATAGATGACCATCTGTTCCTAACATTGTACCTAAGGGAGCTTACAACTCTGGTTTGGATGATTCCAAAATATAATAAGAACCTTCTCTTAATTAATATATGCACTACAGTCAATACATGCTAATAAAATTTTGCTAGCATTTTCAAAGAGTTGAGGAAAAACTAAATATCAAGTGGATCATATCTTAAAGGTGATAATTTTGGCATGTCTCAAGAAAACACTGTTGTTTCTGGGTTTTTCCTGTTAAGCTTAGAGGATTCTTCTTTTCTGCAACAGGGATAGGATACAAAACATGAAAAGGCTGCTGAATTTTTCATTTATAAGAGTACTGGATAGTTCAGTTGTGGATTTTGAATTTTGAATTAATTTCCTTACTTTGGAAGAAACTTCAATTTCCTTGTCACAAAGTTCTGTCCAATAGTGAAATGGGTGCATCTAATTTAAATACTCGAAGTACAAATTTCTGCAGCTTAAGGCTGTGTGGTTGAGTTTGGTCTTTGCAAGTTTGGGAAAAGGAAATGTGTTTTTTATTTCTTTTTTAAATAACTGAAGAATATGCAATTAAATCCACCTGTGATAATTATGCCTTTTAAACAAGCTGTCAATAAGTCTAACTAGGGAGGGGAAAAAGTCTGTAGTTTTGCTTCCCATGAGTTTTGTGACCTTCAGCAGCTGTGCAGAGGAAATGAGCATTCCCACTGCTGACCAGACAAGCAATTCTCAGCCATTATAAATTCTGTTAAGCAGCAACTACTTAGATAATCAATATGCATATGCAGATGGATCATAATTTTGGCATCTCTTGAATGGTAGGAGTGACACTGGGAGCATGGCAGGCAGTTGGAGTTAAGGAATTAAGACAGAAAACCTCGGTAGCAACTCCATTAACTTCTGTTCTATCATACTAATGAAGTGAAGTTACAAGAAAATAATGCTGAACAGAAGAAATGGAAAGAAATTTCAACAGCATTTGTATTTTAAAATTGAAAATATTATAGCGTTGATTAGAAGTTGGTTTTGGTTTTCCTTATCTGATCCTTTTGATTTGCATAAAATCTTCTCATTGTCACGTGGTTTAGTGCTTCAAAATGTTTTTAGTATGTCCAGTTAAAATTTTTACCTCTTTTAGTATATGTAAATTAGTTTAAAAAAATCTCCAGACACTAAACCAAATAACCAAGTCCCCCAGACATTTCTGAAATAGTGACCAAATGTCTATGCATAAAAGCAGTGCAATTTGTGCTATCCATCTATGAGCTGGACTAGTGAAAAGATAGTAATAATAACTGACATATCTCAGCACAAAATGCACCTGCAGTTGGTTCTACAAATCATAGTAAAATGGAAACCTTAGGTCAAGAATTATTTAGAAACCTGAAATAAAATCATGTATCTGTAGTCAGCCACTTAACTGACTTTATAATGACTTCTATATGTGCAGGTGGTTAGGACTTGACAGCAAGTAATAGTTATATGATTGTCTTGGTGATGGAACCAGGGCTTGTGTACCAAAATTCTTTACAGCTATGGTATTTAAAAAACTGGAGGATATGAAAAAGCTATTTCCTACAGAACATTTGAAATTCTCATATCTGCCTTCTAAAAAAAAAAAAAACAACTTTATGGGTCAAAGAAATATTAGTGGCAAGATAACAAGTTCTTTATTGTGATCAATGTTCCTTGATGTGAATCCTAAATCACTAGGTCAAAACAAAATGAGAAAGTAATGTAAGTCAGGTTTGCTAAGTCCACTCGCTTAGTTAGTCTGTGTGATGTTGATAAAGTGGATGTGACTGTTAATTTTTTGTTTGTGATTTTCTCATTTTCAATGTTCTCACTGAGCTTTGTTGGTGATTGTTGCCTCAGGCAGTGCCTGGGAAAATGGTACTTCAGTGGGATGCAGAAAACATATGCCAGACTGGTTTTGCCTTTCTTCTGCAGAGTTATTCTCTTGGCACGTGACACAAGCAGAACAACTGGGTTCATTCTACGTTGTGCACAGCAATTAGAACCTAAACGCAGAGTGCTTTCAGTCAGGAAAGAGTAATATTTGTTAATCTTATGCTGAGGTTGGGTGTAGCTTTCAAACAGAGAACCATGAATGGCTTCTAATCTAATCCACCTTGTTGGTAGCTGTTCTGCAGTGTTTAGCAGTGAATCCTTGCTCACCAAAATGCGCCTGCACTGTCATTCCTTGTGTTGCCATCAACAGAAGCTGTGTCTGTGTGTCCCGAGGTTGATTTTGAGTAACTGGCACCTGAGATATGTGTTGGTTTAAAGTGCTGTTTGCAGCCGTGACGTGTCATGTCAATCCAAAATGCATCCCTAGCTGCTGAAGGTGCTCCTGGTTCTCCCCACAAGGGTTGGTTGGGCTCTTTATTCTGTGTGCTGCAAAAGGAGCAGAACTCACTGAGCTCAGTAGAGAGGGAGAAACAAGAAACAATTTTCTTTTAAAATGATTCATTAGTAATTGTTTCCCTGTGTAAGCATCTCAGAGTGTCTTGACAGTAAAACTGACAAGTAGCTTACCTGCAAAAGAGAGATTGTCATCGGCTTTGCCAGGTGGAGTCAGCTAAAAATGACAGTTCCCTCAGCTGCCAGTGCCAGGTATTGTTATTCAGTAGAAAATTAGTTTAAAAATGCAGATGAAATTCTGCCTTTGCCAGCTTTAAAATAAATCATATACAATATTAACTCACAAGAGACAGAAATAATTCGTTTGAAATCTATTTTGTATTTCTGTATTGAACTTCATACATTTTCTTATCAAAGGTTGCCTTGCTGCCTAATAAGTCAGCTAATTTTGAAAGAAAGGCTGAGCTCCAGGTGAATTACAGTGATCAAGGGCTTTAGAGTGCTTTAAGGATTTTCTGAGCAATAGCACAGTAACAGAAAGCTTGAGTAATACTCTAAAATTCAGGAAGTTCACAATTTCAGTGACACATTGGATGCTGCTAGCACAGTATATGAAATACATGATGTGTATTAGGAACACTGCCCTCCTACTGGAGGCCATGGCAATGTTTAGATTTCTGGCAATGAAAATCTTCTCTTTCCATCTGATAAGCATAATCATTGTTTTTCTGACTATCCTAGTTGGCTAGCTATTCTAGATTAAATTTAAATCTTATTTTGATCAGTTTCACCCAAACTGTGATAAAGCTCTAAATACTTTTCTTAGGTCCTGTTTTTATAAAAGCTCAAATTTTCTGTTTTTTCTAAATAAGTGAAACAGAAGCATGAAGCAATTGTATTGAGACAACCTGGCTTAGAGATGGTAATAATTACTCCAAAGACTGATGAACTGGAAAAGCCAAATGCTCCCTGTGAGTGGAGTCATCACTAGGTGTCACTGGGAATTTGACACAGAGCAATGGGAAGTGCCAGAGAGAATGGAGACAGACTGTTTTTCTGTTTACTGGAGCAATAGTCTAACTATTTGATAATCGCACAGAAAAAACTCTTGTTTAGGTTTCCCTGAAATTTTTGGAGCAAGAGATGTAGGGATCAAGCTAAGTAATTTGCATAAAGTTCCTTAAACCCCACACAAAACAACAAAAGAAATCTAACAAATCACAGACACCTGGTTCATATGTGTTTGTCAAGATCCCTTTGCATCCTTTTAGTCATGCACTTGACAAAGATTTCTCACTATTTCTTCACTTACTAGGCAGAAAATGGTTTGTTTCTTTTACAAAAAACCCTTAATTTCAGGCAGACTTTTGTGCTTTCAAATACAAAATTTTCAGTTCTTTTAAATCTTATACTATTGATAAACTTCACTGGCAAGTACTTTGCTTCTGGTATCGCACAGTTTGGCCAGGAACTTCACCTGAGAATCTGTTTGTTCTGGGGTTTTTTTAAATGTAATTTGGCATTTCCTGTATAAATACAGAAAATATTTGGTTTAAAACCCATGCTTTCATTTTTACCATAATGCTGCTGTATAATTTGGCATTTAGATTGTAATATTCTGTGTATTAGGGACACTTCTAAATATGACTTTATAATTAAGCAATAGATTGTAGCTGGGATAAAGCTACTTACTAAGCTACTAGAGTTGTGAATATTATATACTGGAAGAGTTTGCAACTTTACTTCATTAAAGGAGTTCCCATCACATCTGCATGGGCTAGAGTTAAGAGATAATAATCCCTACAGGAATTACTCAAATGGGAAACAGCACAATATCAAATTATCCTAAAACTGAAGAACTTAGGGATTAATACCCTAGATTCAATTAATATGATCATAAATTAAAATATTCTAGCTCTTCAGATATAAAGAGTCAGGTAAAAGCATTAATGGAAATGCATATTCAAGGATGCAATAATCCTTATCCATGGCTATCTACAGCTTGGATATATACTGTTATATACAGCTTGGATATAACAAGACCAGAAGAAATGAATGGATATCACTCCTTAAGATCTCTTTGTGATTTGTAATTTTATGGTCTTTGGACTTGGGGGAAGAAATGGAAGAAGATTTTTAGTGGACCATTGGAGAAATATTTAAAATATATTATACTTTTTCAAGTTTATTTTGGCAAAGATGTTGTCAAATACTCTGTTAAATATTTGAAACAAGTAAATAATTTAAGTAATCAGCAGCTCAGAAGAAACTTTAAAGTTTTCTTGCAGAATTTGGTTGTGGCTTTCTTGCAGAGAAGATTTAATTCTTGGAAACTGGACTGGTTAAAAGAGGCTCAAGTGTTTTTGTCATTTCAATATCCTTGACAGCTTTTAAATATGCCTTTTTAATTTTTAATAGTACTGATTTTTTTCCTTGCTGCAAAATCAATAACTTAAATCTGAAATGCATTAACAGTATGAATTTAATGATTAAATTAATAAAGCATTCAAAATTGGAATGCAAATATGTAAAAATCTGAAAGGAATATAGTTTTTTTGTGGTATTGGTAAAAAAAAAAAAAAGCCTTTTTTGGGTTGGAAGGGTTCTTTGCTGCATCCATGGATTTTTAAAGTCTAAAATTGCTGAAATTGACCAAAAATCTTGAATCCTTTGTAAATATTAAGCTTCTTATTTTAGCTGAGTTTTCAGTTCATTGAAGTGTATGTTTTCTTTGTGTTTTCCATGGCTTTCATTTGGCACGTTTTATGAAAACTGTCTTGAAATAAACTGGCTACCTTCCATGTGGATAAGATAAAATTGCTATAGGTAGGAGTGTTTTTTTTTCTTGATGGTGTCCATTAATACCTGCAAAAATATAATGTATTGGATTCTTCAACAGCCCAGAATCAGCAAAGAAAATAAAAGCCAGTGCAATGTTTATAATCTGATTTCTGTAAAGAAACAATAAAATTGCAATCCATGCATTGCAGTTTTCCTTGAATGATATATAATGTGCTGAAATCTGCTTTCTAGGGCTTCCCAGTTGATGATTGTTATTCACACACACACACCCTTTCATTACTTTAATTAAAAACAGACACTGATCAGATATGGAAATGTTGGAAATAAGACATTTTATGTAGTAGGTCAATATGAATGATTTAAATGCACCTTAGCAAAGATTCCTAACAACCTCTTTGGTCTTTATTGTAGCCATTGCTTTAGTCTCTAAAATAGGGAAATGTAGCTCTCACTGGTTTTCTTCCCTCAAGAAACCTTCACTGCTGTAAAGGAAATGGCAGCTGCTTCTACCCATGTCCTGCAGAAATTGAGATGTACTCAAAGAGATGTACTCCAAGTGCAAAATGCAAAATATTTGTGTCAGGGAACTCAAGTGCCATGGCTCAGTGATGGCCAGGAAGAACTATTCCATGGCCAGCAAACACCTAGGATGTGGAAAAGTTATAAACTCAGTGTGGCTCATGTTCCGCTCTAGCAGTGCCAATAGACAAGGACAGGACTAAAATCCTTTCAAACATCAGGAACCTGTGGTGGTGGGATTTTTTCACAGGGAAAACGGCTGGCATTGGTATAAAGAGGCCTGTGGCCCTGAGTGGAAGGCCGCCTCCTGAAATTCGGAAGGGCGACAGGTATCTCCCAGAACCAACCTGCCACCACATCTGACTCGGGCTACCATAACAATTCCAAGTGCTTTCTGCGAACTGACACCAGGAACCATGAAAGGTCACTTCTGATTCCAGGAGTAAGGGGCTGGCGTAGGTGTCCAGGGGGCCTGTGGCCCTCAGTGGCCGGCTGCCTGCTGAGGTTCGGTACAGCAAAGGGTGGCATCAAGACCCAAGCTGCCACCAAGGGAATCTCGGTCTGCTTTGAGATTGCCAAGCACATCCTGCACACTGGTATCAGGAAGCTGGGCTGGTGAGTTTTGTTTCCCAGGGAAAAGGCCTGGTGTGTGTTCAGGGGCCTGTGGCCCAGAGTGGCCGGCGGCCGGCTGAGGTTCCGCATGATGCAGGATGCCACCCATACCCAAGCTGCTATTGCCACCAACTCTATCTGCTTTGAGAGTCCCAAGGGCCTTCTGCAAACTGACACCAGGAACGTGGGCTGGTGGGTTTTGTTTCCCAGGGAAAAGGCCGGCAGAGTTGTGCAGGGGTCTGTGGCCTCGAGTGCCTGGCTGCCTGCTGAGGTTCTGCACTGCGCAGGATGCCTCCCAGACCCAAGATGCCACCATGGCAAACTCAGGGTGCTTTGAGAGTCCCAAGCTCCTCCTGCAAACTGACACCAGGAACCTGGGCTGATGAGTTTTGTTTCCCAGGAAAAACATCGCCACTTTCTGTAGCTCTTATCCTCCTGCTGGTGTATGGGTGCACGGCTGAAGGGTTGTTAAAGCAAACCCCAGCATGGGAAGATATTGCAGAGGAGCTGTTTTGCATTTAGTTTTCTCTGTTTCTTGTTTTGTCTTTTCTTTTTTGCTTTATTTGCCATATGGATGAGATTTTCAGACAGCCATGATTGCACCCAGTCAGTAGTGGTTTGGGTATAGTTGCTGTTGGAAACATCCCACGTCTGTTCCTGGCCTTTCCAGGTATGGAGGATCTCGGATGTGTTCCTCCATCATTTGGTCTGCTGTCTTGTTTCTTACCATCTGAACTCCAGGGTAGCTTTCTTTTTTTTCTTTTACAATTTCATAGGCAGTCAATAATTTAAAACATTATTGAGAGCTATTTTGATCTTTCTGCAAGTGGCAATATTTTGTCCATTAGCATTTCTGAGAATTTTTTTGGCATAGTTGTAAAAAATCTGGTACTTCTTTCTCAGGTCAAAGGACCCTTAATGTAAGTAATTTAAAATCTACCTTTCATTGATAGCTTTTGGATGAACTGAAGCAGTATCATCAATAGTTTCTTCTCACTGTGAGCCATTAAGGATAAATTTCCCAGGCCAACTGTGAGATTTGGGTGGATGTATATAATTCCAGGTACAGGTGGTGCTGTGGCAGAAATAGTGCTTGGGAGTGCTTTACCTGCTGCTTCCTGTAACAATTGTGTTAATAGGAACATCACTTAAAGCTGGTACTCTTCTCTCTAGCTATGCTCTCACACCCAAGGTCATTACCTCAAAAAAATACTAAATGAAGCCTTTAGGTGCTATGTATTCCCACTGAAGTCAGCCAAGCTTCCAAGTGTGGAATTTGATCCTAAACGTGGAAGCGGACAGGTCTTCCTCCTTGTGTTTTGTGTCTTCTTGCCCCCCAGAATTTGTTGTCAGATACCCACAGCGACAGTAGCAGCACCAAGTAGAAAAATCTACACTGGATTTGGAAGAACAGGTTTTAGCAATGACTCTTGTGGCTGTGAACCAATGTTTCAGGGCAATTCAAGAGGGAATTTGGCTTGGGTGCATGCAGTGCATGCAGTGTCCAGCCTGAGTTTTGGAGTCTCTTGGTCATTTCTTTCTGACCCCTTATGTCTCTGATAGTGGCACTATCAGAATTTGCTGAGGAATTGGGCCCTCTTCACCCGCTTCCAGGGTGATCTTCTAGAGTGGTCTTCCAGGGCAAGCAGTATAGTCCTAATCCAGTGTCTTATGTTAATATAGGTAGAGTAAATCTCTTCTTCTTTAAGTGAATGAGGAAAAGAACCTGTTTTATTATTCTGAGTTCTGTTTCAATCTTGTTATGGGATCCACATGTCTGCTTGAAACAAACCTTAATAATGAGCGGTCATCTTCTCCTGTTCTCAGTTTGGACTGTCAAAGGTCATCTATAAAGATAAACAAAAAAAGTCTTCATGAGCATAAAGTAAAAACTGAGTATCTAGGGAAAGAATTTTAGATTCATATATTTGTTATTATGCCATTAAAAAAACTGCATTTAGCTTTCATTCTTTTCTGCCTTTTTTTTTTTTTGGTTTTTGTAAGGTGTTTTGAAAGTGTTATTCATGATAAATAAAATATTAACATTCTCTTTCTCCTCTTTGTTGAAATATTTATAGGTAATCTTACTCTTAGTGAATTTCAATTAAAATTTAATTCTCTTTGTGCAACCAAGGCAACCATATTGATTAACATAGCAGGCTGGCATCTTAGTGTTTCACTGTAATAAAATCAGTGTCTTTACAGCAATCCATTTAGTATTGTCTGTATTTTGTTATCTATTAAATTGTAAATGTGAGACTTGTTGAAGTGACAGTGCAGAGCAGTTAAAGTGAGCAGCAAACTGACGGTAACACTGCTGCTCTCTGACAGTTCCAGAAGAAATCTGAAACAAATTAACTATTGTAATTTCCTTGGAGAGGGGAATTACAATAGAGCCTTGGACCCTGGGGTTCTGTGTGATACATCTGTAGGTTGTGGAGTATGAGACACTGAAATAATTGTGGTGCTTGTTAAAACCAGTTCTAAACTGGATCCAAGAAATGTGCAATAAACCTGCTCTACTCAAAGCAATGCTGGCTCAGCTTTTGGTTCTGTGCCTGGTAACTGTGGCCACCAGACCCTGGGAAACTCTAGAGTCCAAGGATTCCTGTAACTGATCCAGGTCTTGTGTGCAGAAATGGTTTCATTAACACACTGCGTTTATTGACTACAAATTATTCCCCTTCTTCACGGCTGCAGAGATGCACATGCACACACACACATTACAACCTTTCCTCAGATGTACCCTGGCATAGTGTGACCTTTTGGACAAATCTCTTTAGAACATGCCTAGCTAACCACAGGAGTTACCCAATTAGCATCAGTGGCTCTGCTAATAAAAATAAAGTTAGACAAGGGCTTATGTACTTCTCAAGGCTGAGTCTAAGCTTTTTTTGTAGTGTTACCTCGTCTAAGTCCCGTGGTGTGCTGTAACTTCATTCATCAGAGATAATGTGCTGATATTGAAAGAATTGCCATAGCTGTTGTATTTGCTGGTGGTGCCAGGGACATTCCTAGAGCACAGGAAGAGTGCATTGTTCCATGCCAGCAGTAAATAATTCTGTCTGTTTTAAAAGGAGAAATGTCCCTGCCCTGTGACTACTTGCATATGCATAATTGCTTCTAATTTCTAGTTGGTAAAATGGCATTTAATGAATACTTTAGCTACAGAAATCAACGATAATCCATTTTAATTTGGAAGTATTACTGGAATGCTAATTTACCATCTACTCTGTGTGAACAAATAATAATTTCTTATCTTATGAAACCTTTATGAGAAAGTACTGGAGGATTTAAACAAGAGGAGAAAATTTTCTTGTGCCTCACTGAGGGGAGACTTCACTATCTTGTGTTGAGCTCTCAAATCTTCATTTGTATAGCTTTGAGAGCAAGTAAACAGCATTTGCTTTCACATTGCCTGGAAAATGTGGAGTTTGAATTATTTTCCATTACTTGGAAAGTCTTAACTAGAGCTCAACACAGACAAAAGCTGAGCAGCTTTCATCCATCCTTTCTCACAAAAAAACCCAAAACAACCAACAACAAAAAAAAAAACAAAAGCAAAAACCCAAACAAAAACAAACAAAAACCCCCCCAAAAATCTAACAAAACAAATGCATCTCTAAAAATTGTATCTTTTTTATAGAATTGGATATATTTGTAATTATTTTCCTCAGAAAAAAAAAGCCAAATAAATTTACATTTTAATTTTTTTTATAATGTATCACCAAAACCCCTATTTTATCTTTCAAATAGACCTGGTTTACTATTTAATTTCATTGATGCTCATGAGAGCACATATAACTGAAGGATGTTCTCACACCTGGCTTAATTGAGAACTTGTCCTAGAAACAAAATGTTAGATAAGTTTGTATAGATTATAGGCCATGTACAGTAACATTGAAAACTGTAGTATCACATAGTAACGTGGACAGGAATCTTTGAACATAGCATTTGGAGCAGGAAAAAAAAAACCAAAAAAGGAGTTAAAATAAAACCTCTCACCAAAATATGCCTGTGGTTCATCAGATTTGGAGTGGCTGGAATCCAGTGTAATGGGGAACAGGATTCTCTGGAGGAAATAATTTGGTTACAGTAACTGCTATAATGTTAAATAAAGTGAGACTCAAACCCAGTAAATTGCATGTATGTCTTGAACTTGATTTCCTTGCTGTCTTATTTGTACATATTTAATACCTTAAAATTAATCTTAATTTACTATCACTTCAGCTCAAACATTAGCTCAGAATTTTAAGTTCCTGCCTGCATAGGACAATGGTCATGGTAAAGATCTTTTAGGTGTCTGTTCAAAAGCTGCTTTTCTCAGCAGGGAGAGACTTGGATGATTTTGGAGTTGTCAGGTGTGCTTTGGAGAAGTGTCATGTTTTATTTTAAGATATCAGCATTAATAATTCTTGAGTTCCACTCAGAAATGAATGTAGGAGAGGGAAGCAGAGATTTTCTGTTTGTCCAGAAACAGATCTGTGCCAGGTTTGGGTGGAAATCCGGCGCTCCTGCAGCAGACCCTGCTGGGCCTTACCAATTCCAGAGGCATTTCAGCCTATGTCTTTTCGGGGAGATTTTTCTCTAGCAACATGAGAGGGGGCCAAATGACCATTATTTATTGAAAAAAAAAAATGCTCTTCAATTCACATAGTGTTTCTTTCTCCTCTCAATATTGTGTCTCTTAATGCCTTACTCTTCCTGTCTCCATTGGGCCAACCTCTTAAAGCATTTCCAAGAGAGCCAACTGAGTAAGTAACTATACATTTAATTTCCCAGATGGAATGTTTAATTTGCAGTCAGTATTTAGTTTCTCAGATCAAATGCAGTATGTAATCAAGCAGGAGTTCTGTAACTGCAATATTCCTTGCTCAGAGAAGGGGGACCCACAAATTCTGGACAACCATGGAATTCTGAATATGCATTCTGTAACAGTCTTACTGATCCAGCAGTCCCTCCTTGAAAGAAACATGTGCAAAATCATTTCATTTTGCCTTGTAGTGGATGACAGCTCTGCACAGAATGAGCTGTTAAGGGCAGTAACTTCATAAAGTGCTCTGAACTGCCTGCAATTACCTGACCATATTCTACCATTAATTACATTCTCAGATCACTGTAGCACAGAAAGAAAAGAAAATTTAAAAAAAAACTAGAATGAAATATTAAGCTTTCTTCCTTTTTTTTTTCTGATGAAATCTATACTTCTGCAGAAATAATATTGGAATTAAACAAGTGGTTTTTGGGAGCTCCACTTATTTCCTACAAATAAACACACAACTTGTGTTGCAGCTCTACATGGGCTCAAGCTGCAAAATGTAAAACGTGGAGACTTAGCAAAAACCCAAAAAAGTTTATGTGCCTTGCCCTGGCCTTTTGCAAGACAATTGCCATGGTATGCACTGACCGTGTGGCATGAGTTGCGTGGTCATAGCAGTGGGGTTTCTCAGAGCTGTGTTTCATGTCAGAAGTGCTTCACTTGCTTTTCCACTGGCTCTCTACACCAAACAGTGAAACACTAGAAGTTGCAGTGTTTACAACGGCTGGCCAAACCTTTTTGGAGTAGCTGAAAATAGAAATAAAAAGAAAATAGGCTGGTTTACTGGAAAAGAAAATTCAGAAATGTACTCTAGGTGTTGCTTTCTCTTTCCTTAAGCAGAACCTGAAATCACCCAGTTCCTTCTATCTTGATGGACCACTTCAGATCATTTTCACTGACTTCTCTTTTGCTCTGTCCTCTGAAATCATAAGATTGAAGGAGCACTAAACCACTTTGTGGAACCACCTCTTTATTTGCTTCAGAACTAAAATGATCCCGAGACCCTTTTTGAAGTCTTGGAAAGTTAGCTGAATGTATCACAAGAATAATATTTCCATTCTGTTTATTATTTTTTTTTTAAAATCTATCAAAAAGGACAAGTGGTATACACCTGAAGGAGCTTGTAGCAGAAACATGAATAAAAAGCTATGGCCTCTTTGACTTCACTGCAGATGTTTGGGTCTCTAGATATTTTGCCACTTTTTAAGGAGGATCAAAGGAGATTCAGCGAATGGGGAGATAATCCCCCACTGATTTTAATTAACAAACCTGTTGCCTCTTCTTTATTCTTGAAAGCCTCTTGAAATTTTCATAACTTTTGCTTTGTATACAACAGATGGTGGAATAAATAATTTGGTGTTTTGATTTGTTTTTTTTTTAGTGGTGTATAAGTCCAGTTGAACATTTCTATGTATTTCCTTAGCAACTGCTGTAACAAATATTTGCAATATTGGAGGGTTTGCTGCCGTTCTTGTTGGTTTAGATAATTCTCCACTGCCTAATGCACGAAATCATATTTCTGCCCACTTAGATCTAAAAACAGATATAATAAAACACATCAAATTTACTGCTCTGACCTCCTCATTTACACATTTGTATTTATTTTTCTGAGGGTGTTAATCCTTCAGTGCCATCTTTCCTGATCTATGTGTAATACCTCTGAAGTTTAGCCCTTCACAATGGTTGATTAATTTTAAAATTCTGCTTTTTTCTTAACTACCTAAAAAAAAAAAAAAAATCATTTTTTTCCTTTAGTTTTTTTTTGCCATCAATAACACTTCTTTTTCTATCCCTTTTTTCCCCCCATAGGAAATCTACAATATATAGTCTTGTTCACTCTTGTGTGTCAAATGCAGACCTTTGTTTTAGGTTTGTATCTCGTATTGCAATGTCTGGTTTTGTTTTGCCCACTTGTACCATAAAGGAGTGTACAACTTGTTTTTGAATATTGTTCGTGATGTTTTTCATTGTTTCTAAAATTTTTCTTTATTGTGTTACTTCATCATATTCACAGTCTAGTACTTTGTTTCAGTAACTTGGCTTTTTGGCACCCTGATCCAGTTCTGAAGGGGGAGCATGAATATAATTCCAGTTGTAAGTAGTTTCTCCGTAATTTACACTTGCAGACTCCACTTCTAAGGAAGAAATCAGTATTTTCACTTTTTGCTTTTCACCTCAAATGTGTTCTCTGTGCCTCTTTTGATGTAATCTTTTTCTCACATTTTCCCCCCCCCCAAAATTATTTATGATATCCCACCTTTGAACATCATCTACATAGCTAGTATTTTTTTCAGATGTCCTGCTCTTTTCTTCCATTTCTTAAATAGACACTTTCTTTAATTGTACAGGTTCAACTCTACTTTGACTGCCTTACCAAAAAACCTATTAGTAGGTCTGTGGTTCTCTGTACAAATTATTTTTTGTCATTTTATCCTGGAGATTGAGGTTGTTCCCTACTTGATCATTTATAGACATATTTCTGATATGAACACGTAATAGAAAAATAAATAGGAAATAACTGCTTCATCCACCAAGGTTGACTACTGCTTATTATTCCTTTGAGAGCCTTTAAATTGCCTTGTTCAATTTCCTTTGAAAATAAATCCCTATAATAAAATTACTGTATATAAAAAAAGACATGAGAGTACACGTTGCTTCCAGGTAAACACAATCTTTGGGCTTTGTAGACAATGTGAAGGTGATTTAGGTTTTCAAGTGATGGAAGGTTTAAGAAAGCAACTGGGATTTATTTTCTTTAGGTGGTATCCTGATATCAAACTTGCCCTTCTCAGTGCAAAAGAATCTTGATGTGCTTCTCATTAGGCCAAGTGGCAAGAAAGATATTTTAATCTTCTGAGAGTTCTGAATTAAATTACATTATTTTTCATATTAACAAATTGATAAATAGGTCCTTGAGTAATATTTTCTAATAAGAAAGAGTTTGGGGCTGTGTTCTGTACTGTGTGTTAAGTCAAGCTAATTTAGTTATTATTAAGGAAATATTTATATTTACTTTGTGATTAATTTTATAGAAAGGTAGTTACCCAAAAATGCCTCAAAACATGATCAAATAAGTGAAAGAGAAGAGTGGTTGAAGGACTTGCATTAGTTCAGATGGTTTTTTATGTACTGCAAATAAGTGCACTCTGATAAGGAGCGGTCAATCTGAACGTAGAATGTACATAGAGTTAGGAACATGCACTTGTTTCCTCCCTGTTGAAAGTGAATATTTTCTTCATTTCTGTGCTCAGACTAAAGAATAATCATTCTGTTTGGAAGAACAAAGCTTCACGGTGCAAAGATGCCTGTGAGGCTGTGGAAGCAATGACTCGTTAGGAAAATCACCTTGATTGCACTCATCTGCATGTAAGCCATCCTGCTGGTGGATTTGGGCATAGACTAAAGAGAAGTCAGGCCAGTGTCTGGTGGAAAAAGGGGACTTTTAATCTAAAGACTTCTTAAAGTAAAATTTTAATTAACGAAAAAGTATTATTCTGGTAAAGGTGTTTAAATGAAATTCCCAGCCCTTGTTAGATTGTTGATTTTGTAGCCAAAAAGCCAGGAGGAAGACATTTATTAAGCACCTACTTAAATAGGAATATGACTAAGACAGAGAATGGTTCTTGGGGAAAGGTGAGTATTTAAGATGGAGGGGGTTTTTTTAGAAATCCTTATTGGCTTTAATAATCAATGTTACTTCTTCTGAAAATGGTTTTCCCTTCCTCTTCTGTCTGGCGAGATCCCAGACTCAGCCACTGCAATCAATAGGCAAACAAATCTAAATGGCTCTAAAGAAATCAGGTAATAAGCTGCCAGTTTACTTTGGAGAAGTGATCCTGCAACCTTTATTTAAATCAACCAGACTGCATCAGTACATTTGTCCAAACCCCTGTGTTTGTGCAGACCTCTCAAAAGGTGCATAAACAAGCTCTGGCACACTTTGTGTCTTCATTTACTACGAGGGGACAGTCCATCACAGCTTCAAGTACCTAATATCTAATTAGCATATGCAGTTTCTACTGCTGTAGTGGTGTTGATACCTCCTGTCAGCTGGGCAAGTTTTAAATTAAATTAATTGAGGGACATTTCACTGGCTTGAAGAAAAAAACCAGATGATTAAGTGCTGGCCAAAAGAGTGAAAAAAATGTGGTGTCTTTTCTCATTGAAAGCGGAATCACTGCATGTGTGAAAACTGGCAGCTCAAAAGAAAGCTGGAGCTCTCAGTTGCCTTTTCTGGTCATATCCAGCAAAGAAGCACATGGAACTGTTCCCCTTGTGTTAAAAAAAATTATAAAAGAAAAAAATTACTCTGTATCACTGCTAAATCAAATTGCATTCTGAATTTGAGAGCGTATAAAAGGACTTGAGAAAAAATTTTAAAAAATAAAACAAGAGTTTGTTGGAGGGTTTTTTCCTGTGATATCCCAGGTAATGCAAGATCTCCAGTTTCCCCTGGCTTTCTTCTTTTGAAAAGTGTAGTTTTGGAATGCAGCTTTCTATCCAGTAAAAGCAGCTTTATTGTGTATAAATCCTTCAGCACCATCAGCAGTTTCCTATCATGCCATCTGTCTATTAGCTGGAATTAGAGGGACAAGTACAGCATTGCTTTTTGTAATAGCTTTTCTCTGCTATATTTGGCCACTGAAAAGTGTTGAACAATGATCAATAACCTATTTCATGTTTAGAAAATTTACGTGGAAACGTCAAATCTTTTAATAGAAATGTCCTCAATCTTATAAATAATTTTAAAATAGTAGCAGTTTAGGGAAAGTAGTTACCATTTAAACCTGAACTGAGCTACTTCTGACTGATAAAAATGGTGATTAATTATTTGAGAAAGGTTGCTATTTCTAACGCACTCTTCAGCAGTAAAAGTCAATAAATGTACATACTGCATAAAGAAAATATATTGAAGTATTTCATTAGGTATTTGTCAAAATCATTCAGGTCTCAAAAAAGACTTCAGAAATCAAGAAAATATATGATTGCTTCAGTTCTAGCAATGGACCCCAGTTCTCCTAAGCTATAAATTTGCTTTTATTTTTTTTCTGTTTTTGACAACAGATCATTTATTCAAGCTTGTGAACATTTTAAATGTTAGAGGGAGACAGTGTAACTGTGTAAGATTGCCAAATGGATAATACACCATATGTCTCAGGTTGGGAGGACCTCTGTGCATGTTCAGCAATCCCTCAGATATTCCAGCTGGTTACTGTCACATGCTCTAACAGAGGCAGCTCCAGACATTGTCCTTCCCAAGGGAAGTTGGAGATTAAATACCAGTATGAAGAAAAGACATTTCTTACAGCGCTTCAAAGCACCTCAGCCACAAGGGAATGCTGAGAGCCACCAGAAGTGCTGGGCAATGCTTGATTTCAGACTTGGAGTCACTTGCAGGTGCTCCCACTCACATTTATTATTCAGATTCCCACTGAACATCTGTGCCAGCAGCAGTTCCAGGATGCTGTTTCACTTTGATGTGAATGTTTTCCATTGAAAACAAAAACATTACAGACCATTTACACCATGCTGGGCATAGCTGTGTTGACAATGCCCTTCTTACGATGACCAACTAAAAATGGTTTCTGCTAGAAAATAGTGAAATGCATTTTTAGAAATTAATTAAATTTGTACCTTTTGATTTGTTTTAGTCCTGTGATAGCCATAAAATTCATAAAGTGCAAAATCAAATTTGAGTTTGTTGTTGCTTCTTTCTGCACTTTATATTTGCAAGTTTTGTCCCAATATTGGGTTTATTTGCAAGTTTTGTGCAAATACTTGGTTTTGTCTAGCAACCTTCAGTGACATTGGAAGTGTTGCCCTAGTGACAGGAAACAAGGACTGAGATGTTCTTGCTTGCCGCTGTGATGGGATTCATGTGTTTTGATGGGTTTTTAGTCAAACATTTTTAATATTTCCCCATGAAATCGAAGTAGATCAATGCACAGACACTCTGGTCTTTCAGTGGACATTTGAGAAGAGGATTGAGGATTTCCATCTTGCCAAAGATAACCTGGATATCCCAACTCCTGTGACTATGGAAATGAAAGTGGCTGAGCTGTTGTCAGAAGCTGCAGGTGTTGCTGAGACACACAGAGAGGTGACATTTGTTACTATCAAGTTAATATCTCTGGGATGTTCTGTGCTCAATTTTTATATCACTTATTGCCACTCTCAAGGGGTAAAAAAATTGTTGTCAATTCAGGATGAAGAATGACTTGAGAAGTGCAGGTTTGAATCCTGAATCACTGTAGTGGTGTTTAGTTGTGGTGATCAGGATTGAGTGAGGGAAGGCAGGGAAGGCACTCCTGGTGTAGTCAGATGTGTCCATTTCCCTTTCATGTGTATCCTCTATTTTTTATGCAACTTTGTGCACTAAATTGGGGTCGAAGTATATAACATTTTCTACAGTTTTGTGTTCTGGCTCAGTGACAGGGATTATTGGGTGGAAAGCCTCTTTTAAAAAAAAGGGAAATGCGTATCTTTTAGGAAGTGCAGTGCATCTAATCAGAAAGCCTCATAATCCCTTTCAGGCTGGGAGCTCTTCATGCTCCATTGTCTCTTCCATATGGCTTAGTGGGAGATGGATGTGCCACGGCTGAGGGACAGCGCAGCGATTGCTGCTCACAGCCCTGCCAGCAAGAGCTAACAACGAGCTGCAGATGCTGCTCACCCAACTTTGAAATCAGAGATCCTCTCCTCCTTGCTGCTGATGCTTGGAAGAATGTTTGCCTCAAGGTTTTTTCAAGCACAGAGGCCTGATCTTCGATTGTTCCTCATGTTAATTTTTGCCCCTTATTATAAACAGAAGATGCAGTGGCTCCATTAGTCATACCGAGTGGAGTAGTGAAATATTTTTTGTATGAGTTTTGTGGTTCAAGTTGCAGCAGTACTAAAAAGGTCCTTGTTGTTGGTTCTTTGAGCTTTAGTGGCAATTTTGAGGCAAAGATGAACTCAGAGTTGAGCAGCAGGCTGCAATCAGAGAGTTATATTAGGGCTCCCTTCTGCTGAGTTGGCCTCGCTTCACATCTCTAGGAGCTGCTTGTTTCAAACTTGCTGATTCTGTTGCCTCATAAAAGCACCATGTGAAATCCATGGTTCCTTGTTTGGCCTTGCAGGAGGATTATGTGCCATATGGGACTAGAGCAGCAATTTATAACCTGACACCAGTTCACATTCTTCCTGCAATCCCAGCAGTTCACCATGTCCAGGATCCTGGTTCTGGCTTGAAAAATTGCTGCCAGGCAGCTGACAGGAAAAATAAGTAGGAGTGATGGATAGCTCTTATATTTATAGCCAAGATTATTTATTCTTGTATAAGTTCAGGGTATCATATTCCTCCTTATCCTTGCTTGTGAGGGAATGCAAATATATTGATTACATGTCGCCTTTAAGTAAGGTCTGGATTCTGGATTTGTCACTGTAATTTCCATTAATCAGTGAAGATGACAAGCCACACCTGTTCTCAGGAGCAGCCAGCACATGGTTTGTGTACACATGGGGCAGATTGAGGGCAAAGAAATTCAGCAATGACTACCTCTATAAATATGCGATCAATTCTTTTGTGTTATATGATGTACTTTTCTATTTAGTGCTATTTCTTATGATATAATTTCAATTGATGCATTTTATTAATGTACTAAAAATGTACTCAAGCTAGGGCAATCTTTGTAATTCCATATTCAGTACATTTCTTTATAACCATCTGCATTTTTTCATTGTACAATACTTCTCCAGTTCAGAATACTTCACTGGTCAAAAATTCTTGCTTTCCTGTAAGTCAGTATCTTCCTGCAACATATTAGTTCATATTATCCTAGACATTTCAGATTTATAAAGGGGGCCTTGCATTACATTGATACACTAAATTAGTAATTCTTTCCCTATTCTGACATGAGCTAGTGCCTTGTTTGCCATTTTTTTTGTTACTCTACTCTAAAGTGATCATTTCAATATTTTCACATTTACTCCCAAATCAACTTCCTGATGATTATATTTAATTTGGAATGACAATCAGGGGCTTGCTTCATCTCAAAGAGAGTTTTTTCCTACTCCTTTAACTTTTACTCCATCTTTGGAGCTCTATTTGTCCAATCTCTGCTGTGATTTAGCCAGACAATTTAAAAGCATTGACATTGATGCAAATGGGACTCAGAAATGTTTCCTGTTATTGAATTGGAGCAGCATGGATCTGGAAATAATGTATCAGGTGAGCAGTAGTGGTGCAAGGGTGGAGATTTAGCCCAGATGGATGGTTCCAATAAGGTCAGGCACAGAAGGCAAGCTGAGAGCAAAGATCCTGATTGGGAAATGAGTTAATTGTACAACCTGTTGATTGTATAACTGATTTTACAATGCTGGCTGGAAAAGGAGGCCTGGAAGAGATGAGAGCCTTGATTAGAAAGTTACAGATTTGTGTCAGATGAGAAGATGCTGCAAAAACTGACCTTGGGTGAGGACAGTCCAAGAGAAAGAGGAGAGGATGTTTGCTGGGTATAAAGAGAAGGCAGGTGACACACACCTTAGAGTACCACAGTATTAACCCCCTACACCAAGAACTGAGAGTTTGCCTTGCCACACCACTGAAACTGTGACCACATTGAAGTCACTTTGGACTGCATTGAGGTCAACACAGCAGAGATTTCATCTTTCACTCTGGATGTAATTTTCTTCTTTGATTTTTGCCAGTTTTCTCATCCAGCTTCTTTTGCTTTCATCTAAGAAAACATATCTGTATAGCACTGTTTGTGGCAGAAAAGTTATAGCTAGGTGCTTTTTGTGTTGGGATAAACATTTTTCTGCAAGTTGTTGAGAAACAGTATTGTTTCTTGACAAGTCAAACTGCAGTTCCTTCACAGTGCTTCAAATCAAAGGAGGCAGCTTTTAAAAGAAATTGTTATATATGTCTCTAAAGGCATCTGAAAGGCATTAACCTGGTAAAAAATAAAAAATTGATACAGGTAAAATGTGCTGTATGCTAGCTGATGTTACAAAAGGAATAGTAATGACTTTTGAAGCAGAACAGGTAAATCACTCACTACTTTAGTGAAGCAGCTCTGCTTGAAGTTTCCTTTTTTTATAAGTGTACACATATAAATTTTGAAACTAGTGCTTTGAGAGGAAAAAAGGATTTATCCTTCTGGATACCTTCAATAAATGTGTGAATGAGTATTTAGAGAAAAAAAAGTGTACAGTTGGAGTTACACAATGTGGTGTATATGCAGATTCCTCCATCTGGCCCAACAGATACACTGCTTTGTCCTTTAGAAGAAAAAGAAATTTTCTCCAGCACTGTAACAGTTTTGTTGACAACAGGAAGGGTTGTCTCTGTCCTGCTTTAGACAAGGAGTTTGGTTTGTGAAATTAAACTTTCATTATCTCACATTTATACTGGTTCTGCTGCTTCTTCACAGAAACAAAAGAGAAACAAGGGATTGTCCCTTTGTTACATAATCCATTTCATCTCTCCTGACACGTGGGCATATTTCTTCCTTACAGCTCATCTATTTCTTTAGCATTTTAGTCGTGTTCAACAGCTTATTGAATGTGTCAAAATGTTTTGATGTATGTCTTCTCAAGTAGCAAAGCCACATCCTCCCATGTTATTTATGCTGTATAGAATGGATGGAAAGCTTGACATACACTTAAATGTCCACATTTCTATTTCTCCAGCATTTATCACTTTGTTCAAACATTTGTTCGTGCTTTGTGCTCTCTCATCATTGAATTTCATTTTTTGTCAATTTGAAACATGGTGTACAACACTGAAGTGGAATATGTAAAAGGGCATGGGACAAGCAAACAAGAGCTTCTCTCCACTTCTAATTTTCAAATATCTCATTCTTCAAATAAAGATGAGATAAAAATAAGATTTCTTTTGTATGGCCTGTTTTTTTGGCTGGGGGTCACAGAGGTGGCTTGTGTGAGAAGCTGCTGGAAGCTTCCACCATGTCCAGCAGAGCCAATCCCCCATAGATCTGAAGAGGGACCTGCTGCTGGCCAAAACTGGGTCAATTGGAGAGGTTGGTAACACCTCTGTGATGACATATTTAAGAAAAAAATCAAAACAAAGTGGGGCACAGTTTTTCCTCTAGGCAGAGAAGAGGAGGAGGTGAGAACAGGTGAGGGAAACAACCTGGAGGCACCAAGGGCAGTGGAGAAGGAGGGGCAGGAGGTGCTCCAGGGGCCAGAGCTGAGATTGCTCTGCAGGCTGTGGTGAGACCAGGGTGCAGCAGCTGTGCCCCTGCAGCCTCTGGGATCCAGGGAGGATGCAGAGATCCACCCCCAGCCCCTGGGGATGCACACTTTCTTTCTCTTCTCTGCCCAGCTGTGGCAGGGAGAGCGAGTGACTTTTGTGGGTGCCTGATGTTGGACCTGTGTCAAACCACAACACTATGAAATAAAAAAATTTTAAAAAATTAAAAAAAATCTGTTGGCCGGACTAACAAATGAGACTTTGGGTTCAGCTCCACAAGGTCTGTGGTGGGAACCATAGGCTTTTTCTTAATGCTCTGTATAAGGGCAGGGGCTCTCTGTACTTCCTTACCAGTCCAGGTGTTGAGCTGCTTTCATCTCTCCTTGCTGCCTTCAAATGGAACATGGCAGTTTAACAAATCACAATCCAGTAAGTGCTATGCATTAATTTAATGCTCATGCTGTTGTTTCCTGTCCCAAGTAAGTCTGCTGTACCCCACTCGCATTTACAAAGGATTTTCTTTTGTATGTAATGAATTTCGTAAATGTTAGCTCTCAGCTCCAAATGAATACCTCAGGTTAATTTATTATGTATACACTAGCATTTTGCTTATAAATAAATATAAATAAAGCTTAATTTTCTTGAGTTTTAAGTAATGGGTTGAGAGACTGGTAGAAAAAGGCCACAAAACTTGCATGACCATGTATGTTTCCTATTTGGTTTACATGTTTTTTCCCACTGGTTATATTTTTTAATTGAATGAATATTAACAAAAATTAAAATATACTATAATTGTGGACATAGGCAATATCAATAACATATATAATATATATATATATATCAATAACATATATATTTATTATATTTCATTTTTATTATAAGGAAGCATCATTAAATATCTCTATACTTCTCTAAATATTTTTTACATAACTTACCAGAAGGAAAAGCCCAAGTGCTATGAAAGATAAGTCTGAAGGCTGTAAAATGCCATGTAACTCACAGAACTGATGGTAAAAGCAAGACTCACACAACAGAATTTATTTAAAACATACAGAAAATACGTATAAAAATATGTATAAAAAGCAAACAAGGAACCCCAATAAATTTAGCCTGTCAGTCCTCCACTTAGAAACACTGATTCAGCATTTTTCTTTGTCATGAAAGTGATGGAACTGTGAATCTGGCTGAAGTGTAACTACATCTGGGAGCAGCAGCACGTCCTTAAAAAGCGAGCTGTTTGGTGCAAGGGCTCTTGAGTAGGACCATCTGTGTAGATCTGCAGAACAGAACCAATTTGGGCTGCAGCCTGAGGTCACATTCCCTCCTGGATGACAGGAGTGCTAAACCACTGCGATTCTCAGCCAAAGAACCTGGGGCAACATTCCACACATGGCCATTTAATTTAGGATCAACTTAGAAAATTCAGTCCTTAGAATTTTATGAAACCCAGTTTGTTTGTGTTCTTGCTTCCTGCTTTTCCCCTATTTTTATTTATTCAGACTGAGAAGTCCACATGCTCAAACACAGCACCTACATTTTCCTTAGTCTCTGTGATGGTTTTTGAAAAGAAAAAAAGCTCAAAATAGAAAGATATTTTATTACTCTGACAGTGCCAGTTCAATTCTCAATGCTTTCTTCCCTTGAGGCTTAGCTTAATTGTGTGTATTTGCTAAAGATCTACATGTATAAAATACAGTGACAAATGTCAGAAAGCCCCCACTTCCTGTATGCAAACACTTTATGCATGCACATATGGATAATTGAAAAAGGGGTTTAATAGTATGTGTGAATTCTGCTTGAGATATTTATATGTAGGCTAATAAATTCAATACCTGTATCCCTCTAAAATTTGACATCCCATAAACAGTTGGATTTTTTCACTTTCATCCACTAGCATTCATTTCTTATTGGTGGAAAAGGATTACTGGAGCTTTTTTTTTTTTTAGAGGAAACACTCATTCCAGAGTGTTCTTCTCCCAAACGTGTCTCTAAACTGAGACAAGCTCTGCTTTCTCTACATCCCTATTTTTTTCTCAAGGAAACAAACATTTGTGCATATTTCTAAAATATTTTCTTCAAGGAAATAAGAATTTGTGCAGATTTCTAAAATATTTTGGTCTGGATTGCTTGTTTTATTTTACACTACTTGAGTGCCTTCTATCAATTTAGGAACAGCAAATGTTCATGAAGTAATTTCCCCAGTCAGAGGGAATGTTTCTGAAATTTATAGCAAGCTATGCTACACAGTGTCAAAGATCAACCATCCTTGTGTGATTCCCACTTCTTCTGGTTCTTGGCACATGCTAAAAAACTTCAGTCTTCCCCATTTTGTAGAAAGAGAAGTTCCTTTCTCTTCTCAGTAAAATTCCTTAATTAATCTTGCTTTTCATTAGTTTATGACTTTGGGTTTTTTAATTAGTACTATTTAGGAAAGGTAGACTAAAAAATTAAAGAATATATTGTTGTTGCATTATCATACCAGCATAAACATTATAAACAATAATTTAGGCTATGAGAAAAAAATAATAATTTACATGTACAATAAATTGGTGTAGTATTTAAATATATTAAAAAATTAGTGTAATATTTAAATATATTATCATGCATACAGCAACATATTTATGAAACCTTTAAAACTGAGAGTATTAAAAATGCTTCAAAAATTATAAAAAAATAAAAAGCAGTTATGAAAATACCTTAAAAATTAACCGTATTTTGAGCTTAACACAAAAAATAAGATTTGTTTCTCAGCTGAAATACATTTCTAAGGTAACACATTCTGCTGAGTTGAACCCTATTTGCACCATTAAATGATACATTTTCTTTATTTTCTTGGTACATCAGCCATGCTTTAGAATGCGTGAAAAATCATCATCCTTTATACCTAACACATAGAGGTTAACCACTATGAGCATTTTGGCCTGTTTTTTTATGTGAAAAGAAAGGGGAGGTCACCTTTAATGCTAACAAGATCATTGCCTTATTAAAAATTAACACATTACTGAATTCTAATAGAAGAATTTATCATCAGAAAGCGTCTGCTCCTAGTGAGCATTTATAAATTGTCCTATTAAGATTACTGGTACTTATTCAAATTACTCTTAAATATTTAAAATATTGTATCATTAAATTCTTGTGTAAGTTCCTCTGGCTTGTTTTTGTTCAGGGCTCAGGTCTGGTGTTGCAGCAGGTGAGGTGAGAATTTGGGAGTTAAAGTCTGCTAAAATTATGGAAAGACACATTCTGAGTGAGTCCAAACTTCACAAAGTCCTTACAGTTGTATATAATGTCAGATTAACAGACTATTTGGTTTGTTTTTCATGATCTAAATAATAATTGATGGAGTTTACCACAAGGAAGTGCATTAAAAATGCATTGTGAGTGGCAGAAATAATTATAGGCTCATTTTCTTATCATTATCTTTGAAGATTTATTAGCATTTTAATTTTTATTCCTGTATTTTGTGATGTTTACAAGTCAGGTATAAAATGTTACCTGATGGTAACTTTTGCAGCAGGAGGTTTTTATCCTTATGTTGTCTCTCTATAGAGCGCTGTGTGTCAGTTACACAGTGACTCACTCAGCTGATTGAAATTTTGGGTTAGATTAGAATATTTGTATTGTTCTTCCAGAAAAAAAAAATTGAATGGAGGAGATGTAAAACATAATTTTCTTATTTTTGAGATTTAAGTTTCATTTTCCTGCTATACTTTGTTAAGTAACAATAAACAACATGCATTTCAGGACTCTTAGACTCTTATTTAGATGGCCTCTCTAGGATATTTTCATATCTCTTGTCTAATACAGGAGATTCATAAGAGAAATAAAATAATTCTGATAGCGTTAGCTGATCTTTAGAGGACTTTGGAGAAGTAATAACTAGTAAAATTATGGATTGAGTAAATAAAAGCTCTTCCAAGTTCAGGAGAGTTGTTTCTGTAAGAGCTGAAATCTGGACCACAGTAAATTGTTTGTGGAAATGCTTACAGACTTCATGGTCCAGAATCTTACCTCAAGACTTCAGCAAAAGTGCTGATACCTCAGGTTGTAGCTTTTATATTTTTCAGGTTCTGTGCTGCTTTAGTGTGTAATTCTGAGCTTCATATTAGGGGATGGTGAGCTCTCTTCACAGAGCAGGGAGACAAAACAATTCCTTCTCTAGCTGGGGACCAAGGACAAATGATCCAAATCTCAGGCCCAAGGGCATCAACAACATGAGCTGAAGACAGAAAAACAAGAAGGATGGGACTTCATAACCTAAAGCTGTAATTGGGCAATTTACTCCAATATGCAAATAGACCAGAACTTATAAAAGTGAGAGACCCTGTAGCCACCCATCCATCTTGTGACCATTTTGGTTCATCTTGGGTGTAGCCCTGGCTGGGCTCTTGTGCTGCCCAAGGTGGATCCATTGAGGACTCCTAATAAATCCCTGCTTTATTCTTTAACTCTGTCTGGTCTCTGTTCTAGGTCAGCCCGCACAAGGCATCAGTACCAGCTGTGTCATAGAAGTGCTGTGAAAAGTTGCTGTGGAGATGGCTGAAAAAAATGACTTTGTAGGCATTTGTGTGGAATAAAAACAACTGTAGACAAGTAGCTCCTTGACAGGAACTGGAGAAAAGTGACAGCCTAAAAATTAGAAAAATATTTCTTCCTTCCTTGTAATCTACACTTCCTGTTATTGTACATTATTTAAATATGCTTTATTCATGTCTTCATGACACAGTAGCTCTAATTTAATGTGGGTTTTAGATCAGTGTGCATTTTTTTTTTTGTTTCACTTCACTAGAGAAGCACATTGGATGAGTTATTTACTGACCAAAAAATTCCATACTGATCTAATTGAACAGAAATATTTTTGAAAAATTTCAGAATCTTTATTTGAGCGGCTTTAAGTGTCCCAAGGATTTGTGGCTCTTCAGTTTGTTCCAGGGTTTATGTATTATTGCTATTGTTATTCTTTTCAGGTGTGCTTATGATGGGTTTGTGCCAGATGGCAGATGTTGCATAGCTTGTGGTGGTTCTATGTATGTCCACAGACATAATTTTCTACTAAAATGCAATGCAGAACAGTTTTCTTTCATTTCAACATGGATGAGTACTTGATAGGAGCAATTCAAGTATCAAGATAATTCCAAACTCATCTTCTATTGGAATATAAGCTTTACATTGCAGCAGACTCTTGGTTTATGCACTCTTACAGCTTGTCCAGTGTCAGACAACTCAGAGAGAAAGGTCCATGAAACTGTGTAATGGAGTGAATCCAGTTACTGCCTCCTGGGTCTACTTGCTCCCCAACCACAGCAATTAGTACAAGTCTTACACTCATGAAGCATGTAAATTTAAATTCCTTATATTTTATTTTTAACCTAGAGTTTCTTCACATACTTCAAACACACAATGCTGTATGTACGTGTAAATGTAGGGTAATTTTTAAAGCTATTCTGTGCTTGGCCTTCTTACTGTCTATTAAACTCTAGGGATTGTACAGCATATTTAGAATTGGACCTTTTCTTTTTGTTTATATTTGCATTTTTACTATTTTGTATTTTTATAAGAAAAGGTAAAGAACATGGAGGTGACCTCTGGGTACAGTGGAATAATTTGGTTTACTGTAAAGATCTACCCATAAAACAGATAAACCTTTTCCTTTTTCATATCCCTTTTCTAAGTATTTTTCCCTTTTATTCCCCATTTCCATTCTGAGTCAGAGAGAAAAACAAGAAATCATATGCTTCCATTTCTAGCTCTCTTTACCTACATAAATTTTATTTTTGTAAACCCAATTTTTTTTATTGTAAACTCAATCATGTTATCTATAAAGTGTGTTGTAATTGCTGCTATAATGCTAATAGTGAGGGCATGGTTTTCTAAATGTTTATTTAGTTGAAGATGTCCAAGGATCTGAATCAGTTGTGTATTTAAAGTACAGTGCCACATTTACCAATAGTGTCTTTTGTTTCATATTGCCTGCTAACATAGATTTCTTTTGGACCTCCCAGTTGTATAGACTTCTTAGACTTTGTTTTATGTTTCTACTGAAAAAAAAAAAGTGAGACCGTACTAATTTTTTTTCTTTTGGTATGGAATACGTAAATATTTTTTACTGCCTATTCTTCTCAAAAGAGTTGCTGTACTGAGAGATTTATATTTAATTTGTGGTCTGAAATTTGACAGCAGGTTGAAAGAAAGGGAATATTGAGGCTCAAGTACACAGTGCTTATTTCTGAGACAGCCAAGTCTGCCTGCCTGGGAACAAATGGAGAGGAAAGAATTCCACTGATTCCAATTGGCTGATTGTGTTGAAAACATGACTGTGCTTCAAATTCTGGTTTTTTTAGGAGGGTTTTGTGTTTGTGTTTCTGTTTTGGATTCAATATGGAAGAGTGTTTTCTCTCCCTAATTAATCTCTAGATACCTAACTGTCAAAGAATTCCAGACTAGCTAGACCTTGCAGGAGTAAAATGAAGAGTGAAAAGTTCATTTTCTTGCCAGACTTTAAATATGAATCTGAAAGAGAGCACAGAAATTGATTTTCAAAGTGCACATGCAGACAGAATTGTATGTATGGTCATGACTCGAAACATGCAAACTTTTTCTTGACTGAGCTGTGTCATGCATTCACATGAAGCCTACAGAATTTTCAGGCTTCAAAATCAGGGTAAAGTCTGTCTTTTGACCATGTTTCTTTATTTCAAACCGGTCTTGAGGATTAACAAGCTCAACATTGCCACTAGAAGTGTCTTCAGGTAACCTTAACCTCTCCTGAAAATTGCTCATACTTTTTGAGGTAGATTTTAGTTGGGAAAATTCACAGGTGTTCACTTTTATAATTTTGGATTTTTTTTTAGTTTTGCCATTAAAGCATGTGCAACACATGGAAGTATTGTGGACCCATATGATGAGAAAGTGTTGGTTGGTAAAGGGATGTGGGAACAGCCACACTGCAGTGGCAGGCAGCCAAATGAGCGCTAGTTTGGGTTAAGTGCAGAACTCAGCAAAGAAGTCCATGTGTTGTTTTCCCCATTGTTATGAATATTGTGCTTGCACAGGAGCCTGTACTTCCCTGAAGGGGATCTCTTCACAGAAATGTGTTGGTTTTATTGGAGGCAGGTCTGCCAAGTAGCACTTCTGAAGTCTGGCATGGATTTCTGGAGAGAAGAAGTGAAACAGCATGGTCAGCCTCAAAAATTGAGGCAGGTTAAATGGCCTCTTCCCAAGAATGCATCCTAGAGCCCCACTCCTTCCAGCACTGCCAGATCCCTCCAAAAGCTAAAATGGTGTTAAACTGTTGGGTAAACTAAACCAGCCTCAGGCAGAGTCCTCCAGCCTAGACATCTGTGCAGACACCCCAGGCTGCTTAGTGAAGTGGTCATCACAAACACTTTATGATTTAATGAAGTTTTAATAATAAAAGTTCCTCAGAACTTGCCCGTCCGCTCTTCAGAGAGCACATGGGAAAAGGAGCGTGCAGGAAAAGATAAGGTTTGTCCAAAATTACTAAAGCTGCCAGTGCTTTCATTACAATGACAGAGGACAAGAGATAAGAGTGCTTTCTAAAATAATTTTAGAGCATTCTGTGTTTCACTTGGGAGTTCTGTCTGTGCCTGGGAAAGTAAATATTCTACTCTGCCTATGCCTTCTGTCCCCACTTTTCACTGTTTATCATTGAGAACAGGCGATGAAAAAGTGTCACATTGCTTGTCTTTGCGCAGTGTGTGAGCCCAGAAGAAGCAGACTGCAAATCTTTCCCAAATCATTTGGGCAGTGTTAATATTTTCCTGGAAAAAAAAAGAAAAAAAAAATGGCAGTAGTATATTCCTTAAAGTGATCAAGATATTTACTTTTGAACATGTCCATCCCTCTGCTGGTAGGTTGGTTAGATTTCCAGCAGAACCTGGGAAAGACAAGGCAGGATTAAGGATCAAGTGGTACAGCCAAAATATAGGTGATTTCTCAGTTCACAAAAGCTGCATAAAGCCCCCCCATGGACAAGGCAGTGTGTAAAGGCACCATAGCAGGGTGGTAAAATTTGTGGCACTGGGGAGTCACCCACTAACTGTGTGGGACCAGCCCAGACAGCAGAGAAAGGAGAGGAAAAATGGTCCTGTTGGACTGAGTGGGTGTGTAGGAGAGAGGAAATGCTCCTGTCCACCAAATACATTTTGGAATCCCTTTAACCTTTCTCAACCCTCACTATCTCCTGGCAGCCTGCTGATTCAGGTATTCTGTTATTTTGTAGGATCAGTTCTGCAATTTCTGCAAAACTGTATTTTTGTCTTCTTAAAGGCATGGACAATATCCCACCCCCACCCCCCAAAAAAAAAAAAAATTAAATTTTGCTTATGTTGATGAGAAATCCTGAGCTTATGTCTGTAAAGGTCCCCCCTCCTCAGATATGAGGAGCAGAAAAACAGGCTTTCACTAGATCAGCCATGGCCTTTTCTATGTTTCCCTCTTTCTTGTTTATTGAGGGAAATAAGCAACCCACTGAAACAAGGCCTCTAAGGTGGCTTTAAGCTTTGTTTTAATGGGAAACAGGATCCTCCCTAAAAGCTCACTAAAGGTTTGTGTGGTTACTATATCAGTGCAAGCTGAAAAGAGGGATATCTGTTTTCCTACTGATGCATAGGGATCTCTTTCTTAGGTTAAGAAATACACTTGCTGAGGGTTTTATTGGTTTTCTTGCTAGCTATCATTAGAGTACTTTACTCATCCTGTTAAATCCCATTTGAACTTCTGCTGACTGGACTTTTCACATGGGGACAAATCAAGCTGTGCTTGACATAACATTTATCTGGATGAAGTGTTTTAAATTATGTCAGTGAGTCTAATGAACAAAATTTAATGGTTCACTTGAGGCTCTGTTGAGTACATCCAAATAAATTTGCTTTTCTGGGTTCAGATGCCTTTTATAAAGCTGTTTACTTAAATTCACCACAAAGTTTGGTAAATCCTTTAAAATAGAGCTCAGCTTTTCAACTGGAGTACAAAACTTTGGCAGGTCTGTTCAAAACCAAGTGCATTTTCAGCAGAACAATATGAACTTGTAAGACTTAGTATTCACACAAATGGCATAGTGGTATATCTATTTTTTGGACACATCCTATCTCCTTGCTACATCATCTTGCAGATGATACACCTGAAAAATTATGGAAATGTAATGCTTAATGTGTAGGTCCTAACAATTCAAGGAACATGTTGCTAAGTCATTATATTACCAAATTTTTGATTTGGTTTTAGTGACAGGTGGTGGGTGACCTGTTCACCTTCGGCTGAGTTTTTGTGCTAGGGCTGCTCACTGAGTTGTCATGCTAAATTTCAAGACTTTACTTCTGCCCTGAGTTAGGGAAGCCTATCTTTCTGGACAGATCTTTGTTTCCATCAAAAATAGTAAAAAAGCTGCCGGCCAGCTCTAATGTTATTGAGACTGCATCCCAGTTTCTTATCATCATTTTATTGTGGCATCTGCTCTAGTGTGAGGAGTGAGAAAATAATAAGATTTTTTTTCATAACAATAATAATGAAAAAGTTGAATTCCATGGCAATATACTACTAGTTTTTACAAAATCCTGCCGTACAAAGCCATAGAGATGGGGTTGCTGCAGCTTCTGTCCCTGCCTTACCAGGACACCAGTTGTCCAGGCAGGTTCTACTGAGGTTGCTAGTACTGCACACAGCAGCCCAGCTGGGCTGATGCTCCCCTCCAGTCAGTGTGAGATGTGCCAGTGCTGCCCACTTTGACAGAGAGCTCCTTATCTGGCTCCAAGGACAGATATAAATCAAACCTCTCCAAGTAAAATAGTTTACATTGGTATCATATGGCTGTGTGTGTTATAGGGAACAATAACATTTAAAAAACCCCAAAAAATCCCCAACCAAAACGCAGCAAATACCACAGTGAAGCAGTCTCAGCAGTCTTTCTACCATGGCCTAGCTTTCAGCCAGGGCATGGCAGTCAGTAACCACCCCACAGAAAGTATGGGAATGGGAATGGGAAGAAATGGGAAAATGGGAATGGGAATGACCAATTCCCACAGTCTTACTACAAGGAATAACATGCAGTGTTTAACTTAAAACATCAAGAACGTAGCACTTTCAAGTGTTTATGTCTTTCCCCTGGCTGTGGAGAGAAGAAAGGTTTATTGAGAATTAGGAAATATATTTTAATAGCATGCCTACCAGACAAATTGAAGTCTTTCTCATGAGAGGCCATTGAGCAGTGTCTAAAGTGACTAGAACATCTGCCAGGAGAGGCAGAAGCTGACAAGCATTTCCCCTGGGGCAGGGAGACACAATTTTTTCCTTTCTGTTCCTATGATCCACAGTATTCTCTAATTATTAATAATCAGCATTTATAAAATGTATAAATGAATGCCAGAAACTCTCAGAAACTCAAATTACTAACAAATATCAGGCAATGAAAGCAAGAATCAATGTTTCATTCTTGAGGTGCTGTGTCATTAGGCATAATTGCCAATTAACTTACAACAGGAACAATTATCCAGTGCAAAAGTGATGAAAAGGTTACTCAGATGTAACACAAAGTGGTTCATTTCCAAGAGCTACTGTCAGTGCTGTGATTAAACCAAATCGTGTTAGGAGATGTTTTCTCTGAGATGGAATACTGAGAATTTGTTCCAAAGTACAGCCTGATGTGGAAATAACTGTATAGAGATGTGCTTAGGTAATGTGTTGGACAGTTTCTGCACGTATCTGATGTTCCTGAAAGTTACTAGCAATAGTACAGGTGTGCTATGAAATGCACCAAATTGTAGCCAAATCACTGATTGTGAGGGAGGGAAAGGCCAGCTCTTCAAAAAGAAGTATACTTTCATGTCACATGTAAAATGGGATTCTTTTCAAAACTCAGGTATGAATCCACTTTGAGATGAGTAAAAAACCTGAGAACTATTACAGAGGCAGAAGATTAAGGGGCGCTAAAGTAGTCTGCAAAGTGCCTGTGACCTTTTTTCCCCCTCTTATACCAGCTGTACATGGCTGTGCAAAGTGTAGCACTTGTGTTGTACTCTGTGCAATATACAAAAATAATTTTGTAATAAATGGTAATTGTATACCATCACAATCTTAATACTGAGTATTTGCAATCTGAGTGTGTTGTTCTATTTAAAATTTAAATATATTTGAGTACGAGTTCATTTTCAAATATATTTTTATGGCAAGTAGGTTTCATCAAGACTTAAAAATATTAGAGAGACAGTGTAGACTGATGCAGAGAAATGGATGAGAGAATGCTCTCAGGAAGGAATTGTATCAAGGAACTGCATCATTACAAATTCCCTTGTTTCCTTTTGGTTTAAAGAGGGACAGTTCTTCATGTTTAAGCATGTAAAAGATGAATACTATAATAAGTATTCTTCCTTGCAGCAGATACATTAAAGAGCAGAAGTTGATGGGGTGCATTGAGCAGGATTTTTACTCTCTCTAAATACCAGGTGTTTGGTAAATGGGCACGGCCTCCCATCACACAAGGAGGTCAGCTCCAACTCACCAGGATGCTCTTTGCCCTGAGAAACTGCAATCCTTTAGCCTTCAGTGAGTCTCAGGGGACCGACTGAGAGCAAACCTTTTGTTTGGTGCAGCCTTGAGTACTGTGTGCACTTTTGGGCACCACAATGTAAAAGAGATACATTGAGATTTTCCAAAGGAGGCTGCTGAAGGGTCAGGAGGGGAAGCCTTTTGAGGGCACTTGGCTTTTCCAGCCTAGAGAAGAGGAGGCTGAGGGGAGATTTTGTTGTTGGTTGCAGCTTCCCCACAGCAGCAAGCAGAGGGGCAGGTACTGATCTCTGTTCTCTGCTGACCAGCAAGAGAGGGAACAGCTGGAGCTGTGCCAGGGGAGGTTTAGGTTGGATGTTAGGAGAAGGTTCTCCCTCCAAGAGGGTGTTGGGTCACTAAAAAGGCTCCTCAGGGAATGGTCACAGCCCCAAGGCTGCCAGAGCTCCAGGACTGTTTGGACAATGCTCTCAGGAACAGGGTGGGATTGTTGGGGTGTCTGTGCACAGCCAGGAGTTGGACTGGATGATCCTTGTGGGTCCCTTCCAGCCCAGGAGATTCTGTGGTTTATGTTCTTTACAACACATTGAACATATCCCAAGAAGCAGAGGAGCTTGGCAGGCTGAAATTTGCTTGGTCTTGATTCAAATTTCTGGGTTTTGTCCAGCCAATAAATCCCACTGAAGATGTGCCAGTTTGCAGAGTTTTCACAAGTTAGCAATTTCAGACAAACAATTGATGAGGCTGTTGTGTTCTGCTCCCACCCAACATCCCTTGCCCAGCTTGCTATCAGAACAGAGAGCTGCAGTGCCATTTATCTGGGTCCTGATGTTCTCATCTCTGTCTCTTCTGGTCTGTCCTGTGAATCTACATGATCTTTGTGAGTTTGACCCTACTGGGCTCCTCCGAAATGAGGTTCCTGTCTCCTGTGGTGCATTAAAGCTGAGGTCTGCCTTTCATCTGGTAGTGAGAAAGTGCTTATAGAGGGCAGCAAAGCAGACTTAGTTCTGCTCCTTGTCAGACACAATCGATGTCTGGAAAAGTCTTAGTTCTATGCAGTGAGTAATGGAATATTTCATCATTTTATTGTATCCTATGTTTTGCTTGCATACGGTTTGAACATTGCATGAAATAAGTGATTGGATAAAGAACCTCTCAGTGTCTCTCTCTTGGCAGCATCAAGCTCTTACACATACAGAATTACTGTAAATCACTGACTATTTTTGAAAACTGAGTGAACAAAGACCATCTCCCATCAAACTGTACATGCTGAACATCTTTAATGCTTTTTCTTTTTATTTACTTGGGCAAATAACAAAGTCCTTGCTATCAGCCAACTCTTTCTCTCTCTCTGCCTCTCAGAAAATTATTCTCTGGAGGAAAATAATATTTTCCTTGTGAACATACACTTAAAACAAGTTTAAAAAAATTAGTCAGCATTTTTTGCATTACTACTCTGCAAAGGTAGTAGTTATAGTATTTTTTTTAAGTTATTCTGAAATTAAGGAGAAATAAAACCATGCCTGGTCTGGTATCACAATTGTGACCTGGTTTCATTTAACACTGTAGAATTCTAGAATATTATTCTGGTATATTCTAGATACTTTGATCAGCAGTACAGCTGATCCAATAGCTACAGCTAGTTATCAACACAAAAATAGACTACTTCGTAAAGGAGGTGGTAAATAGAAAAAGTATTTTTCATGCACCCTGAGGAGGTACTGTCAAAGATCTGTATTTTTTCATTTAGCAGGTATTGATTTAAATTATTTTTACTGTATAATAATACTGCTTTCTAGAGTCATTAGAATGTATGCTGAGTTTACTATAGGCTAGCCATGAATAAATAGGATTTTAGATGATACTACTGAGGAAAGGAATTGTCATTTTCTGAAGTAATTGCTTTCTGTTGTAAATAGAACTACCTAGATTTTGATTACTTGCATACCTTTCTAGTACTTCAGTGACTTTTCCTGGCAAAATGTGTGGAACATAACTTCTTCAGACACCAAACTGTTCATGCAACATATGCACCAAGTGTCTTTTCAGTCAGTTTTTTGGATGGTGTGTGTAAAACACGATGTTTGTGATGCATTTTATTTTCTGTTTTATTTTGATCAAAGTAGAGTGGAAAGCTCACCCATTAGGTGATGCAGAGCCAGATGGTAAGGCACTGAAAGTGAGCCTAATCTGCTGTCTCTAAAGGTGAGTGCTAACAGCTCTGGAAGGCTGGAAGCTCATGCAATTGGACATGGGCTTGATGCATTTTCCTTTTCGGTCAGCGACTCACAGCTGATGCAGCTGAGTAGGATCTGAGGGGTGTCACGGCACTGTGGAGGGCTTCTGTCTGGATCTAACTCCTGTGTTAACTCCTGACTTCTGTCTGAATCTAACTCGGTGCCAGTGCTGGGCCAGACATCATAAGCAGACCACAATCTGACTTGAGCTGTCACCATCATCATCCCCTGTGCAAGGCTTGGGCCAGCAGTGGCCTTTGCTTCTCAAAGATTCTCCTGAAAGCAATGGTTAAATGCCAGGAGCAAAGCAGCTGGAGGCAAAAACTTGTCAAATGAAAGTAAAGTGATTCATCTGCAGGCTCAACTACAAATCAAGAGTTTTTTTCTTCCCCTGAGAACACTTATTTTCCCATGTGAGCTGAGTGGTTTCCATTTACCTTGAGTCTCAGTTAAGCAACTTCATTTACAAAGAGTTGCCAATAAAATATTTGTAAAATAACTAAAAATAAAAAGAGCCAATTATAGTCATGCCTCAAGCATTTATTGAAAATCTCCATTCCAGGTGACAGACAGACAGGAACCATTAATCTGAGCACCAGTCCTGTAACTATACAAAACTCATCTATATGCTCTTGACAGAAATCTATATTTAGGGAGGCAAGAAGAGATTATTAACCCAGACACAGCTTTGTGTGGAAAATGTGATTTTTAAGATTAAAAAATCCCTAACACAACATTTAAAAACCCAAAACCCTCAACTATGTTCTACATATTTTAGTA
Source organism: Onychostruthus taczanowskii (assembly GCF_017590055.1). Lineage (NCBI taxonomy): Eukaryota > Metazoa > Chordata > Aves > Passeriformes > Passeridae > Onychostruthus > Onychostruthus taczanowskii. The sequence goes on from NW_024498518.1 coordinate 174,106, forward strand.
CTTGAAGAAAGATCTCACATAAATGAAATTAGAATGTCCTGAGCAGTTTTTGGGTTTTCTTATGGTTTTGATTCCTGTGCTTTTTCTGTGGTGTGACAGCCCTGGGAAGACTCTTGATCAAAGAAAAAGGCTCCAAGTGGGTTTTGGGTTTAGGGTTTTGTCTGTTTGATCTTTGTGTACTTTCCATGTCCTTTTATGTTTACCTACCATGTTATCATTAAGAATGATATTTATGTTTATTCTTTGTATTTAGCAGTGCTTTGGCAGATGTTATCTAGACAATTACTAAAAAAACATCATGATGGAGTCAGGAAACATAGCTTGTGGTGAGAATAAACTATTCAGAATGAAAGTCAAAGGAGAAATACCTTTGTTTCACAAACATGTAATTTTTAGGAGGCACATAATTTTTGTTAACTTTTCTTTCATTCCTAGTAAGTATTGAGGGTTACTGTTCTGCCTGGCAGACCAAATAAAGTTGAATACCTTGCATGTTTACACTAGAATTAAATAGTTGGCTTAAGGCTCAGATTAAATTGCATAGCTAAACTGTAGAGATAAACTAAATGTACTACTGGAATTGAGACTGAAATATTCTAATTCCAAGAGAAATGAGGGTCCAAGACTTTTTTGCATAATAAAGAAGATAGTTTCCTGCTCTGAATACAAATACTTTACAAACATATTTGGTTGTGGGTGGTTTTTTTTTTTTTTTCATTGTTATTTATTTGAAAATTTACATTTAAAATGAATGTTTGTGGCAGAAATTGACCTCTGGAATAAAATGAAGCTATGGGATAGCACTGAGCTGTAGTACATTAATAACTTAGAGTAGAAGTTGAGTGGCAGCCGTAGAGAACAGAAGGAGAAAACATGTGAAAATGAAGGCTTTGACTGACTTGTGCCAGGCAAAAGCATTAAAATCCTGCACAATTAATAGAATTCTGCCAGCTGGGTCTAACCCCTCACATGGTTTATGAGTTGGTAGAGTCAACCTCGCTGAGACTGATTTCAAACAGTGAACAGCACTGAACTTCAAGTAGTTCCAAAGATTGAAAAACTCGTTCTGTCCAAATCAGTTTTATTCATCTTTATAAACCATCATCTTTATCTTAAATAATCTTAATTGTTAACCTTCATGGCAGTGTTGCTAAGCCTGAATTACCAACATATTTTACCAAGATGAGGTAGAGCACAGAAAAATGGATAGTGGGAGCACTTCTGGTTGGTTTAAACCAAAGCTCTTGATCTTGGTTTGGTTTAGTATTATAATGGTGATAGTTAGATATGCAGCCTACAACAGGAATTCCAAATTAAATTAAAACTTAGTTCTGAATTTTTATAAAAGACACTGCACTAATAAATAGAAATGGATGTTTTATTGTTGAAATGTCAGGTATTTGGCCTTATAAAGCATCTGCTACTAAATATTGCTGACAAGTGGGAGTAAGGATTATTTATAAAATATGAGTTACAAACAAGAATTAACAGGCTAAGTAGCACTTGCTGAAGAATTAACTATTAAAATGATTAAATTACAATTAGTCATTAAATTAAAAATTAAATATGATAATTAATAATTAAAAGCAGAACTTCTGGGCTGGAAGTACTTGGATATAAGGTATATACAAAAGGAAAGCAGTCAAATATATTTTTCTTGGTTTTATTTTGCCTTAAGTACATTTAAACTGTGCTGAAAACAGAGCAGTGGGGCAGATGGGCTGTTTACCAAGATGGACAATTCACCAGGATTGCAGAAAGGAACGAAGGACATTTTTGCCTTTTTTTTTTTTTTTTTTTTTTTTTTTAAATTTCCTGCTGAGGATATTCATACACTCCCAAACCTCTCTCTGAATGAGTCTGTTTCTTCCAGGTTCAGAGCCTGAGGTTCCACAGGAGATGGGAAGTCCAGCCACGCCTTCCAAGTTCAGAGCTGAGGTTCAGGTAAGCGAATTTACATTGTGATTTGGAAAGGAGAGAACTGATCTCGGGTCTCTTGCTTCAGTTAGTGGCCCAAGCAGCTTTGTCACCTTGTTTTGTTTTATAGTTACTGATTTTGTGGGTGCACTCTGTGTTTGTGCCAAATGCCCACTGAGTGCTGAGCTGTGCCCAAGATGAGGACAGCAAAATCTGGTGTCTGGTGCTCTTGTTTTGAGCTTCATGTCACTGGACGGCTGTGGCACAGGGGAGATGATCCAGTGAAATAAAAACAGTGAAGTAAAAACAAACAGATGGTAGGTTGGTACAGCCTTGTGAGCCTCTCTTCTCTCATGGTTTAAATCATGTTTATTAGCATTCTGCTGCATTAATATCAATAGTCAGGAGGGATGGCTGGGAGGCACATGTCAGAAAGGCATGAAAGCTCATTCAAATGAGGAGGGAGCTGTAGTCAAATAGCCAAATGATGTATATCTACCAGGAAATATCATACTGCATATCAACATTTGACTCTAAAGGTTCATTTTAGTCAAATTGAGTTTGATTTGACAGCTTAAAAATGAAAAAAAAGATGCTCAGATTGACTGATGGATAACAAGTGACAAAGAAAATTGCTTTTTTCAGATGGATTTGTAAGCATTTGATGAATTTGCCTTTACCTTTTCATCTTTTACTTTTTTACAACATTAGAAGAGTTAATGTAACAAAATCAAAATCCTGATTCCTAATGTGTGGGTACATGTCCCACTGAAGAACTGTCATCAGTTTGAATTGCTGTTCTAAAAACAAAACATTGGATTTTTTAACCCTTAGCATCTAGTGAGCAAAATAAGCACAAAAGATTGCTTTTTAATACCAGAAAATTCACCATTTTCTTAAGAGCAGAAAAATAATTGATTACTCGTTCTCTAGTGACTGAAATTTTTTTCTGAGTTCATTTAACCCAAGAACAATTTGAGTTTTAACTGGAAAGAGTTGAGTATGGACTGTTTCCTCCATGATTTAGAACTAAACCCAAGATGCATACTTATCAGAATGCTTTCAGGAAGAAGGACTTGGGACTAAAGATTTTATAGCTTGTTATGCTGAAATCTACCCCCTACTCCTATTACAGAATTTTTCAAACTCTGTACCAGTAAGGATAAAAAGGATGTTTATTTTGAAATGTGTTTGGGCTACCTCTGTGTAGGATGATATGCAGAAACAAATCAATTTTTTTCCTCTTACCTTTAGAAAGCTGTGCTGGCTCCCTCTTCACTCTACCAGCTATAAAATGTTCCTATACAACTAGCTGACCTCCATGCAATAGAAAAATAAAGCCTATCCAGGGAGCCCTAAGTTTTTTTTCTGTGGGGAAAAAAACCCAAAACCAATATTTTTGGCAGAGTTTTTCCTATTCCGTGACTTTTCATGTGAACTTGTTCCGTGTTCTGCCTTACTGGGCCCATCTGCCTGCATCTCCCTGCTCTGGAATAACACCTTTGCTTTTGGTTAACCTTCAGTCTGCATCCGGAAATGCTCCAATGGAGTATTCACTCTCCCAATTAATTGGGTTGAAAGGTACATTTCTGATAGATGTGGCTGCAGGGATGTTGAAGTGTGAATGGCCATTTTCCACTTGAATATTAAAATGTCCTGTTAATATAGGTTGCATTTATAGACCACTGAAAACTTGGAATTACTTTTAAAAGTAATTTTGTTGTTGCTAACTTGAAATATTTACAGCTGGTGTAGAGCTATATGTGATTAAATTATTTTTTACCAATTAATATTTTTAAGTGGTTAGGTATGCAAACCTACTATGAAGTTCTCTGTTTTAAGTAAGAATATTGTTATATTTACTTTGTGCTAAGCCGTGCTTCTTCCTTCCCTCTCTTGCTACCCATCACACATTTTCATTGTTGTTTTATAAAAGTTTTATAAAAAATGTTTTAAAACAATTATTCCTTGACCTCCTTGTCATGATTGCTCCTGCAGAAGTCCAGGAGCCAGGTTAAGCAGCTGGCTTAACATGGTTCTTACAGATTGTTTTATAATGGTGATAGTTACATATGGAGCCTAAAATGCCTTTCATGACTCAGAGAAATATGCAGTCTTGCCAAGTGTGCTACAGTCAGGAGAGTAGAAAATGTCTAAAGAAGAGTCAGTTGGAGTTCTGGACTCTGGTATTTCATTAGCAGAACTTTTTCATTCATGAGTTTGACTTTGTGGGAGTGAAATCCTTGAATATGTTGCTATGAATGTAAGTTTTTCTAGAAACTCCTGATACTGAGACAAACTTTCCCTAACCTCAAAATCTAACTGGAATACTTGTTACATTTGAATTGCCTGCTGCTTAGACCACAACATTTAGACAATAATCAGAGCCTCCTTCTGTGTATCACAATGTCCACTGTCACTGTAGCTTTTGCTGGAGAAGGAATGAATGGGGGAATAAAGGAGGTGAGATCTTAGTGACAGCAGTGACAACCTGACCCTGGAGAAATTAAGTAAAAAGAGTGTGCTCCCAACCTCAGCCTGGCTCTTCTGAGGGCATTATAAATATTTCAGTGGGTTTAGTTGGTGTTTGGTGTATTTTCAATGCTTGCATTTTGCCTCATGTGTTCTTTAATCATCAGGGTGCTGAAACTTAAGATGCTGCTTGAAAAAATGCATCTTCCTGTGGCAGGGAGAGAGGGTGATGTGAACTGAAGTGCAACTCTACATTTGTTTGAGGCAGCAGTAAAAAATATGATAGCCATTGTGGTAGAAATGATGGAAAAGGCATAGTGAAAAATTACAAGAACTATTTTATTGCTTTGCTATTTTATTACTGTGGGGAGTAATTAGGTGCTCTCTCCTGCTGCCTGCCCCGCAGCCCACCATGAATTCCATGGTAATTTGTGAGATTTCTATTGCCTAGTGGCTGGGAGCAGCAGCCCCTGGAACCAAGGTATGGTCTGTGCAGGTGTTGAGACATCCTGCCCCACTCCAGCAACATTCTCCTGATTGTTTTCTCTGCTACGAGGTGGAGCAGAGGAATTTAAGCTTTAGCATTCTCCTCCTGTCCTAAGAAGCTGAAGCCAGCTGAGCTTTGAAGTTTTCAGAATTTCCCAGTGTTTTGTAAGTGTTAGATTGATATCTGAAACAAAAGTATTATGATATTCATGTCAAGGATGTGACATGAATTTATTTTCTCTGTAAATTGTAAGTATTTTAATTTTTCCCCATGTCTAAAGATACCTTCTTCTTTTCAGAGTTACCTGAATAAGATGTTGATAAATGAGGAGTTGGACTTATCTAATGATTGTGCTATTATCTGCCTAGAAAATGCAATCAGTTTAAAATGATAGTATAATTCACTAGTGAACTACTGCAATTCGGTGAAATAAATCCAATGACTCTTGCTGTCAGAAAATTGGAATGAAGGCAGATTAACATGTGCACCGAAGCTGAAGGTTTTTCAGGGGAAAAAAACTTTTTCTGCTCCAATTAAATGGGCTTGTCTCAGTAATGTTTCAATGAGGAGAGACAGAACAGAATGCTTTCTGTGCTATTATGAGCTTTAGGTGAAGAAGAAAGTCAAAATGGTCTTACATTTTCTGCTCATTTTATGAAGCTCTGTATTTGCCAATGAATTATCTTTCCAACAGGAAAGATAATACTGCATTCATTTTCTCTTCGGACCTCAAATGCTAAAAAGGTGTCTCCCTTAAAACAAATTTATTTGAATGCATCTGTCTAATAGCATTCATCCAGCAGAAAACAAAGCCAAATGTCACATATGTTTTATGTAGTGATGTTGTTGGAGCTGTGGTGGTTTGAGGACAATAAGCTGGCCAGAGTAGTTTGAAAAGTTATGGCTTTCAAAATATACAGACTGGCAGCAATGAGTAAATGTTGAAATGCCAAATGTGGCACAGAATTTTTAGGACTCTGAGGGTGAGGACTCTGCAGGGTGACCACTGTGGGTTTCCCAGCCAATTCACATCCTCTGTTCAAAGTAATGTCAGCCCAAGTGTGTGAGAGCTGTCATCCACCACACCAATTACAGAGCTCGTTGGTTCTCAGGATCCAAAGAAAGTCTCTGTCCACACAGCAGGGAATTAAACTTGGAAACAATTACTGCACAGAGTTTGGCAGTGGGATTGGTACTGCTTGGTGGTGTTCACACAATACTACTGATTCCTCCCTCTTCAAACTGGTTTGGGGTTCACTGCACAGGGAGAGTGTGTAAATAGGCACCAGTAATTAATCATGAAGAGAGAAGCAGTCAGAATGGAAGAGAAAATTTTTTCAGGCTCTGGTGAATCTTCTCTTTCCAGTCAGTTTTCCTTAAATTGCTTTATTGTGTTGTAAGCGGGAGAGACGACTTGTCCTGCATGGTCCAAAAAGATGCAGAAAACCAATTTTTAAATATAAAAATTATTATTTTCTTGTCTGTTGAAATAGAACTTTCTGTGCAATAGCTCTGCTGGAATAAGGAATTTCTAGAAGCAGATAAAAAACCAGGCATGAATTGAATTTTGTGGTGAATAAATGATCCCTTTCTCTTTTCTAGGTGCAGCACAATTTTGTCGTATGTTAGCCTGTTAAGGATTTATAAACTATAATAATGTAGATGATACAGGAATGTGAATGGAAAAAGCAATGGTACTATGTGAATAAGCTCTATAAATACTGTTTTATGAGAAAGTCAGAGGACATAAAATGTTTCTATTGCAACTAGAATTCTCATTGAATGTAATCATGAAAGGTAACAGTTCTGTTTTCACCTAATGTTCTTGCAAGAATTTAGAGGGAAGAAATGTTTAAGATTAAACACTTCTCTAAAAACAAAAAAAAAAAAAAGCAAACAAAAGGAGGGAGTTTAAAGAGTAAGTTTTGAGAGGTAGGTGCAAAACAAGTGTTTTGAAAAGTTAACTGCCCACTCAAATCTTGGCCTTATGTGCTGCTGTGCTAAATAGAATAATCAGTCAAAGAAGGTTTGGAAACCAGCATGTTGAATGGGTGTCAAAACAGGAGGGTGATGTCAAGGACCTAGAAAATACAAACGGAATCTGAGGCTTTCAAAGGCCTTCTTCTTAACAATCCCTTTTCTTTCTTTGTAATTATATTTGGACTGTTTTCTTGGGTCTTTTCTTTCTTATGGAGAAGTGCCTAAATTCATCCTTTTGTTGCTTCTTGTGGTGGTTCTGGTGGAATCTCAAATTAAGAGTCAAGTCAAGGCCACCTCTGACTACAAAGCCCAAGGGTCCCAAGAAAAAAAATTCTGCATGTTAAATAAAATGTAGAAAATAGCACTCAAAAAGAAGTATGCAGACTGCATTTTGCAAAAAGTATTAGGGAAGCTGAACTCTTGGGAAAAAGTGACTGTTTGTGTGACATTGGAGCTGCTGGCTGCATGGAAAATAGAACCTCTTTGTATCTGAGTAATTGCAGGCAAAACCTGGGGCAATTCACATCTGTAAGGACTAACAAATAGTTTGTCTTCACTTCTGCTTAGACCCATTTGGGGTATTTACTATTTATAATAAAAACTTTTCAATAAGCAAATATTCTTACAGAACAATTACACTGTCAAGTCATTGTGCATAAATTAATTTCTAGTAAAAAACACATTTTGGCAAAGTCCCTGATGTGTAATACAACTGGGATTTTCCAGACACTGTGGATCATATTTTCAGCAGGAAATGCATCAGTGGCTTGCAAGATAGAGCCTAAATGGGGATGAATTCTTAAAAATAGTTTGAAAGAGGTTTTTGAGGTATTGTTGTATGTGTGGGGACCCTCGTGTCAGGAAGGAATGATGAATCTGACTCCATGTCCTCAGAAGGCTAATTTATTACTTTATGATACTGTATTATATTAAAGAATACTATACTAAACTATACTAAAGAATACAGAAAGGATACTTACAGAAGGCTAAAAAGGTAATAATGAAACTCGTGACTCTTGCCAGAGTCCCAACACAGCTTTGTACTGATTGGCCATTGAGCCAAAATAATTCACAGCAGAAACCAATGAAACAATCACCTGTGGGTAAACAATCTCCAAACACATTCCACATGAGCAAAACACAGGAGAAGCAAATGAGATAAGAATTGTTTTCTTTTTTCCCTGAGGCTTCTCAGTGTCCCAGGAGAAAAATCCTGGGCGAAGGGATTTTTCCAGAGAATGTGAACGTGACAAGGTGTCACACCCACCGAGCTGCTGATGCACCAGGCAGCTTAGAAAGAGCAGCGGTGCCATCAGCTCTGTCTCTTACCCTGTTCTCTTTGATCCAGTCTCACTGGAGTGAGCGGCTGCTTGCCGTTTTCACCCAGGCTGCTCAGCCAAGGCTCCTGCTTGAGGTCAGAATTGGGGCCGGGGGAGGTGTGAGTAACGGAATGTTGTGCTTTTGGGATTGCCGGGAAAACTGGCAGCCTGCCCTGCTTTTGATCACGTTAAAGCCTCCTTTTAAGGAGCAGTGGGTGCCTGATTGCTCTTCACTGCTGTGTCAGTCAGGAGCCCCCTTTGGGACTCTGAGAGGATCACAGGTGCTTTTCCTGAAAGACAGAAATTACAAAAATGTAAAAGCTATTTTCTTCGATTACGGGATTTGGCTTGTTGTAATGTTTCACCTAACTGATGTTGAGCTGGAATATGAAGAATAAAATTGCTAACTTGTTGAAAATGGATTCTAGTTATTATTTTCTGCCCTTGACCATGTTTGATATATATCTGCTTCTCGCTAAGAGATGCTAGGTTAAAAAAGAGCAATGAATTTTTTAAACTGTAAGTGTATAATACTTTTATGAATGTTTTATATGCACTTTTATTTTCATAAGTGTAAGATTTTAAAAATCCCTAGAGAAGAACATTTAAAGGCCTAAAAGTGAGATCCAGACCATTAGGGAATCCAGCATCTTTTTCAGATGCTGTCAAGTTCTCTATGTTCCCAAGCAAAGGCATTTTAAATGAATTAATTGTTTATTTATGGCATATCTGTTAATGAAACATAATGGAGTCCTTTCTCCTAACTCAGCAGCTTTAGATTTTCTTCAATTTCTTTAATTCCTTTTTTTTTTTTTTTTTTTTTTTTTTTCCATTTTGGAAGAGAGCAACAAATGTTCAACTTCTGTGAACGGAAAATGTAAAATTTATCTCTGGCTTGGTGATTTTAGGAAATGGGCACTGTTCGAATTTGCATCTGGCATGTTGCAATGACTTCAGGGGACCCTGTGTTATCAGGTGTTGGATAAAAATGTGAATTATAAGTTTGTTTTAGAGAGCACTGTGCAATTTATCGCTTGGCCATAGGCTTTAAAAGAAATTAATTTCTGCATGACAGAGCACAAACTGGCCACCAGTACAAATTGCATTAATATTGAGCATACAGACTGCTGTATTTGGAATTATCATTTAAAATACATTTGGATGCTGTGAAGCACCAAAGCAGTGCATTTGGAATTCTTGGCTAGCTTCTTGCTCTTTTTCTAAACTAAAATCACTAATTGTTGGAGATAAATGTTCAGCAATTGTTATCAGAATATGGAAGAGGCACTTTCAAGAGGTCAGAAAATAGTTTCAGTCAGCTGGAACTGTAAAAATCAGTTTTATAGACTAGAATGCAGCAGAAAAATTTACTAAACAGACTGATAATGCACTTATAATTACTGTAGTACAGTGTGCTGAACTCTACAGTAGAATGTAAAGTTTGCTGTCCATCATTGCCTTTTACATTTTCCAAATAGGCATTTTTTTCCAATTGCATAATCTTCATGGCTTTTTTCCTGTGTTAGCTAATCCCTAGAAAATTGGGTTGTTGATCTGTTCTAATACCTCTGACTTTGGTGGGATACAGTGAATACATAAAGGTTTTGGGCTGGTGGGGTATTTTTTTTTGCATGAAAATACACACACACACATCCTCACCCCCACTTATTAGGGACAAAAACAATTGAAAGTTCTGTTTTTGCAACAGAATAGATTCAAACCAAGACACTCATAACATATTTGAGCTACAGACATAACGGCAAATTTTTTTGAGGTTTCTTAGCAAAGAAATGTTTGGGGAAAAAAATTAGTACTGATTTTTAATATTTTTTTTTCCGAGGGAGACAATAGATTAGAATCATATTCCCTTCACTGCTGGTTTACTAATATTTGCTTAATTTTAGTGGTTTGATTAGTGAGTGTCCTGAGACTTTTTTTTATTTTATCCTATGTCTTATATTTCACTACTGTAGATGAGATAAAAAAAAGATTATTATAATACTGATATATGCTTCTACATATTTATTAATTTTAGAATGGCTTGTGCCATTCTAATTTTCCTGGGTAGAAACACCAGTGAACAATCACAATGAGCCTTTTGTCTCTGAAATACAATGTATTCGTGTCCTTGGCTGCCATTGAAATTGCTATCTCGAACATTCAGAGAACGGTGGAATGGAGAGAATAACAGAGTAGTTTCATCTCTAATAAAAGAGATGCCACATTTGGGATGTTCACTGGTGCAGGAAACAAGGGCATTTCATTTCAGTTCACCTTAATAATTCCTCTCAGCTGTCAATAGGTATCCAGTTCTCCTTGTAAGTCTCTCTGTGAACTGCTGGAGTACAAAGGAATCAAAGCCGATGAGGAGGGAGAGGTTTGAAAGCTCCTTTCATCTGGCATGCTACTTGGACACTAAACTGTGTAAGCTAATTACTTTGCCTTTCTGTCACCTCCAAACCTGGACACCCCTTAATAATGTAGAGTCCTGGCCCTCCTTTAGTCTTCACACGCTCCAAAGGGATTAATGGCTCGAATTTAGAGTATCACATATGTAGGGTCGGAAGGGACCTCGAAAGGGTGTCTTGAGCATTTGTTCTTCAAAACCAGAATCTTATTCCATCCTGATAGATCTGAAATTTAGACCTCAGTTCTGTGTTGTTCCTCTATTTAATTGGAAAAAGGTGAAATAACTCCTCTAGTTAAACATCTGTTTCATGGTGCAGCTTTTAAGAAGTGATTGCATTTACATTTTTTCTTTCATACAGCTCAGGTCACTTCATTTATATCTCTCATAGGCCCATCTCCCTTTTGAAACAAGAACAATGGTCTGACACTGGCAGGCTGAGCTACTAAAGACTTAAATGCTTCCACTTTTGTCACAGAGTTATGGGGAGTGGCTGTGAACAGACCTTGATCATTATTTGGACTGAAGGGTGGTGGTTCAGTACTGTGATCTGAAAACATTCAAAAGCCTGGTTGATTTTCCAAATTAAGTTCTCATATATAGTTAAAAAAGCAATTTAATATGCTCTGATATTATTACTGATATCATGCAGTGAAGAGGACACAATTTTTACCTCCCCAAAATCAAACAGCACCATAAGGACCTATGAGGCTGTGTTTGATCTCAGCTGTGAGAATGCCAGAAAAAAAACCAAGATGCAGTTCTTCAAGCTCTTCTTTCATAGTCCCACTCCCCTGTCTTGAGTCTCTGTCCAGTTCTTCTCAGATTTCCTATAAACTGTAGTCAGAATTGTAGTTAGAAGATTTTATGGCACTAAAAATATCAATAAAGCTTTGCACATCTTTGAGCAGTGTAGCCATGAACTGACAGTGAGCATTATGCTGCAAAGTGGGTGGCCAAAAAAGCAAAATATGTCTGGCAGAAAGAGAGAAATAAATTTTTTGCATTTTTGTTTTGATAAAATAAAAAGAAACAAATAGTTTTAAAACTCTAAGAACTGTAAATGACTAAGCAGTGTATTAATTTAATGCAGCTGCAGAGATAATATTCATTTATGACTCTGCTTTTGGAAATAGGAGCCTATTGCTGCCTTTTGTCTTTTCTTTGAGATTGGGAAGGGCTAGAAAGAGAGAGGATGACAGTGCTGTAAAAAGAACTCTTCTTGCACACCTTAAATCAATTGCCTCCTGTATTTGTCTGGATTCTGAGTGCTAACTAAAACCTCTACAGAAAATGTCATCAATGAAGTCTTGCCATCTGACAAATTTCCTGCCAATTCGTGAACTGATAACTAATACTATTATTTGAAATAATTTTCTAGAAAAGAGCTGCTTAAAGATATGATTTCCAGCTTCCTATCCTGATCAGGACACCTTTCTGAATCAATTAATCCTAAATTAATGAGCAGCACGCTTACATTGCAGTCAAGTCCCATAGCCTTTTTCTCTTTCCTCGCCTTTTTGACTTTCCTTCCCCTCAAATGGATCCTGATTTTGATGGGTCTTGACTGATGATAAAGGGGCAGTGCTAGGATCAATACCAGCAAAAACTTTCCTTGGTGTTAGACAAAACAGTTCTCTATGCTGAAGTGTTATTAGTGGCCTGGCATGATGTACTGAATTCCTTCTGGCCTTTAAACCCTTATCCACTTGGGAATATTGGCATGAGGGTTTCACAGAAGAGCAATTTTTCCTCTTTGGTAAATAGAATCACTGTCTCAGGGTAAGACTACACCAAATTTTTCTACTGCTCATTGCATGTCACAGACTGGGCTGAGGGCTGTGTGCTAAAACCAAGATGCAGTTCCCCTTTGCAACTCAGTCTTGTCTGTAAAGGCAAGAACACAATTAACCATCCTTATAATTTAGATAATTTATCAGATTTGAAAATTGTGCTTAAAATTCACTGTTCCCAATGATCTTGCCTTATAGTTTTGATTTAAAAAATGGCATTCTTATTTGCAGCATGTTTATATAAGAGAAAACTTTATGTAAGAACAAATAAATAGGGTTTTTAGCAAATATTTTTGGAAACTTCAAATAGTAGAAGACATTATAGATATTTAAATGTGAGCAGCATTGTACAAAAAAGAAATTTGCAAAGAAATGTGGATATTTAAGATGTGTTTATAACTGCTCTTGTCAAAGCATGCTATATTGTTACTAAGTTTCATGTTTCATAGCAACAAATTCAGGTACTGCATGTAAAGAAAAATTTGTTCGTCTTAGTTCAACTGGTAACATTGACATACAGCCCCTCTTCATTTAAATAATCTTCATGAAAAATTAATCTCTAACTTGAAGTATGGGGTGATTATTTTACTTGAAAGTACACCTGGGTGATGGCTTTAGTCAAAGTCTTTCTGTCACAAAGTGGCAATGTGGACACTTTCCTTTTGCTGCCTTTGTGTTGGAGAGACAGAAGCTGTCTCCTTTAGCTCCCATCTCCAGTTATCAGCCAATTAGCATGAGGAACAGAGAGATGAAGGAACTGAAGAAGATGAGACAATCATAAGTTACACCTTCTTTGACCATAGCTGATACTCAGGGAAGGAAAATATTGTTGGAGCAAGGATGGGAACGATATTTTAGCTGGTATGTCCTCTCATCTGGGGCTCCTTGCAGCAGCTTGTGTGTGTGAACAGCCTATCCCTGAGGGATTTTCTTTCAGTTACACTCCTGGTATCCAAAGCAATGTGGGGCAATGAATTCCACAAACTAATAAACAAAATAAAAACAATAATTGCAATGTAACTACTCAGTTGTTTATATGAGAGAAAGACTTTCGTATTTCAGAAACAAAGCTTGTGTTTTCATACCTCATGTATTTTGATATACACTTCATATTCAGATATATTAATCATAAAAATGAAGCTGTAATTTCAGAAAATGGAGTTTTCAAGTAATAAAATGCATTATTTGTTGTTTTTACAGCCATACAACAAATTGCAAAATGAGTTCTCCCCAGACACTGAAATCTGATTCCAAAGTTGCCTTACCTGAAATTCCACTTCATTTGTCAGGGACAATATTGTGATGTCTATGTAAATAGTCTCTCTAGGATTTCTAGTTTATTTTATGACAGTGGCTATATTTGCAATCAGTGTTATAGCCCTGAAAAATACCATATGGCAGAAATGCCCATATTTAATTTAAAGTGATCAGGTTCTATTTGTTCAATCTATTAAAGTAGCTGCCATATCAGCTAATCTGACAGCTGTATTACTCAACATCATTGCAGGCAATGACATATGGTAAAGCATAAGGAAAAACATGCAAATATTCATTTCATCAGGACCAGGGAATTCTCTAAGCTTGCAAAAACCCTTTGTTAGCAAAGCTGTACTTAAGAGCAGAATATTAACCTCTGTATTTATCTGCCAGGGTTTGTTCTTAAGTGAACAAATAAAAGTTCCCATCTTGAAGTGGGTAAAATGGTTGACAAGTTGTGAAATCTGATTGCTAAGAAGGAAAAAAAGGCTCCAGTGACCTTGGTGAAAATGGTGGTAGCTCAAAAATACATTGAACTGTTGCCCGTGATCAAGTGTTGAGGTGAGGGAGAGAGGAAAGGAGGGAAAGAGCAAGAGGTTAAGTACATTGCATTTGTACAGTTTCTGAGTGCAGCTTCCTTTTTATAAATAAGCCACAGCAGTGTTATGGGACCCTAGAGGAAAGATTAGCCTTCAGCTGTGAGGTACCATCAGGTATTGGTCACTTACGGGAAGACAGAGGGAGGAAAATAGCACAGTGTTACAGAATGTGGTGGTTAATCTCTTTCAAAAGGGGGTGGGGGGGAAGTTTACAAAACTGCTTCCATTTTCTCTTTGGAAAATAATAGGAATCAAATGTGGGATTTGAGGCTTATTTACAAATGCAGAATAGTCAGAGACATTTAAGTTACAACTGTGGCAAGAGAGATTATTGCATTTCCGAAATGTCATTTCAGAAAAGACCACATTTTAATTCAAATAGATTTGACGTTTGAAGTGTCTTGGTGAACACCATTACCTGTTAAAGGAATGTACAATAAAGTATATTCTCTTTGACAGGATATATTTTATGTCTTCAACTGAGAGTATGAATTCTCTTTCACTGAGAATGAGAGATTTTTGGCTTACAGTTCATAGTCTTGCCAGTGTTTCTTCTCAAGAACCATCAGCAATAATCCATCTTTATGCCTGCCTCAGCATCTTCCTCCTCAGCAGCATTCCCAGGCAGGACAAGCCCTTGGTGTTGAGCCTCTGGAAGGTGCAGGGTCAAATCCCCCTGAATTCAGATGGCCTCGTCATTCAGGTGCCTCTTCCTGCCTTCCTGCTCACCCCTTCTCTTCTCTTCCTAAATGAGGCAGCCCCCAGGTGCAAGATGCAAGTGCAGAATGTTCCCTGTGCCTTTGAGACACCAATGTTGTGTGCAACTCTGCGTTTACGTGGGTCAAGGGACTTGGAAGAAATTACAAAAGGGCAGGGACATTCTCACCAGGATCTTTACTCCAGGTGTTTTTTTGTGAAGGAGAAAAAATACCCACTCTTCTTGTTGTTGTTCTCAGTGTGTCTCTAGCCCTGAAAAAATGGCTTTTTGTCTGCTTTATGCTATCAGACCAGTGCAAATCAGTGGAACAGGGACTGCAGCCTGGTCCCAAAACTACATCAAATTCACACTGTGTGCTGGTTGAGCTAACATGAGAACCTCCCTAATTATATCAGGAAAACATTAGTGCTGTGTAGCTTCTTAACCAACTAAACAAGATGACTTGAGCTTGTGCTCCATTCCTTTTCTTCCTCCTTTATTGAATAAAGATCACATGGTTTGAAAAATGGGGATTGCCTTCAGAGGGTTCCAGACCAATAAGGAAATAATTCAGTATTAGTACCCAAATCCCTGTGGAAGCACAAGTCAAGCTGAAGGATTATGCATGAGTTGGTAGATCTTCCATATGTTGTTTGTACTCACTCCCTGAGGCTTTGTGCTATAAATAACAGAAACTGGAATGCAAAGTAGCACTCATCAGGGACAATAAAAGTAATAATTTGGGGATTCATTTATAAATGCGACTGGAGGGGACCTGTTATGATTGCAGAGTTTGGTCTTCTGCAAGACACAAACTTTCCTTGTGCTAATGCCTGCTGAAAATAGGAACAGATTTTTATTTATGCAAATAGCATAAATTTGGAGACTTATTTAAAGGAGTAAAAAACCCAACTCTGTATTTGAAAATCTGTTTTACCACTGAGCAGCTAAGAGAGCTGAGTTAAGGTCATTGGCTAATTTTATATTAATTGAATATGTAATTATTGAAAATGTTGCTAAGGGTTCCAAATTCTTAGGAATAGTTCTTACTGCTAGGAAAGAGTATGATTTATAATCCACATATCAGCATCCTTGATATGAGACTGGTTTGGTGTTGTTTCTGAGGTTTTAGGTGTCTGCAAGGCATTTCAGAACATCCCCAGCATGATGATGCAGGTTTTGGAAGGATTTTAAGGGGCTTTTGTGGACCATGTCAAGAACATGTAATGTGAATTTCAGTTATCCTGGGAAAAGCTGCTGAGTGAATATGGCCACAGAACATGACTGCATTCAGACACCAGTGTTCTTTCTAGGTTCTTCTGTAATCATCTTTTGTGCGCAGAGAAAATAAACTGCTGTACTCTTGAAATTTTCCAGATGTAGGTGAAAACATATTAGGTAATAGACTGTCAATTATTTGCAAAATTTTAATCTGCTACATCCTTATTCTGTGTTTAGTACTTGAGGAAAAGAATAGCATGCAAATGGATTCACTAATAATAGCTGATTAAAATGCATTAATTTACATCACCAAATAATCATCATTAATTTAATTCCAGTAACCATAAAATGTCTAATTCCTCTGCAGCCAGTCCACATTTAAATTGATAAAGGAGACAACAGTAGTTTAGAAAGTCTCATTAAGTGCTCAGAGATATATTTTATTTTTTGTGTGTGAAGTTTATTTCTTTAATCACTTAAAATGCAATAAACACTGTGGTAAGAATGCTGAAATTACACAGGCAGCCAGATGATAAAATGCCACCTGAAGCATCCCCTCTTGTCAGTGCTTCTCCCAGTTTGGAAGCACCAGGTTTATTCCTGAGGGGCCACACTTTAATCTGCTGTGCCTGTGCCCAGCTGCTAAATCCTCAGCAGAACTAGAGATGTACTGTGGCTTTAATTTACAGCTGCTGTATTTTATGGCCTGTACAAATTAGATAGTGTTCTTATTAGCTCCATTGTCACAAACACTTTTTTTTTATAATCTGATTATCTTTTTTTTTTTCCTGTAATAGTTCATGCTAATTTTCTGTCATGCCAGTTTTTGAAAGTCCTCCCTGAGACTTTCAAGTGACACGTTCTCTCTAGTTTGGCAATTGTGCCAGAAAAAAAATCTCAGCTCTTCTAATAATGGTTATTTATCTACTGGTTCCTACCTTCCATTCTGTTAGAACATCCAGTGTTTGCTCATGAAATAGGGAGTTAATCGGCTTAATGAGACATTCTAAATGGTTTCCATAGATCTAATTTATTAATTATTCAGAGGATACTCAAATGGCTGCCATTAGTTTGCTACCTCATCCTGCTCTCTGTGTTCTATACTGTAGCTGCTGGGTGGTGGAAATGTCACTTGAGAGCATGGATAGAACTCCACAATTATTCTTTAAAAATAATCTTTTTGAAAATATTTCACTGCTGGTGTTTCAGGAGGGAAACACACAGATAGTTTGCTCCAGCCAGAAACTTAGAGATTCAAAAAGAGTGGAGTGCATCCAGAGTTCAAAAGAACACAAGGGTCTTTAGAGTTCCCAACTGCTCATTCTGTGTATCAGCTCTGTGCATGTGTTTTTCTATTTTTGGGTGCAACTCAGTACATTTGAGGGCTGACATCTGTGCCCCTGAGGATGCCCCTCCTTGGCAAGCAGGATTAAAGTGGGCTGTGTGTTCTGAAGACATAGATAGCACAATTCGGGTTGGATGTGGCACATTAAGTTATGTAGAAATCTAATAATATATTGTAATTAAAACCCACATGGAACCTTCAGAATTTGCTTTACGAATTTGTGAATACTTTTGGGAGTATTCAGACATGCTGCCTATTTCTGTAACTTCCAAAATCTATTACATGAACAGAGTTTCTTGAACTTATAAATCAGAGTATTTTAATTCTTGTAAAAAAAAAAATGGAAATGGGCAAGGAGGGGTAGAAGGTAAGGAACAGGTTTGTAAAAGAATTCAACTATTAAAAAAATAAATAGCTTTTGTACCCATATCTCCATTGTTATATTTCTAAATATAATCAGAATCCAGTATTACTTAATTATTTATTTGATTATTTTATTCAGTCTGTTCAGTATTCTTCTTTTTGGAACTTTGTAATTTCTCTTCCTACGCCATGTAGGTGT
The DNA here is from genome assembly GCF_017590055.1 of Onychostruthus taczanowskii. Taxonomy (NCBI): domain Eukaryota; kingdom Metazoa; phylum Chordata; class Aves; order Passeriformes; family Passeridae; genus Onychostruthus; species Onychostruthus taczanowskii. Next base: position 192,162 of record NW_024498518.1, read on the forward strand.
TGCACTTTTTCAAAAAAAGGAAATTGCACTTTTAAGTTAAAAAAAAATTAGTGTTTTTATCAATCAAAATAGAATGCTTTGTCATTTTATTCAACCACATTTCTATAACCACACATAAAATAGCAACAGAGAGAGAACAAATTGTACCCAGCCAGGGATTTGTATAAATTCCCTTCTTCTGATCTTATATTCATCTGCTTCTCCATGTATTAGGATTATATATCACCACAAGAAGTTAAAGAATTTTTTGCAATGCTTCAAATAAAGACTGAATTCGAGCAACTTATAGACAGAATCTGATGCCACACAGAAAATTTATTTAATATAATAAGAAAAGCTGTATCTTATGTTGCAGGAAGCAGTCGCATTGTTAACCAATTTCAAAATATGTTACGTATATGAAATTGTGATATGGCACCCAAAATCTCATTAAGCATTCCTATTTTGTCTTTGTAACATCTGTCATTATCAAAACCAGATTCAACAGTCACTATTGTAGTTGCTGTTACTAGGGAAAAGAAAACTCTTTTACATTTTAGTGGTGCAGTTAAAAATCCCTGTAGGGAATTTAATTTGGAGCCTTTATAGCAGCAGTGTAGACTAATATATTCCAGGGAAGTTAGATTGTCTGTGTCTGCTCCAAAAGTGTGTTGGATAAATCCCAAAGTTCACTTCTGAAAGGAATCAAAGGCTGTGGGTTGCAAAGCTGGAGTGAGAAGTGCATCTAAACTGGTCTGTAAAACTCAAAGCCACCTTGGGGTATTTGTGTGTGCCCATGGATTGTGCACAAGGCATTTGTTCATATGGATGCTGGGATTGCACAGACTCAGGAGCCTGGTATCCTAAAGAGATTAAAAGGTGCTTCAAGTCTTTGTATTGGCTGCATGTGGGATTTGTTTGCAAATCCAAAGCTTTAGGATCTCCTGGATCTCCTCAGCCATCAGAGCTCTCTGGTGGTGTCACTCCTATTCCAGGCTCCACAGAGGCTGCCAGTGGATATGCAGGTAATTGTGTGAATATCTGATCTCTTCCTGTCAGAAATCCCTACACAGTAGTCTGTATAATTATTTTCTGGAGGCAATTCTTTCTTGCCAGCTTCCCCAAGCTTTTTGCTGTTCCTTGTGTTGGTACCATAGGATGTGACTGATGGTGGTCACAGCTCAAATGCCACTGGTGGAGGTGTAAATGTTTTGTCCAAATCAAAGGTTCAGGTTTGGCAGATCTCATTGTGTCTGTTGGAAATGGAAAGACAGTCAAAAGCCATTGAGCTTGATAGAGAGCAGGAAAAAAAATTAATGAATAATTTTATGGATATGTCATTAAAGGGAAAGTGAAATATAGGTAGGCACCAGTGCTCATTCCATATGTGCACTTTGCTGCTGGATTGTTTTCTAATATTTGGTGTTCATGAACGTTTTGGTGAAATGAAAGCATAGGTTTTATTGGTCTAAACAATTTTTTAAAAAATTATTATTATTTGAATGACAAGAAGGCAGAATATCAGTTTTAACTTTAAGCCTTAGGAAAACAATCACCAGGTACCAGAGCTCCTGAATAACACAGAGTAGAATCCAGGGAAAGACTATTTATCCTCAGATCTTCTGAATATAAGGGTTTCTACATTGTATCAATTTATTCACATTTATTACCAAGTGAGATGTATTACAATGACTTTTTCAATATTCTTTCCTGGTATGTTAAAATCAGATGTTGAAGTATGGATGTCCAAAGATGGAAATGAGAAATGGTCACTAAGAACAATCAGAGGCCTCTCTGGAACACAACTGATGCTGTGGTTTTACTGATATTGCTGAGAAAATGTGTCTACCACACAGATTACTAGGCCATATAAATCCTATTTTATAGTAACAGGAAGCACAGCAGGAAGCTCTGATTTGGCTGCTAAAGTTACCACTGTGGTCCCTTGTTCTCATATGTGGGAAACCAGGTGGCCTATATTATCTTCTAGGTGTTGAATATATTTTCAGGGTTTCTCCCAACATATCTCCTACTATCAGAAGGCAATTAAAATAGAGGCTGTTTGTTTCCTTCTCTCCCTCCCCTGTCCTGTCCTTGAAAAAATATCTGTGAGGGGGGTTTTTTTTGGTAGCATATTTGTTCTGACGAACATTGATTTAGTTTGTCTGAGGGAAAAAAAAAAAAAAAAAAACCAAAAACAAACCAAGGAAAATATTACTTTTGCTGCGTCTTGCTATTAAGGGTATTGGTTTAGAAACGCATTGTTTTAGAAACCCCCAAGGGGGAAGAATATTTTGTGAGCAGAGAGCATGAGTGAGCTTCACTTGCTGACTACAGATCCTGCAGGGATGGTGCCTTGCCAGCGAGAACTTCCCTGCAGATGCTGATAGGTTATGGCACATCAGTTGCAGAAGCACATTTTAACAAACAAGCCAAAGATCAGCGCACAGACACCCAAATCCACCCATCTGAGAATTGTCTCCCTGTGTTTGACATTATGAGTTCTGAGCTTCACTCACTGTCTGCTGCAACCCAGAGCTGGCACTGGCTCTGCCTACTGGTAGCCCCTCTGAAATTTGAAAATTCCCTTCACTGTGAGCTAAATAAATACATACATAGGATGGAAAAGCAAGAAGCAATTCATAATAAAATGGCCCCTTCCATTATTAACTGGCAAAACTCCCAAAGGCAGTAAAATAAATGAACCATAGCATGAATCAAAAAGGCAAAAATGATAACTTGGGACTTATACTTTATAAATTTAATTAAATACGAATGGATTGCTGAAACAGCATATGACTTCCTATACTATTACTGCTAGAAATAATTTTAGTGATTTAAAGATAAAAATTGAATGAGAGGTTTGACTGTATCTCACCTAATTCCATTATTCATGGCTACTTTCCTGTTTTGCCTGAACTGCATCAGTTTTTGCTTTAAAATTTCAGTCTCTGCAGAGTGCATATGCAATTCTCCATTTAGCTCATTTTCCAGCTGTTTATATATAAAACCCTGTGAGTGTTTCATTTTACTGCTGTTGCTTTGCAGAGACTTTCATCAGCATGAAATGAATAAGGAAATAAATTTTGAGACAATTGGAAGAAAAGGAAAAAAACATCTTCAAAATGAGCACTGAGCAGCTTTGTTCACCAAACCACGAACTTGTGTAAGTCATACTAAGAAGTTGAATCTGGTCTTTCCCCACCTGAACTTTACACTTAATTTCCTGAGTAAATTACTCCAGCTAGTACAATGGATGAAACAAAGGAGAGGAACGTAATAGGCTTTACAGTTTTGCATTATTTTACATAAAAAAATGCCACTCTGTTTTGAAATTGGTTTTTTTAGGAATGATTCTTAAGGTTTTGTGATTAAAATCTGTGTGTCTGTTTCTGGGGCTTTTGCTGATATATACAGAGTATTGTCAGAGGAATTGTGTAGAAAAATAGAAAACATAATTAAATTCTTCATAGAAAAATAAAATAAAAGAAGAAAACAGAGAAATTGCATAAATATTTGTGGAATTTCTACCTCAAAGCTGAATTCTGATCATCAAAATGATGGTGCTCATAGCCAACTGAATTTTTAAATCTTTCTTAGTAAAAGGAATGGAGACAAGCTGCCAGTGTCTTTTTGGATAAAGTGCTTTCAGTAGGCACAGAAGTGCTTTTGGTATGCAGAAAATCCAGAAAACACATAAGTTTTAAGAGTAGTACTTTATTTGTATTTGACAGTTAATATTGTACTAAAATTATTATTTAAAATGAGCTCTTAAGTCAACATATTTTAAGTCCTTTCCTGTTTAACTACCTTTAGAAGAATACATAAAAGAGTTCTTCAGTATGTGCTGTTATCCCACAAACTGATGGATGTAATGACTTGGTGGAGGAAATTATTTGGCAAGCCTGCCCTTCCAGAGGAATTTACATCTTTGAAGGAAATTGAGTTGTATTTGAGAAGAATTTTGTGAAGCTCGACCCTCACCATTCCGTCTCTGTTCCCATTTATGTACAAACTTCACAGTAACAGCCAAAACTTCTGTGAAATGTTCTACTGCAGCTGTTGGCCATGTTGGCTGGATAATGTGTGTGCAGAGACCACTGTACTCCCACTTTGCACCCTTGCATGCACAAATATCTGATCACACAAGTCCAAAATCTCTAGACTGCAGGTGACAAGGAGAGATTTCTAACCAGAAAAACGTCAGAGAAAGCAACACCGAAGTGAACCTATGAGAGATCCATTGTTCCATTTATTCTCATACAAGTCTTTAGTTATTCTTGCCTTTAATTCTCTCACTGATTGTTGGCTGAACAACTGTGTGTTATCTGTCTTCAAGGAAATTCCATCAAATTCAGGGCTAAGTGATGAAGGCCGTAGGTCCACCAGGAATGTACACATAAACCAAATTTGATATATACAAAAGTCAAAAGTACAGAAGTGAAGAAATATTTCTCAAAAGAGCACAGAAAGAACCAAGAGATGACATAAATTGAAAAGTCAAATGAAATGCATCATAATTCTAAAGAGTTGTGCACAGCAGTAAAATAGGAAAGATCATTCCAAGATTACATTTCCCAAGAAACAAATATATTTGTATGATATTTCTCAAAATATTTAATGAAACAATTCGAATATGCAAGATTGCACTTAATAGAATTTAAATGAAATGGTAAAAAATAACTTCCATCAATTTATTCTATTGGAATGGGATGAAAATCAGGGAAGTGCCAAGTAAAAGAGCTGTGATTTTTTTTTTCTTTGTGTTGGTTATGAACGTAGTGTACTTTTGCATTCCTTGCACATGCAAATTCCTACTGAAGCCATGAGAATTTCTAGGTGAGGAATATATCTGAATCGACCCCATAATTTAATCACAATGTTGAAGTGCGAGCATTTCCCAAAGTAAGCTGTAAATCAATGTGACACAAGAAAAAGAATGTACTGAAAGCATAGAGCCGTGATGGAGAATAGGGATGGGAAATCAGAGCAAAAATAGTGTGGCTTCAGTCACTGAGAGAAAATCTGAAATGTAACTTCAATTGCACTGAATTAAAACTAAATCAGCATGATCAACTAAATTGAAACTGAAATATGCTGTTAGAAACATTTCATAATTCATAATTTTGTTCTGATTATTGAGAATGGCAAATACATTTAAAAATAGAGCAGACAGTCACGTAGATATGATTATTCCTGTATGCAAATAACAAGATAACAACTTGGGAATGAGCAGAGCCATTATCAGGTACATGTGATACAAACCATTGCTAGAAAAAGGGCAAAATACCCAAAGGTATTGTGCTCCTGTGCTTTGTATTTGACAGATGGTCATTGGCCCAATTCAGCTCTGAAATGAGGCACTGAGCAGTAACTCTGCACTCCCAGATTTGATGATTTTTGCAGGGAGTTATGAGGAATGAAATCTTTGTTTCTGCCCTTGGTGGACGCTGAAATTTACCTGCAGTGGGTACACAGCTCCTGTTTGCATCCATAAACCCAAAGTTCAATTAAACCAAGTTTTAAGCTGGCATGCAATGTGCAAGTCTAGATTTGAGATTTTGTGCTTTTCCATATGAAACAGGACACAATGCAAGGCTTGACATTCAAGGTAATATTGTTAGGAGCCCATTTTTAAGGTGGTGGGTACTGTCTGTAGGAGTTGGCAGGGCCATAGGTGTTCATACACTGAACCATAAATGTCATCCAGTCTCTGAGGGTGGGCTAGGACACCTGTAACTCCTAACAAACACACATGTGAATGTCCTTAGAGCTGGTTCTCACTCTCTGAAAGCCAATAAACAGCACAACTGATGGGAATAATGCCAGGAAAGTGCTGGTTGGTCCTGTGTCATGCCTCTGTGCTCCTTCTTCAGAGATTCCTTACATTCCCAGGTTAAAAGACCCCTCCTTCCTCCCCCAGTCTCCAGGCTTTGTTTTAATTTCTTCTCTTCGTTTTGAAGGGGTTTTGTTATTGTCCTTATATGAAAAATACTTTTAATCTTTTACATCCTGTGTGGCGTCTTCAATTTTTTGCAGGCTTCTTTATTAATATTAAAAATTCCCAAAGCTTACTTTTCTGCCCATGGTTTCCTATGCTACCAATGCTTCAATTTTCACTTAAAAATCAAAATAAAAACTTGCTGCTTTTGCTAATCAGTACAAAACAAAACAAAACAAAAAAAAAAACAAACTGTGAAGAAGGCTGCAAACATCAAAATGCTTTTTTTTTTTTCTTTTTTTTTTTTTTTTGCTTAGATCCAAAGCAACCTCGATAAGATCAAAGAAACAAGCGTGGGAAGCTGTTGCCTGCGATACAGAACCATTAAACTATTCTCCTTGCAGAAAAAGCAGTGATCACAACATCTCGCATCTGTTCTTGCTGAACCTTAGAGCATGAAAGGAAATGAGATATTACAGGGGGAAAAAAAAAAAAAACCAAAAAAAAACCCACAAAACCAACAGCTCAATGTGCTTCTGCACTGGGTTGCAGATTCCAGTTTTCTTCCTGCTGTGAAATCACTTTCCATACTGGCTTAGAAATTATAATGGATGTAGCAGTGCCCTAAATGTGTATTTAAGCACAAGGCAGACATAAACTGCTGAGAAGATTGTCTGAAAAAATGCTTCCCCAAAGAAGTCATAGCTTCTTTATGGCCTGCTTACCCCTCGTTCTACCAATGACTACTGCTGACAAGGAAAGGAAAAGACTTCCATATCCCCTTCTTTTAAGGATTAATTCCATGTTGGATCAGCCTGCTTTCCTTGTTCTCTCACTGAAATACCTAGAACATACCTCAGGAATTTATTAAAAAAAAAAGTATTAATTTTGCTTGATTTCTAGGGTACAGGAAGGGGCCAGCAGTGTTCTCTGAGGCATTAATTTCAGCAGTGGCCAATTTTAAGGCCTGGGGAGAGGATCAGCACTGCCTCGATATCAAACAGTTAAACTCCAGACACCAGATATCTTGACTTGTGCTTCTCAAGTTACTTGGCTGTGGAAGTCTAATTAGTCCCCTAAAATTACAAAGACCTGCTGGACATATGGTCAGCTTCTCTGCAGATCTCACCATCACAAGAGCATAGAAATAATCACCAGTCTCCTTGAAAGAATACAGTAAGAACCCAACTGATTTTAGGGGTGATTTTTGCACTGTCAAAAGTATTTTTGCAACCTTTTTAAAGACAAAATTTACTTTAGACTGAAATAGGTGGCACATGGAGGGCAGTTTATTGGGTCTGCACCTGTTATAGATTATTCTAATTTTTAACCCCAAAGTAGAGGTGCATTGTGTTACCACAACAAGGAACTGCCAAAGAACAACTTTGTGATCCTCCTGTATGCCACAAACTTCCCAGCCATTTTTTTGTTGTCTAATTGTTTCACCCACAACCGTAGTCTGTGAATTATGCTACCTAGTTCTTATTAACATGTTTGAAGATCTCCCATTTTCTGCTCAGGTGAGTGTTTTATCAGTTGTGCCTTCATTAGCCATGGGGTGCAACAGCTGAGCTTTGGGGAGAAAAACTCAGGGCGGGGGGCAGGTCCACAGTGTGTTTTTCAGAGCATCCTCTTTGCAGTGTTCTCCTCTGGCTGTACATAAACTTTATAAGTGCCAGCTGTTAAATATTGCCAGGTAAACCTTGCCCCACAAAATTTTCATGGGCTCTGTAGGCAGAATTGCCTAAGAAAGAAATACAAAGACCAAAATGAGCATCAGTTCAGTTCCTCGGTGTGATTAATGGTTCAGCTTATTAGATATTCTCCTTTTCAGAGATGCCAAACATCATTCTGTGAGCAGCAAAATTTAACAAAGGAGGCCCAAATGCTTTACCTCACCTGCAAAGGGAAATCAGCAGTGGATTTTGACAAAATTATTTAAATTCTTTTGAAAAAATTGCTATTAAATCTAAATTAGCATTTTATTATTAAAATGTTTAAAAACTGTCATCTTGAAGCAATGCTTATTGTTACTTGAAGACATTTTGTTTTCTCCCTGTATCAGAGGGTGTTAAATGTAAAAAGTACTCACTGGCTTCTTAAGAGCAAGGAAATATTTTTGAACATGACATTTATAATTAAAACATCATTCAAAAATGACAGCCAAAATTATGCAACAGCATGCCTCTGAACAGATAGGGCAAGGTTTTAGAGAAAAATGCAGTCAAATTTTTTTGGGGATGGAAAAAAACATCTATGTTTAAAGCTTCCCTGTGGTGTAGTTTTCTGCTGCACTGTAACTGGCTTCTGAGGGGAAAAAAGCAGGAGCTTGAGATGCTAAAGGCAAACATAACTGAAATTCAAGAAAAATGTTGAATATCTTTAGACAAATAATGTCATAAAAAGAGAATTCATTACGATCAGCAAAATATTGTATATTTATGGATGCTAGTGAGCAGATCTGGGTCAAACAGGGGAACAAGGCTGTGCATCACCTCAATAGCAAGGAACTGAATTCATAAACAATGGGAAAGGAGAGGGAATGCAAGAGGGGAAGAACAAGTCCTAGCTTATTTTCACACAGAAAGACAAACCTAATGCCTATTTCCTGCCTGGGTTGCAATAGATAAAAGCTGAGGAGAGCTGCCAGTTATCTGAATTGATACACGCTCGGCTGGAATAAAGAAGAGTTTTGTAATTTATTTTGTTGAGCTCTTTTCCAGTTGTTTGTAGCTGCCACATCTAATTGTGCTTGTGTAGTCCTTTAATTTGCATGAAAGAAGATAACATAATTGAAAAACTCAGGAGTAAGACAAGTTCAGATTACTAGCAGAGGCAAGTTAATTTGTTATTCATTAAATGCTAATGAACCTGGCACCTATGTTTTATTTGTTTCACTCAGTTTGAAATTGGAAAGGTCTTGTAACCCAGCTAAGTCTGTGATAAACAGAGATGTTAAATTAAACTGCTGTTTTCCCTGATGTTCCACTAGAATAAGCAAGCTGGTAAAACTAGGCAGCTATAAACACATGTGTGTGGTGAGGCATCCTCTAAAGGCAGAGACAAAACTGTGAGGAAGTCATACACATATCCAGATCCCTTTGAGAACTGGGGCTAAACTTTTTGACCCCTCAGGGCCCAGTTTGACATATTTTCCATACAGAATGGACAAAGTATTGGTGCAATGAGAATTACAACTGGGTGCAAGCATGAGGAGTAGCCTTTAGTTGGCCCAAATATCTTTGATAACACTGCAGAAATGGCTGAAAGGAATTCTAGAAAATTAGAGTTGTTCTCAGAAGTGCCAAAGGCTTGCAGAAAGCTGTGACTTATTTTCCCTTCAGCTGCTAAAATGAGTTTTGAAGCAACAGTTTTTGTTCATGCATGTTATACTTCATTGTTGTGTTTCATTTTGGCCTTAGTGTCTTTGTTTCTCAACTTTCTAAAGCTGCAGTAATGGTACTGAGCCTTAGGGGCCAAATTTCATTACTTGCACAGCTAATTCATGTTATTGGGTTATTTATAGTATGTTTTACTGAAGAAGGTAGTCAAACTAATTTTTAAAATAAATCTGAGGACAGTTTAATGTTGACTTCTTCTGAAAAGTTCTTTTCATTTTGTGTAATCTTCTTTTACAGGACTTTTAAAACATGTGCAGCCTGAAAAGAAAATATATAACAGTTAGATCACATTTCTAACTTCAAATTGTTGAAAAATGTCCACAGATGCAGTCTCCCATCATCTTACCTATGCACAATACAGATTCTGACGTTTGTTTGAAAGACAATTGTTTCTGAATATGGCCTAGAAGGAATAAAATACAGAATTAAATATTCTGACAGCATTCTAGTTTGATTCAAGATTAACAGTGTGCATGTGCTCAAAATATTCTTGTGGTGGATTTTGCTTATACTGGAATAATTGTAGATTGACTGCAGGTGGAACAGAAACTTGGTTTATTCAATTTGTGCTGGTCAAGTGAGAGAGCACAAAAAAAATATTGTATGAACTTATTTATGTTTGGAGGTGGTCTTGTTTGAAACGGGACATTTTAAAAATTTAAGAGAAAATAATGCCTCTAATATATGTGCTGCAATTCAGGCTTGCTATTTTTATTTGCAGCAATATCTTGTAAAGAGCTTGAACCTTTTACTCCTGAAATTTGAAATTACATCTCCACACAAGCCATAACCTCATAGTCTTGCTTGAAATCTGTGCTGGCACGAGGAGGGGAGAGTCTGAGCTGTGAGAATCCTGCTGGGCACAGGGCTGGCTGCTCAGGTGAGATTGTTTTCCCTGTTGCTTCTCAGTACAATCACTGCTGCTGAACCACAGGCTTTGAACAAATAATGTGAAGTTATGTATGGAAAAAATATGGTAGCCAAAAAGCTTTCCCAGTTAGTGGTCTCTTGGATCGGGACATCAATGTGCTAAGTTACAGAAGGTTAACTGCTGCCTTTCAGGTGAACAATCAAAATTTAGTTATTACCTAAGCTTTATTCCTATTATACCGTTCTATGAAATATGCACAAGTGAACAAGAAAAATGATGGAATCTGATTCCTAACTGTTTCAGCTAAGAATTTTTTGCAATAGTTTGACACCTCCTCACTGTTTCTTATCCCAGCTATAGCTACAGACGCAAAAATTAAAAGGGTCAAAGCTAAGCTGCAAATTTTTTTTCTACTCACATGCTACATAAAGATATTATTGCCTTCTTATTAATTCACTTCTGCTACAGGAATAGTTAACTTGAAAACTAAGCTAAGTCTCTAAACACCCTGGCAAGCTGACAGTGGAAAATATTGAATAGTTCCATTTCAATTATGATGGATGCTGTGTTAAGGAGGAAAAATAAAACAAAACAAAACAAAAAACAAACAACGGACCCCAACTTTCTTGTGACAAGGTATGATGTTTGGATCTTTAAGAGACTGAAATTCTCCAGACCTGGTTCTCTAACACAGAGATGTGAGATGTTTTTCTAAAGCAAACCCTTGCCTTTTGAAGCCTGTTCTTAACACCATGTTCTCTTAAATCAGCTAAGCTCTGAAAGCATCTTTTTTATTTGTTCCACTTCAGACTCTCAATGGTGTACTGCTGTTTTGTATACACTTGCTTGCTACTTGTTTTTATCTCTGCTGAAGGGAGAGAATGTCTCTGGTGGGGAAAAAGAGAATCTGTTGCTAAAATGAAATGAGGAAATGGTCAAGTTAGTGTGCTGAATCAAGGAAATTACTGATATCTTTGCCCTTTCTTATAGTGTGGAGTAAAACCTGTGCAAGAGCTTTTGTCAAGACCAGAGCTCAGCTCTCCCTCATGAGCTTCCCTGGATTCAACACCAGTTAACTCCATAATGTTGTTGTTATATTCTCTGCTCATTTTCTGACACACTCTGCAGTAACATCATTTTCTTCTGAGACCAAGCAGAGACTCTTAGGCAGCCTTGTCATAACACCCTGTAATTTTTTTATCAGTGGTTTTGACTCTCCAGTGCTCCCCTTCCTTCTTTCTCCTGAGGGCAGCACTCATTGTGCTCTAATCATTATTTTTAAATTAACATAAAGACAGGTGATGACAATCAACCTTAAATGGGCATCTGATACTTCCTGCACACCAATTGAATGTCAAAAAAACCCCCACAAAGATTATTTAAAGTCATTTTATGGAGCACTTTTGTTGGTATTTCTTTCAGATTGTATTTTTGGGCTCCTTGAAGCAGCAGACCCTTATTTTGTGTAGCTGTACACAAATTCTGGTGGCACTGTCCTACCTGTCACACACAGTCAGGTGAGACCATGGCTCTCTTGGTCACTGGGGAATATTTCCAAGAGCCCTAGAAAAGCATCATATCCTGCTGAAACTTTTTTATTAGATTTAATCATAATTCTAGCAAGCAGTGTGTGACCGCACCAGCATCTTCTAGATCACATCTGCTCACCCAGAAAAGTAATATCTGAACAGAGATTTTACATGAAATTAAATGTGTTATTTCTGCCAGTTGGCATGTGTTCTGCTCTGTTTCAGTGTCAAAATTAGCCTTCAAAATTCATCCAGGATGTAATGGAATGGATGCAATAAAATCTCTTGTAGGATTTTATAAGAGATATAAAATATAATAATAGCACAAAATGCTAAAGGCCCAACTTTATTGTCTCTAGTAGATTATTTGGCTTTTCAGCCATGAGCTCAAAGGAATGGGAAGAGTAAGGAAGTAGTAAGGAAGATCACTTCTTCAGAGGAAGAAAAAGTTTCTGAGCTTCTTCTCAAGGAGTGAGCTATACAGTGAGATAGTTTGAGATAAAAAATAAGCCACAGAAGTCTTCTAGTTGTGTCCTGATTTAATAGTGCCACTAAAGCAGGATCCCCCATATCAGCTCAACTGCTACAGCTTATAAAAATAGCTTCACCTTCTAGGTCTGTTGCAGAGAAATTGCATCTCAGAACTGGTAGAACATTTGTTATGCCAATATTACTTGGTAGGCCAGTATCTGAAAATGTATCTAAGCTGTATAAAATTTTCATCTCTGGTCCTGCAGTTCCAGTGATTCTTCTTTGCAGCCAGAGTTTTGTGAGTATTCGAGTTAAGTATTTGAAATTGCAAGATCAGAAATCAGAAGCCAAACTTGCCTGACATACTTGTCATATAGAAAGCACTTTGAAGTAGATACAAACTGCAAAGCAAAAATTATCTCTTATGGGTGACATGAGAAATACAATATCTTTTTGTAATGCTATGACTGAAGAGTATTTTAAATTTTTTTACAGTTCTGATTTTAGGGGAAAAAAATTAGGAAAAAACCCCATTCTCTTCCTGGCCTTTTTTTTTCTTTGTTTTTTTTTGTGTGTGTCTCTAGACTAAAATCGTGATACTTTCAACCAAGTCTTTCTGAAATGTACCTCTTAGACTGAACTAATGTCTGTAAACAGCAAAGCAAAGCTATGGAAATTAATTGAAGTATACACAGGTAATATAATATCAGTATATTAAACTAGATAAATTAATTGAAGGAAATATGCATGGTTGGTAAATAGAGAAGATATGACATTTTTAGAATGCAATATAAAAAGTTTTAAAAATGCTGCATGATTACAATTATTCATTGGAATTATAGGAATAAAAATAATCTAGATTTTTTTTTGATCAGCCTTGTGGAGTGGAAGTCTTCAGTTATCTGTGTGAAAATTTGATTAATTCAAATTGAAAGACAGGTTTATCAGCAGCTGTCAGCTCAGTGTGTCTGTCAATGACTGAGAAAGAAAAGCAAGCAAATGTATCAGATAATATATGACTATACCATTGCACGCCTCTTTCATTAACAAAATTCTAGACAATTAGTACTTGATTATTAGTGGTCATGAAAAGACTGATTGAAAGTGTGGTGGTCGCGAGCCTCAGTATTAAAATTAGTTTTTATTGCAGCTTTTGTCCATTTTTCTGATCTTCTCTCTCCAATGATGACTCTGGAGTTATTAGAACATTAAAGAAAAAATAAAATTATAAAGATTTTTGGCATTACCACCTGTTAAGGAAAAAAAAAATAGTGTTCATCTCAAATCAGACAGCTCTCATTTACCAGCTGAGAGTTTAGAAGGATCTTCTTCTTTATTTAATATGGTATCATGACCACTGCTCTGTTCAGTTACTCTGTCCTCGCAGGAAGGTCAGGACCTGGTATCTGAATGAATTCCAGGAAAAGTAATTTCCAAGTAAGGAAGAGAATTTAAGATTCTACACGAAAAGGGAGTAATGAACACAATTACTGCTTCAGTAGAATCAATCATACAGAGCTTTCCAATCAGCTCTTTCATCCAATAAACCCACATTTTTAACAAGTTAATTACGGCTCCAGTCTCAAACATCTCATGAGGCATCTAAGATGGATAAGCCACTGATGAGCTATGTACAGCATCAGTAAGGAGCAGGTCTTTGCTGGTGGAGTTCCATGTGATTTTTGAGATCAAATTCCCTAAGCAAAACAGGGAAATACACAGTTCTTCAGGAAGCACATCTGTTGAATTGCTTACATTCATCTCTTGTGACTGGGAGAGCTCCCAGAACTCTTGGTACCGCCAAGAGAAGAAAAGGAAGAAAAACACCTCGTGAAACCTCTGAAAACAAAGAATATTGTCACTGCATCTCACATTGTGCTGCTTCTCTGTGGGGGGATCCATTTGTTCATTTTCTCCCAAGTCCAAATACAAGTCAATCTCAAAGGAGGCACTGTTTTTATGAACAAGATAAAGATGAGATGAGAAAAAAAAGTGGGTGGGGTTTTTTTTGTTTTTTTGGGGTTTTTTTTTGTTTTGGTTTTTTTTTTTTTTTTTTACTGTGGTGGCTAAGATCATGGCCTACAATGTAGCAATGTAAAATAAAACTCAGCTTTTTAGCACTGAGATGAATGAGCAGCTTCTGTTCCATCTGCAAAGAAGCAAATGCACCAATCTCTTGAACTCCTTGGCGAGTGACTAAACCAAGCCCTGATGGAGTGGCAGTCCTGGGGCTTTTTAGCACTGCACACAGTGACCTCTGTGTTATTTGAATGTGCTTGCACAATTCTTGTCTTTTTCCAGCAGCTTTTTGGTCTGTGGTGTTAGCTCCTTGAGTGACCTTGCTTGCTCTTTTGGCTGTCCAAGCTGCTGGCTGCTGTGCTGTTTGCAGCAAAGCCTGCAGCGCTGGTGACAGATTTCCAGCACGGATTTCTGATGTACTGGTGTGGATTTCTGGGTATATCTCTCTTTCATTCTCTCTCACTCAGAAAGGCTGAGGGGAGCACTGAATACAGGATTTTGATTAACTTCAGCTCTGCTAATGCTTCACAAAGCACGGGTGTGAAGTTATTTATATCATACAGGAATACAGAACATTTTCTCCTTGTAGGTAAGGAGATTTCACATGGTGCTTTGAAATGAAAGGCTTTACTTAACCTGCAAGATCTCAGTCATTAAACACAACCAAGGTCACATCTGCAGAATGGGAAAAAAGAACATTTTAATAGAACATCTACTCACTAAGCAAAAGCAGAATAAAACCAGCAATAGCTTGTTGCAGTATGAATGTAACTTCTAATGAAACTGGTATGTGCACATGTAACAGAATAAAGTATGCGGTACTCAGATAAACTTCTTCCACGTGCACATTTATTTAATAAAACACTTGTCTCTGTTAATATAGGAAACAATACAATAAAGTTAAGTAGACCCCAAAATATCCAGGACTTCTCCAAATTAGCAGGTGTAACAAGGAAAAAAAGAGCAGGACTCAGTGCTCCCTCTCCCTCAGCACTGACAACTCCAGCTCAAGGGTTAACAGTGAGGCACATTTGTAAGTTTGAGAGGTTCTTCTAGTTTTGCTCCTGGAAAGAAAACTTTAATCTGTTTCTGTTACATATAGAGCCTAAGTAGGACCTGGCTTAAAATGGCCAATAGCTAACAGGTTTTAGGCAGGTATTTGTGTGTGTGTGCATATCCACTGGTATGGCAGGGATAGAAGCAGATCTCTGTGCTGTGTGAGTGTGTTGGAGTCCTAGATGCTGAGAATATTTAAATATTTATATTATATATATATACAATGTGTATGTTATATATATATATGTTTTATATATATATATGTTATATATATATTATATAGATATATGTATATATATGTGTATATATGTTATATATATAACACATTTATAATAGAATATATATTTATAATATATATATTTAAATAGATATGTGTGGTGCTTTGTATGCTCAGCTTGCCATTCACAATTACTCAAAAGTAGAAATTAATTTTATTCATTTCCTCAGACACAAAGACTGGCTGCAAGGATCTGAGAATTCACCTCTGAAATAACATGTGGACATCAAAGTCCTACAGTGTCAACTTCAGGGGTCTGGCCTTCAGAAGCACCTCAGATGTACCAGAGCACTCTGGATTATAAAACTAATCATCCTTACTTCAGTCAGCATTAAAGATTTCATTTTAAGGAATTCCTTTGAGGAAGGAAAAAATATAAGAAACTCAAAGATCAAATAATGAAATTATTTTATGCATTTTTATTTCCAGGAAAATTTCCTTACATGTCCTTTTCTTGCTTATTTATATTTTACCAAAAGAATGTGCAGGCCTGGTATCATTAGGTAGAATCCTTCCTTAGCTGTGGAAGTTCAAGAGCCTGGTGTCAAAAAGCTGGAGTTTGTTGCAAGAGAGTTCTTTTTGCATAATGACTTCCCTACCTAACAAACCTTGAACCATTTAGCATTGGAAGCATTCTCATTTTTCAGATAACAAAAATTCATCTGCAGTATTTTCTCCATAGCCGTGTAATGAGGCTTGTAGAAACATGTCACACAGAAATAGAATGAATAAATCAAATTGTACAGGAAAAAAAGAAAAACCCTCAAGGATCTGGCTGCAGAAATGACAAAGAACAGGGAGCTCTGCAGGTCTGTTGATTGGTACTTGAAACCCTTTTTTTTTTTCTGCTCCTTAGGAGAATGTTTTAGGTAAATTTCCTCTTGCCGTTGTATTGTCAGGCAGGTTAAGGGTTCTGTGAAGAGATGCGTGGAAATGTCCAAAGTTCATTTGGAGGGGTATCTTGGAGAAGTTATGGGAGTTGGTTTTCCTGAGGCTTCACCTACTTTATAGGTGATTGTTTTTCACCTTGTAAAATGCTTTGTAATTGAAAAAAAAAAAAAAATTGTTCATAACAGACTTCCAGGATAAAGAATCCACCTTGGCAAGTTTGTGAGTGCTGGGTTATCCGTGATATTTACCCAACTGGCAGGAAGAATGATGAGGAGGACTCCATGATATCAGAAGGCTAATTAATTACTTTATTATACTATATTATTCTGTGCTATATTACACTACATCCAAACTGAAACTGAACAAGAACTCAACTGAAGAAAATCTCTTGACTGTCCTGACCGACCTCCAGGACACAGCTTGCAGAGATTGGCCAAGAAAACAAACACACCAGAATCCAATCAAGCAAATTCCTGCATGTAAATAGTCTTCCAACACATTCCACGTGTTCCAAAACACAGGAGCAGCAAATGAGATAAGAATAGTTTTGATCTCTGTGCTTCTCCAGGAAAAATCTGAGAGTGAGAATTATGACTCTCTGTGTTCAGAGAATGTGAATGCTACACTGGGTGACTCCTCCTCAGGAAGGGGAAGGGAATTAAAGTGTACTGATCTGTGGTTTATCTTTGGTGCAGAGAGTTTGCCAGGACAAATGTCAGTGAGGAAGGATCAACCTTTGTTTCCAGCAGCTGTCCACAATCACTCTCTCTGTTTTAATGAATCTGAGCTGAAATACAAATGTTGAGCAATTTCCTCACTCTATCAGGAAGGCTGGGAAAAGTGGGGGGTAGAGTGATGCTTCCATATGGTCATGGTGTGCAGCAGAGCTGCTCAACTGCACTTTAAAGGAGGTGGGCAGGATGGAAATGAGAAGGAAATGGCCCAGGGCTGTGGAAGAATTAGCTCCAAGCACATCTCGATGCGTTCCAGCTCTGAACATGGCAGGTTTGGCTGTGCTTCCCACACCTCTGAGCACTGAGCTGCCTCTCCTGCAGGGAAAGGGAGCTGGCAGCCAGGGCTGCTGTGCCTGGCTGCTCCACAGGTCACTGGCAGCAGTAGCTGGAGGAGCCTTCTGATCCACAGGCTATTTTTCTGAGGTGGCCTAACGTTATTTAAATATATTTTATAAGTACATGGGAAAATCAGTAATAAAAAAACTGCACCCAATCTTTTGGTATTTGCATGGTTACAATTTTCATTAATGCTTTACTATTAAGTCTTGCCACTGCAAACTTTGAGTAGCATTTGATTTTATATATGAGGTGACATTCCATGGGAGCTACAAGAAAATCTGCCTGCTGTTACAGCCAGTGGGAACAAAGGAAATCAACCCAAGGCTTGAGTTCAGATGTTCTGCCAATAGAAAACATATCCAGGACTATTTTTTCTAGTTTGGATGCTCAAACAACTTGAAGTTGCATATGTAATTGTATGTATAGTAGAATACATATCATTTTTCACAACTTAAACTTTTGGTCATATTTCATTTAGACTTTTTGCTTTTAGGTAGGCTCTGAAGCTTGTTTGACAAAAGAATATCAGGGCTTGTGCAGAATTATGTGGTTTTGTGCACATGCCACTATCTGTATCTTAATGTGTTCATTTGCTGAGCAGTAAACCCAGCATTTCATATCCATAAATTTTAAACTGAAAAAAAAATTTAAAAATAATGCTTTATTTTCTCTAAAGCTTCAGTTAGTGAAAGGTAAAAATGGAAAGCTGCTGATCCAGATTTGACAATTGCTGGAAACTGCTTTATGCAAAAAGCAAGATTCTTTGTGGAAAATTGGAAAATTGCAAATGGAGTACTTTTTTTTTCCCCTAAAGGATGAACACTGAAATAACTCCTAACACTTCAAGTGACTAATCAATGCCTACAATGCAAAAACATATCACTTATTGTGAGTCAATCAAACAGATTGGCCATTTCATAGTGTTTACTTAACAAGAAACTTTTTATAGTTCCTCATACAGATATAGAGGTTTGTGTCATCTGTGAGACAAATCATGAAGAATCATAAGTGGACAGTGAGGGCAAAATTTCTGTGAGTTATTTGATACAAGGCAAATTGAGTTGTTTTATCTTGAAGCTGGAAAAGAAATTAGGTGTTTCATATGATACCTGGAATCAATGGAAACCTGATGGAGTCAATGATACTTGATCAACGGAAATGGAGAAAACCACATTTAAAATGGAACATTATTTCTGTGCTAACTGTACACTGAGATTAGGTTTTTGCAATTTTTAATTGGAGGATAGAATTTGAGGTTTTTGTGGGGGGGAAGTGTTTGTGTTTGGTTTTGGGGGGGGGTGAACTTTTGTTGCCTGGCAGTTTTTTTCCCCATTTTTGCTTTGTTTTCACTTCAAGAAATGCAAGTTTAACATGTCACATTCTGTGTGCTTATAACTGGCTTCAAACTCTACATCTTTATGCTTTTCAGCCTTCATTTGTTTTGTTCAACAGCAGCACATGGATTGTCCCTGGTGCTTACATAGAAAGATTCTTTTCCTTTCCCCTTCCTTCTTCTAAACCATCTCATCCCACTGTTCACAGTCCTTATTTTCACTTACAGTTTTCATTTCACTTTAAATCAAAGTGTCCCAAAATAGTTTAACAGCCTGAGTAGCACTGCCAGACACACAAGCGAAAGGAAAATCTGTGATTTTTTTGTGACTTACTAATATTAAATACTTAAAGACTTCAGAATATATATATATATATATATATAAATAAACAATTCAGGCTTTAAGGCTTAAGATGAATATGAATATTTATAAATTTACTGTAGATGAAACATAAACTACCACTTCTCCTTTTTGCCCTTTTAATTTTTTTAATATATTTTTTCTAACAACTGGTTTAAAAATAATAATGTTCAAAAGGAGCACTTCATGTTCTTTTTAAAATTAGTTTGGACATTGAGGATTTCCAAAATGTGTCTCTAATGTTCTTCCTATAAAGCAGCTTAATAAGATGTCACAATAAACATGTAAAATTAGATTTATTTTATCAAGAGGCAAAAATAACCTCATTACACAGAAAGCTTCAACAAACTCAAGCTTGCCTAATATATAATCCAGTAGTTTAATTTGTAACCTGATTATTGCTCTTAACAGAATTCATTAGTACCTCAGAGTCCTATAAGTTGTTTGAATGATACTTGTTATAATTAATATTTAGTCTTTAATACTGTTCAGAGTTTCCCAAACTTTCAGAATGCCTCTTGTAACAGCGCTTTTTTCCCTAATTTGCCAGCTGTGCAAACTTCACTGCCACAAGGATACAGGGAGGCTTCACAGATGGAATGTGGCCTTGCACTGATTAAATAACCATTTGTATTCTTCAGCAGTAGATGAGAATGCCCTGTCTGAACAACGGTGCTTCCTCTCATTTCCAGGTAGGTTTTATTCCATATATCTGCACATGTCCTGTATCCATGTTTGTGTCTTTTAACTAATTTGACTATGATGGGCTGGTTTGGGCTGGGATAGGTTTGGTTTTGTTCATCATTCCCAGTACAAAGCCGAGCCACAGCCCCATAGTGTCTGCTGTGAACAAAAGGAGCTTTGTCTCAGCCAAACCCAGCATGTGTGGACTTGGACTGGTTGTCTCCAGGGAATGGCACTGGGGCATAAATTCTGATTGATTGCTGAATTTCAGGGAGTGGAATTGTTAAGCCATGGGCAAATGAAGGTAGCAAGTGTACACTTACCCAGATGGGTGTGATTTGCATCCCTGGAGTTTATACACCCCAATTCTAAAATTCCAGAACTCCACAGGTTTAACTCTGGATACTTGTGGTTTGCTCAGTTTGAAAGTTTGAGCTTAAAAGATCAGATGTAAGCTACTGTCTCTGTGCCATTGTTTAGAAACAGGGAATGAACAAACTCCCACTCCTGTGGCTGCTGCTCTGCTCCTGCGGCTTCAAGTGGAGTGGCTCCCTGCATTTCTGCTTGCTCTGCTCCTTAAGAACTGCTCATCAGCCCAGCATTATCCTTTGCCTGTTTTTCAGGCTGGAGTGCCCTCCAGCTGCTGAGAGCCTTGCTGCCTCTGGCTGGGATTGATTAGGATGGGGCAGCACTGCTTCCCTGCAGGGCTTGAGCTTCGTGTCCTCACCCCAGCACTTGGTGCTGTCACAAGTGGTGTGGCTGAGCAGCATGCAAGCTCTTTAGGAAGTATCCTCAGCTGAATGCTTGCTGCAGCTGGTGTCCTAGATGCCTTGAGAAGGCTCACTAAAGCAGTACAGAATCTGAAAAATAGAAAAGCTAAAACCTAAGGCATCGCACTCATGGGAGTTGTAAAAACTCATAAAGAATGTTCTGTGCAGGCAACAGAGTTGCCTTCTCCAAAGCAAGATAAAGGGGAAAAATCTGAGGGGATGGCATGGGTGGCCATGCATCTACTTCTATTTCAGATAAATATCCAAAAAATCTGTTTTCCCTCATTGGCACAGCACAGACACAGAAATTCTTTTTTACAACTAGAGGACCTAGGGACACAGCTTTTACGTGAGGTGGTGTGAAATTGAGAGCAAGAAACAGGTGCCAAATTCTCCCATTCCAGTGGTGGTTCTCATCCAGTAGGTCCAGTGCTAGACATGAAACACCATGACACTCTTATTTTTCTTGCTGCACACAATGCCCATTAAAAATTTACTTTAAAATGAAGTGGCACTTTAAATTATTTTGGTTTTAACAAAAAGGATGAAGGAATACAATTTGGAATTTATAAAGCCAAGTGTATTTTCAGATTTCACAATGATGTACTTTGTGCATCAACACAAGAGCACAAGGCTCAACTCATAATTCAGGTATTGAGACCTCCAAGTTTCTGAGGTTGAGTTCTCACTAGCAGCAAACAAAAGAAATCTTTCAGCATAATTTGAGATAACCACAACTGACTAGAAAATGCTCATAAGTTCAAAATGTTATTAGACCTTTACAGTAGTTTAAAGTAATTTCAAGTTTACAGTAGTTAAAGTCCAAATTAAGTAAACTCAGGGTTTCATTCAGCACATGAAAGAAACTCAATTTCAGGTTCAGCAGAACTCTTTAGCCTGCTGCTTTTGTTTTCCTTTGCACAGATAGAGGCAGTTTGAAAGGTAAACACAGCACTCAACATCAGCTCTGCTTAGCAAGGAACTGAACTTGGACCTCAACTCTTTCTTAGACTGTCTTATAACGGGTCCTGTAGAATACAGGGTTGCCTGTTTTTCCATTTAAGTAAATTCTCATTTTCACTGGCTTACAGGAAGCCTGATAGGAGCAGGAATGTGCTCCAGTTAATTTGTATGATTTGATATATAGGTTTTCATAAGGTTCAAACAAGCCACGGGAGGTCAAACTGTGCACTGCTGAGAATCAGTGTACTTGAGTTGATAAGATGAGCAGTAACATTTCTCCACAGTGTAGAAGGAGGATGCTATCAGTGCAGCCCTGCCATTATAGCAGCTTGAGTGCTCGCTGCTGCTGAGGGCGTTTTTTTCCTTTTACCTCTCTCATTCCCAAGATGACAGCAGCAGCCACATTCAGCAGCTCTTATCTCCAGTCTGCAGATGGGGAAGGGAAGCGTGTGGTATGCTAAGGGTGAAATTTTCAGCAGAGATTAGGAAGTTACTTAGGTGCCTAACTCCTATTTTCAGGAGTGATACAGGGCCTTTTTAAAGCAGCTGTTCTGTTCACAAGAAACTAATCTACTTAGTTACTGCAAGAAACATGCAGCTTTATATTAATCATACAACAAAGAGGATGAAGGGAAAGTTCCACAGAACAGACAGGAAACAAGAGTCAGGGAAGAAAGTAGTCTATTCCTTATCTCTTTGGGCAACTGGCTGACTCTCTGTTGACCCCTGTCTTATTCCTAGTTTGTGAAGAAAAATGTATTTATGAAGTTGTTTTTTTTAAAATTTCAAATGGCAAGGGTTGCTTTCTTTTCTATTACCTTTTACTCTCTGGGTCTCAGTTCTGTAGCTTCTCCTGGTGTCTGGTGCTGCAAGAAGGCTGAAATCCTCCTGACTTCCTTCAGAACATCATTAATAAAAGTAAGGGACTCTTGAACTCCCTGTCACTTCATAAGCAAACCCTGTCCTGACGTTTCTTTGGAATTCAAACATTAGTGTAATGCTCTTTGAATAACAAGGATCCAGTTTCCCCCAGAATGATGCACAGTCTGCTGGAGAGAGCAGATAGCTCATGAAACAACTGATGCAGGTCAAGTTCTTTTGGCTTAACTCTTTCTTTGAAGTGATCCACCCAGACTGATTTTGAAAAGCTTATTTTACAGTTCTCTCACCATCTTGGTTTAAGATTAAATCTAAATGAGTTCTTGTCATCCTTGCCACTCAAAACTGGTGAAGGTCTGCTCTTGTCAGAGCTCATGGAGTTAGACATCATCTAAAAAAAAGAATTGACCTGTCCAGACTGTTTTTAACTATTTATTCACCTCACTCTTAAAAAAAAAATGTAGGATCTGGATGGAACAGGGATGTTTGATAATATTTTGTTCCATTCTTATTTCAGGGGAGCTTTAGAGTCTGGGTATTGCCTGTGACATGCCCTCCAGAAGAGCATATTTAAGAAAGATTTGTCTGAGCTCTCTGTTGGAGATTGGTTGTTTGTCAAGTCCTTTCTGTGTCCTCCTAAGCCCCTGGAAGATGCAGCTGCCACTGATAGAGACATGCAGAGTCTATCTCATGGCAAAATTCAGGCATTCATGAGAACAAAGGGTCAGCAGGATTAAAGGCTGCCATATCTAACACTGCACATGCTGCTTTCTCCAGCTCTGTGCACTTACTAACCGTGGCTTTCACGCACACAAAGCCATGTGGCTGAAGTGCAGATAACTCATCTTGTCTGGAGAGTTAAAGATGACTGCAGTGCCCCACAGCCCCTGTTGGTGTCACAGCTCTGCTCTGGTGCTCCTGCCCTCACCCCAGGAGCTCACAGCACATGCTGCTGCCTTTGAGCCAGAAAAGAAGATAGAGAGGTGAAAACACACCCTTTTTTCTACTATTTTTCATGTTATGCTACAAAATTCTCCCAGCTACACAGGATGAAGAAGACAAGTTTCATGTTTTCCCAGATTTATATATGCCAAACTGTGTTCCATGTGACTGACATTAATTCAGATGCCATGAGCTTGTCTTTTATGGAAACAAGTTTTATCTTCCCCTTGGTCCTGTAGCCTGACTCTGTGCTTTGGTCCTGAAGGAGCACTGTTTTTGACATGGAGTCCTACCTGCTTTCTGTTTTCCCAGTCCCACCCCTTATTATGGCAGATATTCAGCATCACTATTGGTCGAGGCCATTGTCAGTCCTCTCTGTAGCAGCCTGGAGAGGCAGGATTTCCATGGCTGTATAAAAAAAATCCCAGAGGTTAATGACAGCCTAGTGAGAACACAGCCCTTTCCTTACAGCTCTCCATTTCCTTCACTTCTTCTCCAACCTAGCTTGCTGTATGCAATAAATTTACACAGGTAAAACAAAGTTGTCTTTTTCTGGACTGCTTGTATCAATCAGTTTCCTCTGAGGTAATAAACAATTCTGATTTCAGGTGTTTCAGCTAGACCTCATTCTCCACATGACCCCTGAAATTCACATTACGCCCTCAGCCCCCTTTTAGAAGAGCTGAATAAACACAGAGGAGTTCTTGAATGTATGCTTTGTAAGGAGCTGAGATCGAAAATTCCTAGTGGGTTTGTATTTTTGCTAAAGACTTTTTTTTTTTTTTTGCTTTGGGGGTATTTGCAAGAGGGAAGAGATGACTTAATCAGTGAGTCAGTCCTGAATTTACAAATTCTTCTCAATTCATCCACCTATTGCTTTCCACATGTAGCCTAATCACACAGCAGCTGAAATTTCTCTACCTGTATCCATCATCCCTCTGCTACAGGCAAGAGCCAACCTTACACCCCTTTAGCATCTGCCATGTATCAACTCCTCTGTGTGTTTCAGCTTTGAAACCTAAAACACTCAGAGCTTTTTTTCACCTTTAGGGCCTTGAGTTCATACCCTTTAGCTTGAAATATTCTTTGATGTGTGTTTTAGCATTTTCTGCCTAAATACCCTTGCTTGAGGCATTTAGTTATATTTGATGCTGAGACATTTTAATTTAAATAACTGATTAGATGTTAACTCTCCTGTGACAGAAGCACACATTAGGAACCAGGGGCTGTTCTATTATGCTTCTGCATTTTCATTCCTTTGAGCTGTTCTTACTATGGGGGTGCAAATCTTAAGTCATTCAGTGCTTATAGGGTTGCTGTTAATCATTCTGCTTTAAGGCAGCACTTCTAATTCTGTTTACAGATGCAAAGAGGTGCCTGAGCTCTTACCTTCTGTTGCTACAGAAAGTGTTACAGGAAGATAAAGGAGTCTTAAAGCTCAAACATGTATCTCTGCCTTTAAAAATCTGACCCCAAGAGCTTGTGACCCACAAAGCAGCACCCCTACACTTCCAAAAAATGTGGCAGTATGTACATTTTGTGGCAATAAAAGATTGACACTTCACACAGGAACATTTGGAAATGATCTTTAATGCTTTAATACGTGATTGCTGAGAGGCCACAGTCATCCTGTGTAACTCCAAGGTGTTTTAAAGAGCAATTTAAAGAAGAATCTGTTTAAAGAACAGGTACTTTCAGAGATGACTGAACCCTCTCAGCATCTCTGTTGCCTTTGGTACTCTGATTAGGGAGGAGCCAGTGCTCCTGAATTGTGACATATCACTCATGCTTAAACTCTGGAATAAAGTCAGACATAACAGGTTTATCAAAGTATGGAAATCCAAGACTCAGGTGGGATAAAGTCACACCAAACAGATTTATCAAAGTCTGAGAATCCGAGTATGATGTTTGGAGATGAACTTGGAATGAAATAAATCTCCATTCAGAAATGTGCTCCCCACCATATCTAAATAATAAACTGGTGCATGATAAATGCGCCTTGTTAAAAGGTTATTGCACAATAGTTCAGCA
The DNA here is from genome assembly GCF_017590055.1 of Onychostruthus taczanowskii. Classification (NCBI taxonomy): domain Eukaryota; kingdom Metazoa; phylum Chordata; class Aves; order Passeriformes; family Passeridae; genus Onychostruthus; species Onychostruthus taczanowskii. The sequence continues at coordinate 217,633 of NW_024498518.1, forward strand.
TTCCATAATTGAGGTTTTCTCATTTTTCCCCCCAAACATGAATAACTGCCTGCATTAACAGACAGTTTTGCATGCATGGTTCTGATAGGATTTCCTGAAAAAATCCCTGAGAAAATACTTGACTGACCAGACAGATTGTTTTGCAGTGATGTGATGTGCTGTCAGTCTCCTGAGGAAGGAGACTTTTGACTGATAGCTAGAGGACACTCATATACTGTCAAATGTTTGTCACATGAAAATGGATAAGGGGAAGGGTTGCAAAAATTATCTGAAGTAAAATCTAAGAGCAGGTGTTGAGTTTATGGAGAGACAGAAGCAGGGTTATTAATACAGTTATGTTTCTTACCTGATAAAGTACTGTTGTTTTGTTGTGTATTAATTTTCTTTCACTCATCACATGGCTTCTTTAAAAAAGACCAAAAAAAAGATAAAAAAGTTAGTTTTAGAAGTTTACAGAGGTCTAGTTTTGCATCCAATATTATGTGTAAAAAAGTTACTTGCCTGTATGTAAAATATGCAGAATATATTAAAACTGCAAAGCATATGTATTCCAAATGTTGCCATGCTTCTTTAAAGTGATTTATAGACAGCCTTGCCAGTTACATTTTTCTTCTTTCCCTTTCCAAATGAGAAATAGCAAAGGCAAAATAATCTAAAACCTGAATAGACAGGCATTGTTTACTTGTGCTAGGTAATTTTTCTTTTTTTTTTTTTTCCTCTGTGATTTTTCCTAGAGGAGGCATACGTAAGGGATGCTTCACCTGTGAGACTGATGTATAATATCTGCACAAATCCATTGACTTCAGTGAAAGACATATTTACCACAAGTATTTCCTTACAAGAATGCATAAAACAGCAGAGTTGGAAAGCTGAACAGTAAGTTCTTTGAGGCTCCTTCCTCAACTGAAAAATGCAGGAAATTTCTGGTGGGATGCAAATTAATCAGAGAGCACTCTCTGTTATCTAGGAGAAGAAAAAAACTGAATTCTGAAATGCCAAGAAGAATCCTGCCCTCAGGGTTTCTTCCTTCCAAATTTGATTTCTTGTTGTTTCAGATAAACTTAGAATCTAAGTATCTAAGCTATTGGATGTCCATAAAAGGTCATGCTTTTGAATGCATTTGATATTTACACAATTTTTGTACGTGGTTTGGTTTTTCCTTTGCTCTTTAGTACTGCTGATATGCCTCGTGCATCGCTCTGAGCACACTAATCCACACAATGGAAATGACATATTTCTGATGTCAGTAATTGCATTGTTCAATATCAGGTGCAATGATCTCTGGAAATATTTCTGCTTAAATATCAACTACTACTCTGAAATGTCAAAATTTTAATTAGTTTCTGTTTGGACAACTCACGTCAAGTGTACACAAAGTGGATCTTGTTTCTGTACCCTTAAAGAAACATTCCAAACCCCAAGGAATTCTGCAGGAGGCTTTTCAAAGCAGGTAAGATCAACCCATTTTTGCAGTTTCAGGACATTCAGTGCTTTCTCTGCTTCTCTGATTCGGGTAATTTTTTCATGTGGCTGAGATTTTCAAGTCCAGTGGATAAAAATTAAAACCAATGAGAGGTTTATTTGTGCACTCAGAGGAGCTCAACGCTGTGCAATTGTTTGGAAGTTTGGATTGCCTATTCATGGCAAATAGCATCTGTGCTCAATTACACTCCATCCATCAGGAGGTAAGGCTTTCAGACGTAATGAAAGCATCTAAGAGATGGTTTGCACTAGAAAGTAATGATTTCTCAAAAGGGCAGACAATTGGGCTGATTCACAGGTACTGCAGAAGGGAAAATGCTCCAGATGAAATGGAAATTGTTTCATGAAACATCTCAGGATTTCGCAGAAAGAAGGGGTGTTTTATTACCAATTATTCTCTGTGAAATGAATTTGGTAACACACCATCATCTAAAAAGGAAAAGTGAAAGGTTGCTAAATTGGATATTTAGATTTTGCTAATGAGAATGCAGGGAGTTGATGAATGTTGAATCACTCCTTGGCAGTTTTTAAACAAAGATTATCATTCATTCTCTTTTTTGAACTGACAGATGATGTTTTGTGTTGAAATGAAGCTTCATGACTTTTGATCAAACCTGCTGAAAATAGCATTCTGCTGCCTAAACTTCATATTTTGTTCTAACACATTGCACTAAGAGTCATGGGATGATAAATTGGGATGCTCTGCAATCCTCTGCCTTTTAGAGGGATTTGAGTTTTTTTGTTGGAAGTATATGTGCCATGACATGGCTGCATCACATTACTCAACAATGAGCTCAAACCCTTCAAAACAAAAATATTTCCATTTAGTATTCTTTTGTTTGCTTAACACTGTCTTGAGAAAAACACGTGGTACATGTCTATGCTGAGCTTTGTGTACCGTGTTAAAATCGGGCAACTGCCTTGCCAGATGTTACCTGACCAATATTTACCAATGATAATCACCTCAAAGGTGTTGCAGAACTTGATGACAGAGATAGGGAGCTCCCACGACATTCACTGCCCGTACATTCACACTTTGGGATGCTACCAAGGGAAATCAAGGCTCTTGTTTCCCTCTCATCAGTGCCAGACAATCTCATGTCCTTTGTGGAGGTCTGTTCCAAATATAGCCATTAGTTCACATTTTGGACAATAATATTCAGAACAGACTAAATTCTTAGTTTAAAATATCCTCTTGGAATTACAAGCTTCTGAACTACTCATCAAAAACTAAATGTTCTGTTTCAGCAATCCATAATGAATTTGACTGGCCTTTTCCATCTCCCAAAAGCAGGGCAGTGGAAAACTAAATTAGCCAATCTGGCACAGCAGATGAGACAGGATAAAGGTGATATTGCCCCCAGAGCTGGGAAGTAGGTGAATTTCTCCTGCCCTCACCTGCATCACCACTTGTTCCTTCTTTGTGGCTCCTTTTCTTAACATGGAATTTGCACTCTCCAGGTAATAATTACCAGTGTGAGGAGCTGCTTAAACTCCTTCCCTCACTTCCCCCATAACTGAGATTTGTGGTGGCTGCACTTCAAACTGAAAAGAGCATCTAGTTATCACTGAAAATCACAGAGGTGCTATGCATGCAATCTTAGAAAAAGCATATGCTCTTTTTTGTGTGTTCTACATGTCCGTGCATAACTGTGGGAAGATTGTAGGAAGTTTTCCTGCCAGGAGAACAGAGTTGCAAGGCACAAGCTTGGAAATGGCTCTCAGGATTTTTGGAGCAGACTTTGTGGATGTAGGCACATGCACAGGATTATCTGGTGGGCTTTGTGTGTCTCGTTGTTATTGACCAAGGAGGAAAGAAAATTCTGAGGCTACTCATTCTTTTATAGGAAATACAAGATAAACAGTCCACAAAATGCTTTGGTCACTACTCAAAAGGACAAATGAGAAGGAAACAATTAGCTGGGTAATCAGATTGTGATACTTTGTTGGTATTTCCTGCAGGAGTACATTGGGAATGTTGTTAATTTAACATTCAGCATCCAAAGATAGTGTTAATTCTTATTGCATCAGCAGGCACAGAATGATAAAGCTGCCAATGACTAAACTAAGAAGAGAAAGAAAGAGATTAAAATGTCTTAGAAAAACAATCAGATAGTAATTGTGAAAGAAAAAACATAATACATTATCCAAATTCGGATAAGAGCTAACAGTTCTGTCCATTTACTCTGAGATTTAATCCAGTGTTTTCCATCACTAGTCTGAAAGATTACATAACAATAATCCTAAATACAAGAATCCTAAAAGTTTTCTGCCTTCTTTTTTTCTTTTTTTTTTTTTTTTTGTTGTTACTTGTACCATTTTGCAGTATCTGAAATGTCAAACTTTTGACTTAAATTGATTTCTGAGCACAGATGCCCTAAAAATAATACATAAGAAAATTATTGGAGTGAATAATTGATTTCCTTTAGATACCATCCTGTCTGTGCCACGTTTAACAAATGAACTGTCACCTGCTGAAATATTTTCATATATCCACTGGTGGATTTTGCAAAGCAAAATAATAATACTTTTTTTCCAGCTCTAAAATAGAAGATACCCTTTTTTTTTCTAACTGAAATATGTAATCAAGTGTGCAAAATAGATGAGTGCTGTTTAAAAAAAAACCCAACAGGTTGGGTATGGCTGCTTGTCACATTTCTTGGTCAATAATAGCTTTCACAGTGAAATTCCTACATTTTCTCAACTGTTCCATCATCCCAACACATCCTACATCTTCTCTCTCTTGAAGTAGATGATACACCAGAGGCTTTCCACAGTGAGATTAATTTCTGCAAATCAAACAAGGGCACAATGTCTAATGCACACAAAGGAACTGGGTATCATGGAAAACCTTTTCCTTGAGAATTTATCAGAATGAAGAGTTAATAGCAGCTCAGGTGTTCCATGGGGGGTAGCTGTTTTCTTGAAAGGAATGCAGCTGGCCCCTGTGCTGTTGTTTGGGAACAGACCTACCTTCTCAGGAAGGTCCTGCATTGTGTCTGACAAACTCTTCATTCTGTGATTTTTTTCATCCTCACCATAATGTTTTTTCCATAAGAGGGTTTTTCCAGAATTCTTGGGTTAGTAGTACCCTGATATATAACCCCACAGTATGAGCATTCTCAAAGGTATGGACAAGGACAGTTCTGGATGCTTTCTATGGAAATATGTGTTTTGTGTTTTTGTTAAATAACTCTTTAAAGAATGGCAAATCACAGCAGGAAACACCAAAATATAAGATATCCAAAGGAAATTTAACACAGAAATTTTAATAAGAGACCTCTATTCTGTGTTCATGCATGGTCTGTCTGATCTTGTTCCTTGCCTTCAGTTAGAGCTAATTCCTGGTGACTCTTCAGCTCATAACTCAGTTCAGCATTGTGTCTATACTTCATAATTCACTTCAGCATTGTGTTTATACTAACAAAAAGTCCCCATGGAAAACAATGTTTTCCATAAACACAGTAGGCTAATTTCTTGGATCATAACTAAGTCTTTGCCAAGCAAATCACACTTACCCAGGCTCCCCTTTTTTTGCATGAGTGTTTGCTTTGTAGTCCCATTTTTATTGCCCCCATACATTCCTGGCAAAGTCTCCCACTCCTCATTTTCTTCTTCCCAAGTTGCAGCCTGCAGAAGCAAGTCCCAGACAGTGCTCCCCAAACAGCCAGCAGGTAACTTACCTATTTTTCAAAGCTAGGTTATGAGAAGTACACTTTCATTATTGCCCAATTTAGAAGCAAACTTTCTGGTCACTCTTTGGCTAAGTCTTGGACTGCTTACTTTTTCTTTCTTTTTTTTTTTTTTTTTTTTTTTTTTTCCTAAATATAAGTATTAATTATTTTTCTTCTTTGGGAAAAAGAGGGGGGGAAAAGCATATATCTTACGAAACATTGGAAATGCTCCTCTGTGTTTTGTTGCCTTCTTTTGGAGTGATCACGCTGAACTCCAAGGGAACTGGTGAGAGGGATCTGTTTATGTTCTTTTCCACGTACAATTTTTTTTTTTCCTTTGGTTTTGAGGGAAATGACATCTATTTATCCAGAGAGCTCTGTGTGGGCTCTCTTGTCAATGAGCACATTGTACAGTCAGGAAAGGAGCCAGACAGGTATTTGTATCGTTCCTAGGAACAACTTCACTGAGAGCTCTCATGGAAACACAGCTCCTGACAGTGTGGAATAGCAGAGACACGAGAGCAGCAGGCTGCTGATTAATGAGCTGTTGAGTGGTGCTGGATGCCTGTGAGTGTGCTGCACATCTCTGGGAATGTGAGATAAGCAGGTCTGCAGCAATCAGCGCACCTCTCACACCTCGTTATTTGATCTCTAAACTGTCAGCGGTGTAGGCAGCAAACTACAGATTACAGGCATCGCTTGAGATGTGCTAGGGCACATATGTAAGGAAAAAAATGTAGCCAGTGCCTTCCAAATAAATACATTTGCTTTTTTTGGTGGAGCTCAGGGCAAGGGCAATCTCTGTATGCACTGAGATCACAGGGCTCATGGAAAAGTTGGAGCCAGTGGTCTCAGTATAAGCCCAAGATGGCTAGATCAGAAATATGACATTTGATTACAGGAAGAAATATTACACAAATTGATAGAGCATTGAACAGACTTATGTCTGTCAGCTGAGATGATTGTGGAAGAGTATATCAGACAGAGATAATTGTATAATGAGCAGGCTGAAAGCAGTAAACCCTCTCATTGCCTCTGCTGGCTGCCTTGGCCACATGGGAGACCCTCATAAGCAATTTGAGAAGAAAAGGCATTATATCAGCATCACTCAGGGAGATGGGAGCAGACATCTATTGCTCCTTTAAGCAGCTGTTGCATTCCATATCCATCAGAGGATCTCTGGATGGATATGGAATGGATATGGCACTTTAGCTTGAAATGTCAATAAGGAAGTGGCCAGCTGCTAGCTTTGCCTCTGGATGTCAGCTGTACAGGTTATCTGGACAAAGGATGCAGGAGATTTGGTAAAAGGTAAATATTTTAACCCAAGTCTTCATATAAGAGCAGTCTATAACAGAGCGGCACAGTGTTTGTAAATACCACCGTGGGAATGCTTATTAACACAGCACATTTGTTCAGCTGAGATTAGAGAGAGAAACTATTAACTGCTATTTTTAATTAACTAGTATCTGTGCAAGATTTCCAGGCTGTGCTGGTACAGTAGTGGATTGTTAGTACATTTTCCAGTACATTTTCCAACTGGACCAAAAGAGGAATTAATAAAGCAGCACATCGTTAAGTAGACTCCAGCTTCAACTCATAAAAGACCATTAGAACAGATTAATCTAATTTTCTTCATAATAGAAAACATAGAACTTGCAAGAAATAATTTTAATGGAAAGATACTTTTATAGAATCCACTGCTGCTGGTTATTTGTTTGAATGATTGATTGCCTTCGACATTTAAAAATATTGCACTCTATTTCTAGTCTAAATCATGTTTCAATTTTCAGCACAGCTTCTTTCAGATGAAGTAATTACTTTTACAAGATTTTTTCAATAAGAAGGTATACTTAATTTTAATAATCTCGTCTTTAACATGATCCTAGGGTATTTTGACGCCCACTTTAGTGTTATAAACATTTGTATCTCTTTATTAATTCCATAGCTTTGCTCTGCACCAGCTGCATTTTCCGTCCCTGAAACACACTGAAGGTGTGACAAGGACCTTGCCAATGGTTGTAAAAGAAACTAACCTGTCACAGGACAAGAGAAGCTGTGTTCTCCAAAACTGAGAGCTAATTTAAAGTTAGAAAACAGTCAGAAGATATTAACTATTTTTGCAATGAAATGAGATGCTAGAATAGTTGCTATTTAACATATTTCTGCGTGATGGAAAAGAGATGAATGGAAAGCTTTCTGCTGATGGAGAGTATCAAAACTGAGGATGGCATAGGCCCTTGTTCTGCCATCTCACAGTGCCCAGCAAGGAGCAGATGAAATTCAGCATTGATCAGTAAAAAGCCACGCACACAGGGAAAAGCAAGCAAGCAAACAATAAACCTTCATATATATCATGGTAGTTCTAAATATGCCATTATGGAAAGAGAATTATAAGCTTAATTGTAGTTTCCTCTAAATGTTAGCTTGGTCTTGGTGGGCAGGAATGTGAAGGTGTTAGGAAATACTGAAAAAGAGATGAAGCATCACTATGCAGCTCCATATGGTTTGGGGATCTGACATTTTAATATATTCTACAAGTCTGCTCACCTCACTCTAGAAAAGGATACAATGACCTAGAAGAACACAGAGAATAATAATTGGTAGTACAGAATGCCTTCTGTATGCAGAGGCAGTGAAATAACAAAGACTCTGTAGCTTAGAAATTAAATGAGTGCACATGGTTATTACAGAGGCTGATACCATCCTGAGTGACACAGGGAAAGACCCTTATCTGTTTGCTGCTTAAAGTTTAATCATTAATCATTCAGTAGCCTTCTCCAGTAAGAGTCCTTATCACCCACTCTTCCCTTTTGCTCTGCTCAAACCCAAACCATGTTGATTTTTTACAGATTTTTGTGTATTTTTTAAATTTCAATTTAACTAGAAGGAATACAGAAAGTCCTCACTGTGGTTTGGGATTTTTATTTTTTAAATATATATTTCAGCATTATTTTTGCATTAAATTATCTTAGGAAAGCAAAGAGTATTTTGTGTACAGCTGTGACTCTTGTCTCTGCTCTGCCTTTGTACTATTGACTGTTTCGGATGGTTTTATTGGACTATCAGTGGGAAAGGCCTTATGTTGGTTTGTGTTGTCCCTGTGTGTTTAAATTGTATGTATTTCTGGAGGTCCCACATGTGTTCCCTCACTAGTGCATTGAACCTCGTGGGGAAAACTGTTTTGTGAGTTTTTGTAACTCACACCTTTCAGGTGTGGTGTTCAACAGCAGCACATGTCTCTACTGAAGCTTTTTGGTTCCTCCTCTACTCATATTAATATTTGTTCCGTTATGTACTTCAAGATCATGGCTCCTGTGGGATGTTAGATCTGTTTATCTCAGCTTTAAAGTTCTACCTATTGGGTAGGAGAGATTATCACATTTATGATAAGAGAGCAAACACGTTTTTACAGCATTAAGTTCTCTGTCAGCTCTCAAAGACATGGATAAAGATGCAAAAGGGCAAATAAAATCGGTGATGTTAACAGGTCTGCCTGCCACATCTTTGGAAGTTCAGTGAAACTTTTCAAATGTGCTTTACCAAAATATTGATGAGAAAAAAAAATAGTGGGGAATGAAGACTTGTTCTTCATCAGTCTGCAGAGAGTGAAATTAATGACTTCTCCCTGAATGATATGAGTGAAGACCCAAGCTAATTTGAGGGCCTGTCTGAAAAATTCTTGAGTCATAAAAGCAGTAAACTGCTGCTGACTCATAAAGAGTGTTCTGCTACCAAAGGAAAAAGAAAAAAAAAGGAAAAAGGCTTTTTCATGGCAACTGCAGTAGTTGTGATGGGGAATGATAACAAGAGAAAAAAAATACTCTTTGGTACTTACAGTTTCAAAGTATCTCAAAGATTACATCAGATTGCATTTCTCTTTCCCGTTCTAAAACTTCAGTGTCTCCTAAGGACTCTGCTTAAGCTGAAGGTTCTGTTTGATGAAGTGTCCAAGAGTTCAGAGGCATGATACTGACTCTGAAAAGTGACCAAAAGAAAGCTAAGCGTTGCCCTTAGCCCACAATATGCTTCACACTGATAGCAGTGAGAGTTGCTCTTATGTGTGAATATCTGACTGCTGTTTATTGCTGACAGATAGAGATAGAGACAGATATTCCTCAGAGCTCCCCAGCTGGATCTGGGGCTACTGCATGGAGCACTTTATTTTAATGACTACACGTCTTCAGAAGTGAATTTGGGCACTTTATTGTGTTGGAACAGATTGACGTTAGTGCTTTTGAAAATTATTTCAGGAATAGCAAAGGCAGAGAGAAAAAAAAAAAAAATCAGTTTTTAGAGGCCAGTCCTTTGATCCTCCTGTTATCCTGATCCGCAGCCAGCCGAGGCAGGGGAGGCTGGCTCAGAGCTGGGGTCAGAGCTGCTCCGAGCTGGCAGGCAGCTCCTGACGGATGCTGTCAGGGATGACAGAGCTGCCTGGATTCCCAGTTTCAGCTGGAACACTCAGTGGGGAGCTGCACCAGGCTGGCAGAGCCTCATCACTGCCAGGGGAAGCAAGATTTTGTCTAATCACTTCAGTGTGACAGACAGCCGTGGTGCCACGGGGGCCCTCGCCTCGGTGGGAGCTGCACAGAGCTAATGTGGGGATGCATTAACTTGTCTGACCTGCAAACAGAGAATGAGGCTGAGGAGGGAAATCACTGCTCAAGAAAGGGCTGCTCTGTTGCACAGAAATTGTTTGAATATTCATTAAGCACGCCTAGGATTTTATGTTATTAGTTGAGGTCTTTGGGATTTGTTACCTTATGTTTCTCCTGTAAGTCCCGTGCTTAATCTAGATGGAATAGGCCATATATTATGGGAAGAAAGTCTTTCTAAAAGCCAGCCTGGCCTTTTGTCAGTGGTAGGAAAGTCAGTGACTGGAAACACTTGATCTTCTGACTGATTTTTAGCTGTTTTCAGGTGTCAGAGTAGGGGATCATAAAATGTGACCTTATTTTCATGTAGCATGAGGTATGCATTCTGTAAAGCTGGTAAAAAAACCAAAACCATCAATCCTTATTGAAATATCTGTCTAGAGCTTTTACTTCCACATCACAAGTGCTGCTTGAAAGTTAACTTTTTAATTATCTGGTTGGGGCAATGATAAATTGTGCCCAGAAATAGTGGCCACAATACAATGGGAAAAGGGTTGTTTTTTCGGTTCAAAAAGAATCCCATTTCAAAAACAGTTGTTAAAATCAATGGCTGAATGCCATTTGCCATGTAACTTGCCTTTCGTTTGACTTGCTCTCAGATTATTTTTTGAGTGGAGGAGGGAAGGCATTGTCCTAGCACAAGGAACTCAAGGGAATTACCAAGAATGTCTGTGCCCCCCTTGCCATTCTAAGCCCAAGGGACTCATCAAGCAGGGAAACCACAGCCTTGTGGAGTATATTTTATACACATACTTATGGCTTCACAGTCACAAATGCTCATATTCCTGCTGCCTGATCTTAGAATTGTTTAAATAACACCAGCAGTTCAGAATCTTCTGTCCTGACACCCAAGCAGAAGTCCTACTCTGCCCTGTCCACCGAAGGGTGTCAGTGCCTTGATTCCCTTGTCTCTCCTCCAGAAAGGACAGTGATGCTGCTAGAATTCAAATGGAATGAACCAAAACAAACTGGATGTTAGTAGTCCCTGTTTAATACTTCCAGAAGGAATATTTTGTGAGTTTCTTCCTGGGATTACAGAGGAGATGTAGTACACACACAAACAAAAATCATGAATGTATCTGTTTTAAATGGGCATAATCCATACCAGGACCCCAAGATGTGAGTAGAAGCTCTTCTTTAGGCCCAGTCATTCAAAACTTTCCTCTGAGAACCCTCCCAGCCATTTGTCAAATATTTTAAAGTTATGTGGTCCAAAGCATTTATGGCAGTGCATGCATGTATCCATTTATTAAAATATGTATATTCATGTAATTCTTGCCAACTTCTGCCTTATTAACAAAATCCCATTCCCTCTATGCTGAAACGATGACCTTTCTATTAACAATTCAAGGACTCATAAAACAGATGGTGCGATATTAAAAAAAAAGGAAAAAGGAAAAATAGCCCAAAAGTGAAATCCCAGCTTGTCCAGCTCCAAGGACCAGAGCACACATATCAAAATAATCCTGGAAATCTGGCTGGGGTAGCAAAACCATATGGGTTTTGTTTCAGCTCAAGGGTACCATGTAACTTATTAGCATCTCCTTTTCTGCTGCGGGTAAATTGGGTGCAAAACTCCATCTGATGATGATGAGAAGATTCTTCACACCAGGGAGCGACCATCAGGATTCATAGGATTTGTGCTGTTTGCAGGATTCAGGATTCATACTGGTGTGGAACACAGATTGTGAGGTAAGGGGAAGGAAAAGTGGTACTGATGTGGCTGTAATAAAGGTGCCTGATAGATGTAAATAAGAAAATTGCTGCGAGTCAAAGCAGCAGAAGAGACACGAAAAAAGTTTGTGACAGGAAGCTTATCTGTTTTCCAAGTCCATTGGTTGCTCCTGCTACAAGGAATTGCCTTGTTATTTAGCTCTGCAAGAAATTAAATGGGAAAAAATCCTTTTTTTTCAGTAATCCATGTGATTGTTTTTCTAAGTCTTTGAGGAGTCTTCTGAACTGGCCTTAGAAAGGATTCCTACTTGCTTTTTTTCTTAATCCTAAGAAATTTATTTGTACATTCACTTTATTCTCTCATTAAAATACTACTGACTTTCATATTGCTTAACCAAGAGAATTCCAGAGCAGTAATTTTCTGGGGCCTATTTATCAAGAAGTAGGAGATATGTCATGTATGCTTTATATATAGATGTATTATGGACTCCAAACCTGTCTACAGATTTTTATTCCTGGAATTTACAACTGAGGTGTAGAGTCTGTCACTTTATAAATGTTTCTATTCAGTGAATGTGATAACCAACAGAATTAAGGTATGATACAAGAATAAAAATGGACTGAAATGAAGTTGATGATAAAGAAGTTGGAATCAATGTTGGAGAAAAAATTCTTACATTTTCCCCACCTTTCATTCCTCCCAGCTGCCCCTGTGTATTTCTGATGTATTTTTATCCTGCTTTATCCTATATTTCCTGCTTTCTAAATCCTGGCTTGAGTAGGAAAGAAGAGGAGACGTAGATTTAGACTCAAACCTGTTTTCCAGAAAGGACAGTCCTTGTGGGCAGTGAGCTTACCAATGGATTGCAGAACTTTGCCTTTCTCCTGGTGTAACTTTCCTTCCAGGTGAACTCACTGTGGGTTCTGTGCACTGTGAGAGCAGAATTTATCTGGCCTATTCTATTATAAGAGTGAGGTGCTGGCAGTGTCTTCCTAGCACAAATAAAACATAAATGACATCTTTAATTAGTTTTCTGCCACACCATCCAACGTTAGAAATAGAAATTTTCAAATGCATTTGTCACCTTGATATTTTTCTGGGGAGGCAATTGTCAATAACCCCGAAACTATCAGCTACTTTCCAGAGATCATTTCTTATAGCCCTAAAAAAAAGGCACAAATCAATCATTCTTCAGAATGGTAGAAGGAAAAAGACTGGATATTTGTCCAAAGGTGAAACTAAGATATAGCTTATTTGAGTTAGGACCTACTGGACTCTTGATTGATAGGATCAAAGTCAGATCAGACCTTCTTTGTCAAGATCAAGATTTCTCTTTTGACTGCTGTAAAAGTATTTCCAATGAAGATCACAAATCTTCTCCTGCCCTGACAGACAGTTGTACACTCCCTGTGCTGCCCCTGGTTGGTACTTTGTTTGACTGGCAGTAATTTTATATTATTGGGATATATATCTTTCTTTGGCATTTAGTGTGTGCCCCTTAAGTCACTTTATACTGTAGTAATAATTCTTGTTTTGCTTTAAATCCTGCAAACACTGAACCATTCAAGCAGAAATTTGCATTTGACCTGTCAGAGGCAGTGACTGACATCTGTCATCGCTGCTCACTGTTTCAAGTTCTCTGTCTGAAAAATTCAAATGTAATGGATGTTGTTCAAGGCTGCCAGATGTTGATGCTACCATCAACACATAGGATGGGTCATAGAATAGCAGTTGCTATGCACAGCAACTCACAGGAAGGGATTTTTTTAGTTTTATCCTCTTGCTGCTAAAGCATAAAAAACACACAAAATATTTTGTAAGCTTAACAACTGTGAAATTCAAACTGCTATATAGACAGTGAAAGTACTTTTAAAAGAACTATTTGTGCCTCAATTTAAAAAAGCCTCAATTCTGTATACTTGTCTCCCAACTTCATTTCCATGAGAATCAAGAATCTTCCATGGAGTTCTGCTGCTGGTAGTATAGCAGTTTGTCAAGCCCCCCCAAAAAACTCACATCAAAAAAAGAAAAAAAAAACCCAAACAAACCAACAGACCCAATAATTGTTAAAAAATTAGAAAGGACCAGGAAAAGGGACCATGGCCCAAGCAAACTAAATCTGTGCACCTGCTCCCTCATGCATTTTACAGTCCTGAGGCTCAGGTTTCTTCTTCAGTCAGATGTGCCTGTGTCGGACATGAAAAACAAAATGATGGGCCAGTTGTTGGTGTTCTTCAGAATACTGGTTTTATTTTCTAATTCTGTCATGAGCCTGTGTGATCTTGAACAAATCATTTAGGGGGAAAAACCTCAGGTGCTTTAGATAATCTAAGTTCCACTCCCCTTACTGGACAGTGAGTGTTTTTTACAGAGCCTTGAAAATTTATGCCAGCTAAGGATCTTCCCTACAGTCTCCAGTTTTAGTGCACTATCAGTAAAATGACAAAATGAGTGCTTTGCTGCCTCACAGGTTCCTTTTGAGGATAAACACATTAAAGCAGTGTCAGGCTCTTAGATACTATGCAGATGGGAGCTATAAAAGCTGCTCAGACAGAAAAGCTGAGCCGTGGCAGCTCTGTGACCTAGATCAGGCTGCTCTGCTCCTGTCCCCTGCCTCGCCTGAGCTCAGCTCCCTCAGCTGTGTAATTAGCTGGTCTCAAATAACCCTCAAAACTTCCAGAAGTTTTGTGCAGCTCTCGCCTTTCCCTTAAGGTCTGTCTGTGCCACTTTTTTCAGTGATCTACAGCTTTTAGGTGATTTCCTGTCAAACACACTTCAAGGCTAGTTTCTACCTGGTTTTCTTTTCCCCTTGCAGCTGCTCTGCTGACACTGCAGCTTTCAAACACTTATAAAAAAATCACTTCTCATGATAGTTTTTTCTCTTCCATAAGGAAAATTTAGAGCTTCTCTAGAGAAATCTGTTCTCCATTGAAGCATCTCTTGGGATATGGAGAATTTTAGCTTAGGGAATAAATTATTTCATCCAGCTCTTGCTATAGGTATTGGAAAAGAAGTCACGATCATAAAACTGTTTTCTGAAATAAACACATTTGTTCTATAATTTGTTCTAAATCTAGAAGGTTAATGATGCAGTCCATAGAATACTTTAGGTCCTCATTTTTCTGTGCTTGTTTCCAGTTCTCAGGGTCAGCAGTTAGAAGGATTAAGGAATCTCCTGTCCCCTGCAATGAATTAATTCTGACTTGCTACCACTTGAAAGAAAGTATTGCTACAGCTGAGCTACATTTCCCTCCTCTCTGTGACTGCTGGAAGCAGATGAGTGATTTGGTAAATCTGATAAAGAAAATCCATTGCTCAAAGCTATGCCAAGTGGAGCCACTTTTTAAATGGCTGCAGACTGAAGAAACTATTCTGTGTTTTTAAGCCTGGCAATGTACAAGCTTTCTTTGCCAGCACATTGATAAAAAATTAATAAATTTGCTAAATTGTTTGCTTTTTCTCCTGTATGTCTGAACAACATCAGGCATATTTTTGTTACACAGCTCTTTGAATCAGGTTGTTTCCTCATGATTCTTGTCTTGTGGAGTCCAGCAGTGATGAGGAGAGAGAAAGGGCCGAGAAAAGCAAACAAGAAATCTTTTGAGATAATTTAGTGAGGTTTTTTAGTAAGGTATTCCCTTCATTTCTACCCACCACCATCACATTTTCACATATTTCAACCTTGGTAATATCCCTGTCTCTGTGAATATATTTGTGTTGTCTTTGGGCTCAGGGGATGCCCCTTGCAGGAGCTCTGCTGTCAGAGGGTCTTGAGAGCTGCTCAAACTGCTTTGTTTGTCCTACCCTGGGATAAAGATACACCCACAAAGTAGGAACTTTTATTTTTTTTTTTTGTATTTTTAGGAGGACTATTACTACACCTCTCTGGGCAGAAGTCCTGGAGGCTTCTGACTGACAGAGATCAGGCAGAATGAAATGTCTCTTTCAGGAAACTGATGCTTATACTTTTCTTTGAAGAAAGAATTTCAGAAATTCTGGGATCCCAGTAAAAGATATCTCAGTAACTAACTGTGAAAGGAGTAGATTGACATCCCACTGCAAGATGGAGGCTTTCAGTGGGATCACAGTGACTGAGACATGAAGGACCTTTCCAGTCCTGATGGAACTTCTCTGGTTCAGAACAAAGAAACAGAAATGGAGAAATATGTTAAAATATGTTAAAATTTGCCTGAAGTTCTTCACTACATCTAATTTTTCTGAGAAATGTAACTATTTCCAACCCAAAATATGTCTCCTAAAGACTGCTCAATAATATTATACCTTCAAACAAATAATTTTTTTAAAAAAATCAATCCAAAATCTGGAATGAACTTCTTTTTCTGTCACTTCACAAAAACAGGAAGCTCAGAATATTCAGACTGAAAAAAAAAAAAGAATGCACAGTCTAAATCTAGCTAAGTCAGTTGTGATAATTTATAAACAAGAGTAAAACAAAAGAAAGCAATGGCTTGCAAAATAAAGACTATTTAGTGACAACCCTTGTCCATAGCAAGATATGGAGTCCTACAAATTTGTTCTGTTTCTTCTCTTTAGAAAGGATTAGTTACCATAGCAACTGATACATAATGTGACATCCTTTGCTACTCCCAAGATCTAGAGAGCATTTTTTAAGAGAGAAGAAATGTTAATTAATATCTAAAAGAGTAAAGGAGACAAGGTCTTTGTTCACTATAGGGAAATCGTGTTGTTATTTGATTTCCCTTTACAGGTGTTGTGCAAGGGCTGGGTGAGGGGCCTGTACTTCCATTAATCCCACAGGGAAGAATGGAATAAATATCCACAGTCTGGAAGAATTGCTGAGACCTCACCACCAAGGAGACAGAATTACAGAATCATATGTTTTGGAAAAGATCCTTAAGATCATTGAGTCCAGGCAATAGCAGGATATGAGGCTTAATTTTTATGTTACTAGTACAGTGAAAATACAAGCTGCAGGGAAAGCCCTGGATGGATAATCTATTTAATTCTTCCTCTGGATAAATAACACACAGAAAGAAATTTATTATTCCTCTTAAATGCCTGTGGAACACAGGAAAACATATCTTGCTATGCCTGCTAGGATATTTCTCTGGGTAGTAGGAAACTGGTATTTGGATGTTATGTAGCCCTTAGAAATAATTTTCAAGCGCTATTTACCTGTTTTCTATTTAGAGTTTTGGTTTAAAAATTAAGTACTGAAAAAAAAAATTATCTGATGTTGATTATGCGCAATGATTTTCTGTTTTTAAGCTACCTGTGGTTCACATCCCAGGAAGCTGAAATTATGAGGAGTGACAAACCCTTGGTTTGCCCTTCATTTAAAAGAAATTCACACAGTTTTTCTCCATAACATCCATTATCAGTTCTCTGAGCCTGTCCAACCCCCCAGTAAATCACATTAAAAAATTCACAGTACATTTACTTACGATTGGGATCAGGCTATCCCAGATAGTTTGAAAAAAGATGCTTTTGGAAGATGTTTGTCTGGATCAAGACCAATAGAGAGGCCTTTGGGCTAAATTTTCAATCATTGTATATGGGGTTGTTTTGCTGCATTGATGATCCTGCTGTTTGTGTGTCACTTAGACGAATCCTGAGCTGATGTAAATAGCATAAAATCTTTCCTATTCACTATTTCTCCAGCTATGAACTAGCATTTCCTTTCATGCCTAATATCACAGAGAAAATAAAATAAATTGGTTTACTTTTCACTGGGAAAGTTGAGTTTGAATGAAGAACTATTAAAAGGGTAGTACCTTTCCTAAAAAATTGGGAAGGTAAAACTCATTGCTCCTGTCACCTTCACATTCCCATCTAGAGTCCCAGCTGATGAATAAACAGAGTGGGGATTATCACACAGGGTACATCCATGTGTAAAATAAAATTCCTATTAAAGTTCACTTCTTCAAATGATATATGCTTTGTAGCTCTTCCTGTAGAGGTTCCTGCTGAGTTTTGTCACAATATTCTGAAATCCAGTCTTTCTTCTCTCATCCTTCTGCTTAGTGCTGGAAAAAAGGGATCTCTTTGATGAGTCTTTGTAAAGTTTTTGACAGAAAATGCCAACAATTATTCACTACAGAAAGTGATCTTTGGCCATAAGTGACTTGCTCATTGATTTATTTAAAACCTGATTTTGAGTTAGTTTCAGCAAAGTTGTTTTTAGTGTGTACAGAGTAAATTGAAATCTTGAGCCACACGTATGGACAAGAGTGCATGAAGATGGCTTGTGCTGTGCTCCCTAGTCCTCCCTGGCTAGCACACAGCACTTTGCATTCTCAGATAAACCTGCATCTATGTCCCATTAATTCAACTTTGCAAGGGGCCAGGAGATAAAGCAATGTATTTCTGTGAAATCTAGCCTTTGTCCTGGCTTCAGACCCCACAGGGCTCAACCTGCCACAAAACCCCATAGAGCTGTGCTTTCCCTTTTGTGATGTGCTCAGCAGCACTTCTAACAAGCAAGGTTATGTTAGTTTTGCTTTATCTACCTGTAAGTAAGCAACAACTCTGCCATCAGTTCATTAAGATATTAATCCAAGTACTCTCATTTCTTGTTTTCTGGTGAAAAAAGTGTGAGCTTGTCCTGAATTAATTCTGCAGTTTAAGCTCCATATTAATTTCTATATGGCTGTCATCTGGGAACTTACATTAATGAGGGCTTGCAGTGATGTTACTCATATGAAATGAAACATTCCTTAAATCTATTTCCTTAAAGTTCCAGTCTATTCCCAGAGATGTTTATTCCAGATACAGTATGCCTAGTGAAAACAAATCTATACAATTGTATGCTTGGCCAAGTATCCCCTGGAAGAGAATCTCAGGAAAGTGAGATGGAGAGTTAAGATGTGCAGAACTGTCTTTGTTTGTTTGTTCCAAACATCCAGAAACCTCTACTTCCTCTGCTTAAGGGGGTTATTTTTTTTCTTGTGCCAGCAGCAGCACTTCCACTTAGCTTGTATATTTTTCTGTTTATGCAATGAAGCTCTCCTTTCGTGAATCACTTCAAATTGTTTAAACAGGCTGGAAATGTGCTGTCCTGGGTGCTTCGTTTTAAGAGCTAAAATTAATTTCCTTGGAAGTATTCCTGGAAATCATAATCTATACATCTATATTTCATGTGAGACTGGGCAGTTATGTTGTCTTTAAATCAGCTCTGGACCTAATTTCATCTATTTTAATGTAACGGTCAAGAGGGTGTGCCTGCCAGCTCCAAATCTCTCCCAGGTATATATTCAATTTACAAATCATATCCTCCTTTAGCAAACTAGAATTATGCCTGTTTTAGGTCTGTGTCTCTATCACCATCAGCCCCCACTGAGTTTCTGTGTCAGATTTTTTATTTAAATTTCAGCAATGCCAACTTTGAATGATGATTTTACTCACATGTTCTTGTTGTACCCTGAGTTCTGCTAAGAGGTGGCTGGAGCAGAGAAAACTCATGGAGGAGCAGTGGAGTGTGTTTGCTCTTTCCTTGGGGATCCACTGAGCACAGTCAGGAAAAGACCATTCTGGAGTCCACGAGGGATTTGGATGCTTTGCAAGAGCAAATTAGGACTCTGCAAGGGAATGATGGAATGAGTCTCCCAGGGGTGGGAAAGGACTAGGCAGAATTTGGTTTAATTCAGTGGAAATGAGAAGAATATCAGACAGGCAAAATTGTTTATAGATCATTGTTTCTTATTCCTTTGTCTTGCCCAGCAGTTCCAGATTTAAAATACTAAGTAATTTTGCCTGTATTTCAGTGTATAGGAATGCCCTTTTTGTTCAAAAGCAGCTCCTGCCAGATGAAAAATCTTTTAATCTCTCTGACAGGAGATGAAGGGTGTTCACCAAAAGAACAATGTCTGTATAAACCCACTCCTACTCTCGGGGCAATTTGTGGTCCAGTAGCACTGGCCTTTTATAAAGCAACATGGTGCTTTTTATCTCCTTGTAGGAACGGCAGAGCCATCTCTGCTACTCAAATACTGAGCTCAATTTCTGTCCTACCATCAAAATACAGAAAACTTCTGGGCTTCAACTTTGTGTGTCCTGGTGTACAAAAAGAAAAAAGCACTTCCCTATTGTTTGTTCCTTGTTACTGCAGCTGCCTAGATTGATTCAGGTCTGTTAAAGTGAGCCTTTCTCATTTTAGTCTGCCACGTTTCTAGGCCTGTTTCCTATGTGAACACGCTTTAGAAATGTATCTTTAGCAGAAATTATTCTTTTTAAAATATGGCTTAATCTCGATTTATAACCTTTAAAATTATGGCAACTTAGGAGAAGTAAATTCGATAAATATTTGCCTAAATCCTTCACTACTGTGAAGGACCTTAGTTGCTTCTTCTTAGTCTATTGAAACAAAAACATCAATTATCTCTTCAAACTTGTGCTCTAAATGGATGCATTGTTGTATTAAAATTTTTCCTAGTTACATTATTTCTTGAGAACAGAATTTGCATCTGTTTTCATTTTTAGGCGCTGCACGTATTTGTCTGGTTCTTCTGCATGATTTTTCCTCTTGAAAAATGCTAAAAGCAAACCTGTATGGTGTGCTCTGCTTTACATGAAATCAGCAGACTTCAGTAGCTCCTGTACTCATCCAAAGATATTCCTCACAGATGAGGTGCTTTGCCTGATTAAGTGGAGTCTTTTAGAACAGCAAGTTATTTGTTTCTGAATTTAAGTCCTTTCCAGGTCTCTTATTTGTCATAGGGAATCCCCTAATTCCAGATAACCTCCTTGAAGTGCTTTCCTTGTTTTCTGAGAATTTTGAATTCTACTTTGAGGGGGATTTCTAAGTTTCATTGCAGATAATGTGTGATGTTCAGGAATCCCTCAGAGCCCCAAAGCCTGACACAGGACAGTTCCATGGATTGTCTGCTTCCACCCGATTAGAATTAACAAACACCACTCCAAAGCTTATTGGAAGTATTTTGTTTCCCTGGATGAAGCCTCCTAACAGAGGAGTTTCCCCAGAAGAACTGTGTTTCTATGAAGGATGTCAACATGATTCAGTACACTCCTTTCCCACTAAAAGAAGCTTGTGATTTTTTCTTATCCTTTTGTCTTCCTGTCTCTTTCGCTGGGCATTTATCTGAAGCAGGACAAATGGAAAAGCCTGCAAAGGCAGACAGGAGGGAGCTCAGCAGGTAGCTGAAGAGCAGGGTGTTTGCTCCTGGGCACGAGGGGAAGCTGGAGCAGTGAGAGGAACAGGGAACTGCCAAAAGGGGACTTCAGCTTTTCCCAGCTTTGCTCTGGTGTATTTCACTTGCTGAAGCCTCTGCAGGTTCTCCTGCCTTTCCCAGGCAAGGGAGGAGAGCAGCCGAGGAGCAGGAGGTGGAGAGTGCTGGGATGTCCACAGCGTCCTCCAGTTTTTCTTTCTTCTCTCTATCCCCTCTTTTGCCCTCCCTCACCCTCTCCTCTCCTCTCCTCTCCTCTCCTCTCCTCTCCTCTCTCCTCGTAATTATAACACTTTGTTCTTAGTCTTATGCTGTGGCTGTCCCTCTGTACTGGTGAATTTATAATGTGAAAATATCATTTCAGGTTTGAATGAAGTTTTACAGGACAGATGTTGAACTAATAAATTTGGTGGGTTGGCTAGGTGGGGTAAAGAGGTGTTTGGAATTTTGCAGTGTAGCAGTTGCATCAAACATAATTCTGAAATTTTCTGTGTCTTTACCATGAAAAACCTGTTATTCTGTGTGGGACACAGCTACATAATGAAGTACGGTTTAAAAAAGAGAAACAAAAGGCCCAGGAAAATTGCAGCATGTCCAATACATGATTAAATACTTCCTGATTTAAACTTTGGCTTACTGTCAAAGTTAATTTAGAAAATCTTTCTTTGAGGAATATATTTTCCTTTTACTACACATTTATGATCTTTGAGCAGGATTAACTTGCTGGGTATTCTCTTCATGGCAATGATTTACATATTTTATTTATGCCCAGTTGGGGGATCTGAGATCAAAGCATATCTTCCACACATTTTGTTTTCTAAATAGAGTTTGCCTAGACCAACCACCTACCAGATTTGCAAGAGGAATTTTCACAGCAAAGCTGATTTATCTTTCTTGATTTTTTTTTTTATGTTTCTGCAATTCACAAGGCATACTCTGTGTAACTTTTTCTTTAAAAGTAGTTCTTCTTTAGAACATATAGTTGTACTTTGAGACTACTTTGTCTTGACTAAACCAATCTCACTGATCCGCTGCTCCTGACAATGACTGCTGCTCATGTGAGGTTTTCCCGTGTGCTGTCAGGACTGTGGTTTAGGACAGGATACTAAAAGAGAATTTTCAGTGTAGTGTTGAAAACCAGAGACATATCTGAGATTATCCACATATTCTGAATCCCAGCCCAGAGAGGTGAGGTTTTTTTGCTTCTCACTCTTCCCCTTCCTCCACCCAGTAATATACTCAATTTTTCATTTTTCATCTTCTTCACTTTGAGTATGTTTTTTTGAAAGCTTTATTGATTGGTGTGACATAATTAGAACTCCAGAAAATGAATGAAAATGAGGAAAATCCTTTTAAAATGTAGGGTCATGATAGCAGAGGTAAAAGGTACTTATCCTCCTGTGTCTCCTTAACACCACTGAGTTTCCCTACATGAGACACAACCATCTCCCTCTCTGCTTTCCCTGGTTCTGATGGGAACTTCTGTAAACAAAAAGAAAACACTTTTCCAAGCTATTTGTTTTTTCCACCATGACAGGAAATATCACAGACAAACATACTGCAGCACAATTTTTCCATGGCTTTGCATAAAAAAAAATGCATAAATACAGGACCACCTGACACAAGTGATCCCCTGCCTACCTGTTTGAAAAGACTTTTGGTATTGTTAAATTTTGATAGTGTTAAACTTTGATAGTGTTAAACTTTGCAAGGGCTTTTTATAGGTTCTTGTAACGTTGTGGCACAGTGATGGTGAGCACATTAATGAAAGTACTTGGTTAAAAAGTGGGGTGTACAGAAGGCAGAAACTTCATATGTATCTGTCTTTTTTGAAGGCAAATTGTTTAGGGAATATATCAAATTATAATTTTTCTCTGAAGTGTCTCAGCACGTTCACTAAGATAACAGCACTGCACAACTTCAAGTGCATTTTGACTTCTTGACAGAAAAATCAAACTCACTGCTGAAGACCATTTCTTTCTTCAAAAATTGCATACACGAATCATTAGCACCTTTAACAAGATGGAAAATCTCCAAGTCTTGGTTTGGTCAATAACTCGCAGCTTCCACCAGGGAACAGCAGCATTTCTTTCAGGGTTTTGGTACGTGCCTCACAAATCTGATGAGCTTGTTCACAGACACTCTCACTTTATACAGTGAGGCATATGGTATGGTTTGTGTTTGTGAGTTTCTTTGATATTGTCTCTCTGGCACAACTTAATGTTCTTTCAGTTTTGTTTGGAGAGGAAGAGAATTTCTTAGTTAAAGTGCACCAAGTGTGTTTTAGGAAATTCTTTTTGTTTAAGAAGGCAGTAAGGGAGATTGCAATGTGCAGTATTTGTTTTGGCTCTTTTAATGGATGGTTACATTTTTGGGGTACTCCCAGTGAAGAATCTGTGCAATAAATGTATGTATTGAAACATACCCATCCAATTTACGTACAGCATGCTGCAGAATATTTGCAGGGGACCTTTCTGTTCTTCTCAAGGATTGAGGTTCTATTTTCTCAGCTTAGCTCCTGGTAATAGTTCCATTCCTTAATCATACTTTGAAATGCTGAGATTCCTGTGAAGGAAGCAGCCCATTGCTGCATCTATTATAACCCTGTGGTGCAGCTCTGAAGCTGCAGATCAGCAGTTAACACTGTCAATGTGATAATACAGTTGTTCTTATTTCCTTGTGTTATGATTTATTCCAAACATCTTTGTTTGCCTCTGTGTTCTCTGGTCACTTCATTGACAGCTCTGGAATTCTTTACAGTAGTCCCAGAAGTCACTTTCTTCTGGAAGGTATTAAATATGTTGAGGACTTTAATTTTAGGGGGAAGAAGGGGCAGAATTGAATGTTTTGAGAAATAACAAGGAAAGATGAGAAACAACCAGTAAAGAAACATTCCCTTGGGAGCTGATAACTAGCCCAGCACTCCAATGGATCTAAAAATTTGGGAAAAAAACCAAAGAACAAAAAACCAAAGCTGCTCTGCTGAGCGAGAGTTCATTTTATGATTTTCACTTGGCAGTGTTTTCTCTTTGCCTAAAGAATAACTCATAAAGGATGAACTGTATAGTTACTCTTGATATAAAAAACTTCCTTAGAAAAAAAGGCAAAACAGCAAGTGGTAATTGCCCTGCTTCTCTGTTGTCGTTGCAGTGATCAGGCAGCAATAAAATCCTTCTTTTGTAGTCTTTATTGTCATCTGCTGATGGGAAACTCCTGTTATTACAGCTGCTAAACTTCCCTTTAAATAGGAGCCTGCAGACTTTTAGATCCAAGTTAAAGTCTATGTGCTAAACAAAAAAAAAAAAAAAATGGGGGAGAATAATAGAAAACTTAATATTTTGGGACTTGCCTACATCTTTAGTAAAACATTACTTTTGAACATGGAAATACCTATTTTTAAAAATTTACTGTAATGCCTTTGTGAATGTTAAGTATAATACAAGGAAAAGAGAATCTTTAGGCGCAAAGCATATACAGTATCTTGCTTTAAGCCTTCTGCGAAAGCTCCACTCTATTAAATCATATTATATGTACTCCCTTTGCACTTTTCTACAAAGTGTGTAGAAGGAGATTAAACATGCAGGAGATCCCATGACTGATGGATGTATCATCAGTTCTGTGAGTTGTAAGGACATTTCCCCATTTAGACAACTTTTGGAATGTGGCTTGTGTCCTATAGTTTAAAAACTGAACCACAAGTGGGAACAGGGCTGATTAGGCTGAGAGGCTCCAGGCGAAACACAGAAGTTCTGAAATAAGTGACAGTGGAATGATGACAAGGAACTGATTGGCTTAGGGAGGGATGGAAGCAGGGTGGGGGGTTTTGTACAGTGTAGGACTGTGAATGGCTTCTGACAATCTTTCTGTGTCTTGGACTGTTTGGAGGGTGAGGATCTGAGTCACTGCTTGGGAAGTGTTCCCTTGAGGGCAAAGCAGCTTTAGGCATGTGGGAGATGGTGGTGGTTCACTTCCTGAAAGCCACAGCAGGATCAATAGTGCATCTTGGCTGTCGATGTGGTGCCTAATTCCTTGTGTTCCTGTGATTCCTTGTCAAGGCTGACCTAGAACAGAGGCTAGATGGAGTTGAAAAATAAAGTTGGGATTTATTAGGAGACCTCAATGGATGCACCTTGGGCAGCACAAGAGCCCAGCCAGGGCTACACCCAAGATGAACCAAAAATGGTCGCAAAATGGACAGCAGGTCACAGGGTCTGTCACTTTTATAAGTTCTGGTTGATTTGCATATTGGAGTTAATTGTCCACTTATAGCTTTAGCCCATCAAGTCCCATCCTTCTTGTTTTTCTCTCTTCAGTCACATTGTTTATGCTCTTGGGCCTGAGATTTGGATCATTTGTCCTTGGTCCCCAGCTAGAGAAGGAATTGTTTTGCCTCCCTGCTCTGTGAAGAGAGCTCACCATGCCCTAATATGAAGCTCAGAACTACACACTAAAGCAGCACAGAATCTGAAAAATACAAAAGCTAAAACCTGAGCACCCTTTCCAGTGACTGCTGGTGCCAGAGGTCACTGTTGTGTGAAATGGTTGCTCTAGGTTATGCACAGGGATGGCCAAAAACTGATTAAAAACTCAGAAGAGAGTGGTGAAGAGAGGTCTTGCATGTCTTTATTAGCATAAAAATTGATAGTAAACAAGACTGTCTCTTCCTTCTGCATTGAAAAATCTGTACTTGCTGGGCCATCAGCCAGGGGCTCTTGGATCTCAGAATAATTTTGCAACTTGATGTACAATCGACCCTGTGCTAATACGTGCTGCTAGAGTGCTTCTGTAATGAAAAGAGAGTGCCTTTCCCTACCCGTTACCTCAGCTCCGCCAGACCTCAGTCTGCTGGAGGAAAACTGGCAAGACCAGCATCATGCAATCCCAGCCCAGAAGAGATTTCAGGAGTTAAAAAAATCCCTAGAAATACAGAATGCGGGAGTGGGATTTTTTTTTCTTGTTAGGTGTTTTGTTTTTCCTTTAAATAATGCCTTCAATTAATGCAAACTCTTATTTACATGAAGGAAGTTCATCTAACATAAGAAATTATTCCTCATAAACCTTAAATGTGGAATTATTCTTTTGAATCAGTAAATTGTCTTCCTTAGGTTTTACTAAATTAAGGAATGTGTTTTTAATATTGTTCCCCTATTGTATGGTGTTTTCTCCTCCACACCCAGTCAAAAATTCCTTTAGTTGCAGTTTAGAACAGTGTCTCTATATGAAACTAATTAGAGTAATTTGTAATGAACGAAGTCATATGTTCTCCATATTAAGACTATAACTGAGCAACAGGGTTTTTAAGAATTTTTAATAAAAGTGGCTTTAAATGCAATCAGATTAATTCTGGGATGAATCTTCTTGGGAGCCAGCTTGTCATGGACAAGGAATTAGCATCTCAAACTTGAATTAAAGCCTAGTTCAGTTTTGACATAGGTAGGTGTAGTAAAGAGGTGACAATGCCTCAGATACCACTGGTAAAAATGTAACTCTAAAACCTTTGGGGGTTTGGGTTTTTTGTTTTTCTTATGAGGAAATATTTAAAGCCTGACCTAAGTATGATTCTGTGGTCTCTAACTGGTGTGTGTTTTAGATACCTGGCTTTCATTACTCTGTTTAAAATACCCCAAAGGATGTTTTGGTTGTAAAAGAATATTAATATTAAAACAGCTTGCCTTATGAAAATAAATAAGTATATTTATGTGAACAGCTTCTGAAAAATCATTAATTTTGAACAAAAAGAATCATGAAACCAGAGAGTAATTTGCATTCAGATTAGAGTAGATCTGCTAAACAAAGAAATATCTGGTTTAACAAACATTAAAGTACCTAAACTCTTGATTTCCAATGTACTCACCATCTTGTGGTAATGTTGCCAGAGGATCTGAGGTTATACTTTGACAGGTAACTTAATGCTGTTTTACATTTCCTTTTGTGCTGGTAGAATGGTTGAAATTGTGCTAAGGATCTCTGAGCTTTTAGAATGGTTTTCTGTAGTGCCCAATAATCTGTGTTTCTACTGGAACAGATATATGTTCCCTCAGTTTGATTTCCTGTAGTTTTCTGTCTTTTAAAATATTTCAATGCTTGAATGGAAAGTACCTCTTTGGTTTTTTCCTGAGCTGTAAAAAGATAAAACTTTTTTTTTAAATCTGAAAAAGGCTTATTTAAAAAGAACCCAAAAACCAACAATGTACCAAACACGTCCCGGTATTCAAAACCAATCGAAATTAAAATAAAATTTTAAAATTTTCTAGATTTATCAGAGTTGAAAAATGGAGCTAGGAAGAGCAGAGACACTTGACCAAATCAATCTGTCTTAAATCTGTGAATTAAACTTGCTGGGTAAGTTCAAGGTGAGATAACAGGGCATTCCAAATGTGTTCCAGGTTGTGAGCAAAAACTTTTTGAAAGTTAGATGAGCAAGAGTTTACGTGACTTGAGGGAGTGATAACACTTCTCCTGTGGTCCTGAAAAGTAAACTTAAAACTTGCACAGATGAGCTGGCCAGACCTATTGATCTGTTTGATCCAGGGGAAGCAGCCTTACAGGGAATGTGTTATCCAGACACACATGATCACAAAAGCGTGTTTTCCATCAGCTGGAGATGCAAGATAAATAATTGCTGGCTTGGTTGACTGGATCTGCTGCATATGAGTGGACTGGAAAGTGTCCTGAAGGAGACTGATGAGATGGGTAGGGCTGGTGCATCTCTGTCTACAGCATCACATTTGCTCTAAATTGTTTATAGAAATTTAGAGGGGGCTTAGGTATTAAACTGCTCATCTGTGAATACCATTTGCTTTCTCTGTTATTTACAGTATTGTAATGAAGTGGAAATTTATCACTTCAAGGTTTGGGAGAGCTGTTTACATACTTTGACTATGTGGGTGTTTGCACAGCACATTCTTTGGCTTTGTTAGATCACCTTGAGAAACAAAACTGCTTGTGCACAAAAAATGTTATATTATATATAATATGCTATATGAGTAGAATATGGGTGAGCATTGATTTTCTAATTTAAAAAACATGAAGTAAATTTTCATGCTGAGCAAAATGAAGAATTATTTCAGATCCAATAAATACCTCACTCCTTTTTCTTTTTATTTTTCTTTTCTTCCTTACTGCTTATAAAGCTACTAAATTAGGTATTTTACATGAAAATATTTGTTTGGGTAATGTTCCTTAGTAAAGAACATTTTGGGGAAAACAGGCATACTGCTTGGCTAAATAATTATGTCTAAGTAAGGTTGTCTTGTAGGAGAGAAAACATTTGTCTTGCCCCTAAATTGGTATTTAGCAAGCCCTCTGAACACAGCATGTGAGCCACTTTTTTTATTGGTCGCTGTAGCATTATGCTGGTGAAGGAAGAAAAGAGATCCTTGAAGTGAGAGTTTTCAAATGGCTATGGCTAGCCCTGCCTGAAGGGAAGTCTAAAATCTCTGTTCTAAATGATCACTTAATGTTTCATGGGGATGCTGGGACAAGATCTGGCTGATATAGAAGTGCTCAAGCTAATTAATGTTATTGATGATGTGTGTGGCCAGTAGCACCATAATTAGATTAAATTTCTCAGGAATAAAATTTATTTGATAACTTTCAATAGAGCAAAAGTGTAGAAGAAAACTCATCCTGTTTAGAATTCAGTCCTGCCTGGGATTTAGAAAATGGTGCTAGAATATGCAATTGCAGTACTCAGAAAAAATGTTGCTTTTTAAGGCTCCAGTTGTTCCTGACTGAGTTTATAATCTTTCCCCAAGCATTATACTATACCTGAATGGCAGCTTTTCTCCTACCTGACCCTTTTCCATGCAGATTGCTGAACTGAAGAAATCTCCCAGCTGCACTGCTGAATGCACCAAGCTGGGAGAGGCTGGTGTATTTTTCCAGCATTTTTTGGAAAATTTCATGGGACACTGCATGAAACTGCTCTGCAAGCTTTCAATAAAATAATTAAGTTAACTACCTTGAACCCAGATAAATTGGATTATGAGGCTCAGTCAAAGGGTTAGACATCACTGGGACCAGCAGGCAGCAGGATAATCTGAGTTTGTGACAGTGTTGTGTCAAGGAAGCACTTGGATGCATCTTCATAAAACTTACTCTTATCTTGAGCTTACTTTACATTCTTCCAAAAATTATTCTGTATTTTACTTCCCTTCTAAAAAATGCACAGCAACTATCAAAATTCATTTAAATGAAAATGCATTTAAATGTAAAATATTAAAAAAAAAACACCAGCCCAATTGAGCAGTATATTTTAAAATGCAGTTGTGCACTGCCATGAAAAATTATAGCTGTCAATTGTGAGCAGATCACATTTCTCTTATTGCAGTATTCAGAGATCTCTTGTTCAGCTCTCTGTTGCAAAATAAACTTTGTGTTTATCTGCAGCAGCTTCAGAGTCCTTGTCTCTGTCACTAAAATCAAGGCTAAGGGAAATCTGTTCACCTTCTAAGCCTAAGGTTTTTAATTCAGGTAATACTGGTAAGCTTAGGGTAAAATACATTGGAGAAACGATAAAATTCATCTCCACCTGGTTTTGTTGCAACTTTATAATAATACTGTGTGTGACAACATCTCTGCTCCTTGGTACACTCTCTTCACTTTCTCTGCAGACCGTCTGACTGTAATTTGGAAATACCCAAACTTAGGATGGCAAACTTGGGGTGATTCTTTCTAGTTTGGGGCATTGGGCAGTTCTGTTGCTGGGTGTCTTTGGTCCTGTACCAGTGCCTGAGTTATGCTTCTCAGCTGAACAAGGAGTGCTTGAATGTGTGCAGTAAATGGCAGTGAGAAGTTCATGCTGCCCGGTGATCTTTCCTCCTCCTTGAATTATCAACGCATGATGAGTGAGTCAGAATTGCTAACTGTGAAACTGGGCCTGCAAAGAATGAGCATCATCATCATCCCACCCAACAAACCAATATATTTTTTAAAAGTCTGTACAGCTTTAATATAAGGAAAGATTATTATTTTATAAGGAAAAACAAAGCAAGGGAGATGGAGAGGTTTAGAAGAATGTGAGCGCCCACAGTGGTGGGCAGTGTAAACTGTGGGAGAATGGCTGTCTCCCAGCTGGCCTTTGCCTGTTCTAACAAAAATACTTACACTTTCTTTTTTATCAAAACGAAATCCAGCCTTGTGCCTTGCAAACTGTGAGCCCAGAGACAGATTTGATTTTATCTGACTCTTGTTTTTATCTCTTTCACAGATCTTAAGTTCCATGCTTTAAGCAAAGAGCCAAATTTACATTCATCAGCAATATTATATTGTGAGCAGGTCCCTGTGCTCATAATGGCAAATTGATCTGGCCTTGTAGATTGTATTTATCCTGTGCATTCATTTTCTTATACTAGAACTTTTCATTTGTCAGTTGGTTCTTAAATGTGTACCTTAATGAAAATGCAAAAACTGAATACATATAAATTATGGAAGCTACTCTGCATGTTACAAACTGTATTTTACTTAGTTAAGCTTAATGAATGTTCCTTAAAACTATTACTGACTTGGCTCTCCATGTGTCTCATTTGTCTTGGGCTAGATAAATCAATTATTCACGTCTTAAGCTTTGACATAATCTATGAAGATACAGTGTCCCCAGGTAGAGCATATTTATCTTCATTTTTTAAATATAATACCCAGATATTCTGTCACCTTGGGTTCTCAAAATTTGCATGGTTAACTGATTTTTCTTTATCTATGTTTTCATCTGACCTGAGTTTAAATGGAATGTAAGTCTATTTTTTTTTTTAAATTGCAGACTGGGGGTCCTAAGTGAAATGCACTTATATTTCTAATCTGCATTTTATCTGTTTACACAAATAGTGCCTGTTTTAGGAAGCAAAGTGAAGCTGGTGCATTAGACCTGTTTTCCCTTTGTTAAAAATGAGATGAGAGATACTTTGCAAGTTTTCATCCTGCAGTTGCTGAAATCCTATTTAAAATATAACTGTGGCACTACTTCTCTGAGATCTATAGCAGCTGAAGCTCAGAGGGCTCTTGAGAAGATTCCTGAAGCCCCTCAACAGAGACAAGCTCATCGATGTATACAATCACTACCCTTTTTTCTTCCAGTGTTAGGACAAAAATGCAGCTGAATAGTCTCATGTTCCAGTAGGACACTTCTAAAAAGGATCCTTTGCTGATAATAGAATGGATCTTTTTTTGCCTTACAGGTCCCCAAAAACAATATTCACAACCATGGAAATGACGGCTCAGATTATAATCAGAGCCAGAGAAAGATTGTTATGCATAGCAGGCCAAGATTTTGCTGTGATTTATATGCCTTTAAAGAAAGAGTATTTTGATTGGACTTGGGAAAAATCAGAAGATTTACAAGTTGCACTGTTAAACCATTCAGGTGCTTGTTCTGTTCATTTCCCAAGCCACAAGCTGCTCTAGTGCTGCAGCCGGTTTATTTCCATTACTCTAAAAGTTAATAAATCTAAAAATACTTTCAGCAATCAAATTTAAGCTCTTATCTATGGAAAATCTATACCTCATAAAATTACAACCATTACAACCAGTAGTGTCGCCATTCACTCCTTTATTGTTGGAAAACTGATTTCTTGACCCTTGCTGCCTCCCTCCTGCCTGCCTTCCCCTGCCGTTGCCAGTCTTGCCATCAGCAGCAAGCTGTGCAGGAATATTGGAGTAAAAATAGTACCTGAGTGGCTGTCCACAAGGACAAGTGTATTTGCTAGCACTAGTAAGAATATTGAGTAGCTGATGATGAAAAATGTCATACCATCCTCATCAAATCGAGCTCAGGCATCTGGATTCCAGCACTGGAACGAAAACCGGGTCTGGTGGAAAACATGGAATTCATAATCTGAGTTGTGAGCCTCCAACTGTCCTGACTGGGGGAAAATGTGGGATTTGATGGGAGATTTGGTGGGAGATAGATCTCTGTTCTGTGGTCTTGGGTTCCCTAATGTCGGGATGACCCAAGAGTCCCTTTTTCCCAGTATGGCAGCTGAAGAAAGAGTTGGGATTCTTCTGCTTGTGTTCACAAGGTTGTTTGTTACCTATTGTCTAAAATATTTTCTCTCAGACCCGCAGAGGTCTGATCTGCAGGTCTGTCAAGGGCACACTCCCCGCCCCTGGGCTGGTGTTGTCTTTTTATACTGAAAACTATGTGTACTTTATTTACAGTTATTTTCCAATACCTATCACCTATGTTAGACTATCTACTTCTACTCTAAACCAATCTAAAAATGCCACCATCACCAAGAAGATGGAGGTTAGGAAGAAGAAAGAAGGACAGGGAACACCCAAATTCCTCCATCTTGGGAATCCAAACTCCAGTTCTAAAAATCCCAAAATTCTACTTTTCACCCTGTGACAACTACTATTATGGTACTTAAACTTTTGTGACTTGTAGTTCTTCATACAAAGTTGGTTATTTGCTCCATGGGTCAAGATCGAAATCTCAAGTGCCTTTGGCTTACTGCCAGGATCTCCGAGCCATCCAGGGCACCCAGAGGGATGTCCTGGGTTCCGACACCGTGGGATTCATAAGTGTTGGTGTTCCAAGAGGGAAGTTGGCAGGGAGAGCAAGCTTGGTGCTCCTGGGTGACCGTGGATAGGATCAAGGCATGGAGATCTCCCCCTGGATCACACAGTGGTGCTGGCCAGCTGTTGAACTGTAAATCCTGAGCCACGTTCTGATCACATTCTGATCAGGCTGGAGGGGTGCAGACCCTGATCCACAGCCCTTCTCTGGGTGTTCCCAGCACTGCTTGTGCTCTGCCAGCTCCTCTCCAAACTGCATCTTAGTGCAGAGGGTTGTGATGGGGGCAGCCTGATACAGCCATTCACTGAAGAATTCAGTCTGATCTGTCTGTGGGGCTGTTAGAAATGTTTGTCAGTGTGCCTACTCTGGACTCATCCTTCTAGCCTGCCTTTTTGTATGCAAAACCATTAGGCCAAAGAGCTTATTGACATATTTGATTAATGATGAGTGAACCCTCCTTACACTGAAATTACTTTAGTGAAATCTTAATGGTGTTTGAAAGTTTCTGATTAACTCTTCTTTTGTGGCAAGTTCAGAAGTGCTTGTCAGTATTTCTGACAAAAACAGAAGAAGAGAAGCTGGAAAATAACACTTAACAATCCTACAACTGCTTTTCTTACTTGGCATACTTTCAACAGAGTAGCTCTTAGAAAACTGGCTTTTCTTCCTTGTGACTGCTTAGGACTTTGAGGCATCACAAAGAACATATCAACTTTGCTTCTTGTTGTAATGAGGTTTTGTGCAGAATTTGCAGTAAAATATTGTAATTTAAAATAAGGAACTGGGAAAAATGAGCTGAGCCCATCTCAAAAGACAACTTAAAACTTTCTTGGTGATTGCTGGAGTGTCCCAGTGAATACAAATTGGGCCACATCCTGAGAGGTGTTCATAACCAGCTGAGCATCTTCACAGCTGAAGGTGTTGGGGGTGGCTTAGACCAGACTGGTCCACCTAATGAGGAATTACCTGGAACTACTTTAGTATGTCTTTCTCCTGCACTTCTGAGTAGTGTAGCTCTGTCTCTTTCTCTGTAAACCTCTGGAATGCATATCTGAATCTAGGACTGCTAGCTGTAAATTATAAAACTTTTTCTGCAGTCCAAAAAAAATAAAGATTACACAGATATTAAAATATAAAAATATTTAGATTTGGCTTGGTATTTTTTCATTCTGAGGCTGAAATTCCAAGGATCTCACCTGTACACCTCAAACCCTTTACTGCCTAAAACAAACTGCCATGAAACAAAGTCCAGCTGCCCTAAACAAGCCTGTCTGATTTTATACAACCTCACTAAAAGCTTTGTTAATAGTTCTGAATGGCAGACTCTTGTTATTTTATTTGGAACTCAGACTGATGGGGCAGAGGTTGCCTGATTCATCTCACTTACTGGTTTTAAATACAGCCACAGCTTTTGGAGTCTGTCCAGGCTTGCAGGAATTATTGAAAATCAGTTCTGTATTGTCAGATGACTCTCTTAATTTGCACTCTAAAGATTTTATTTTAATAAGAGCTTTCTAAGTCATAATAGGAGAGAGAAAGGATTGCATCAGTCTTGTGGTATGATTAGTCTTTTTCATTTATTTTCCAAATGTAAGCTAGAAATACTCATGGCTGTTAACTCCTCCTAATAAGATTGTAGACATGTTCTCATGCACTATCATTAGTATGCTCTTTGCTGTTGTTTGACAGATATTTTTATCAGAGGTTTGTCCTGGGGTATCTTGGATCTCATATTTCTGATTCTTACATGCCATTCTGAGTGTCTTTTTATAAAAAATTGTGTCTAAGTTGAAGCCAGGCAAACTCTAAAAACTAAGAGCTTCTTTTTCCAACTTGGAAATCTCAACTCCTTTTTGTATCAGCAAGCTTTTACAGTAAAACAGATTGTGTTCAAAGTTGCGACCTTCAGATGGGAAACTGCTGGACAGCCTGGCAAGCTCTGGCTGCACTGGGGTATCTCCCTGCTAAAGCTTTTCAGGGTGGTCCTGAATCCTGAGTTCTGGACATGCTGCACATTGTGGGAGCCAGAAGATTTTTAACAACTTAACAGACAAGAAGCAAGTTTGGTTTTCTCAGGCTTGCTAGCTATTATTATTGCTATTACTATTACTATTATTAGTAGTAGTAGTAATAGTAATATTAGTACTTATAGTAATTATAGTAGTAGTAATATTATATAAAATAATACAATATATTACTATATTATATATGAATATGAATTAATATTATAATTATGAATATTTATCTATTATCATATTATAATTATAATATTGTATTATTATATGTAATTATGTATTATAATTATTACATGTATATATTATGTATATACTACATACTATATATGTAGTATATATTATATACATAACACATAACATAAATTATTATATTATTATAATGTATAATATAATATTTTATAATTTGCAATATTAATAACATATAATAATATTATTGTTATTATTGCTGTTATAACCATTGAGAAAATAAAGATTGTCAGCTTAACGTCAACACCTCTCTGTCACACAGACTGCTGTCACAGTCTGCTGGTAACTCCTGAAATTTACAGGACAATGTATTCTGTAAGCTTCAGTTCAGGGGCTCCTCGGGTTTGAGAGAAACCACCTCAAACTCATACACATCCAAAGAGGATTTCTTTCCCTTCACACAACCTAGTGCAGCACATGTGTTCCCGAAATTATTGCTTGGGTAAGTCACAAGTTCACTATGTATTCCAGCTAACTCATGTTCCTGTAAGCAAAACAGCTCATAGGAGAAGGGTGCTGGATCAGCTCCAGCAGCTTTTTGGCACAGCTGGCACATGTAGAGGTTCTGTCTGGAAATGTGATCATGGGGAGCATCTCTGTGAGTGAGCAGGGATGGCCTTTCCTGTCTTCTGCACCCTGTCCACCTGCTGCTCCCACACCACTGCACGTTCCAGAGTCAAGTTATAAAAATATTATTATAAAGAACAACTATTATATTATTTATTATTATAAAGAATGGTTTTCCAATTGATAGAAATAAATGAGATGATATTGGGCTTGAATGTTAGCGTACATTTTAAGGAAGGAAGGTAAGAGGATTTGTTTTATTTAATTTTCTGGAATGAAAACTTATCAGAGCAAAACACTGCTCCATATTTAAAATTTTAATATTTGCAGCCTCACAACTGCATTAGTTTTTAATAAAATGGCATTAATCTGACAGTGTGCTGTAAGCAAATATTGATAGTGGCACAATGGAACCAGAGTAACAAAACTGAAGGCATTGTGATGGACAGTATATATATTAAATTATCTTTTTCCCCTCTGTGTGTTGGTTTACATAGTCAAGAGCTCTTGGAAGTAGTGCTGTGCAACAGTGAGTGAACTGTTTAAAAAACCTCAACCAACCAAAAATCCAACACATCTCCCTTATCCCAGAAAAAAAGCTAAAAAACCAACCCAAAAGCAAACAATGTAACACAGATTTGACCTCGTCTTGCTCTGAAGACTGACTTTTAAATGGCCTGTATGTGTTTTTCATGTGACACTAGAAACAAATAAATAAAACTGTTTGGTGTGTGTACTTACTTTTTTTTAAACAAAAGACATAAAAATATATAATGTAAATTCTTCCATTACAAATTTAATTTTTTCAGAATGTTAGCTTTTCTTATCAAAATCCCACTGTACTTTGTTTGCTGTTTCCTGACAGTTAAGTGGACATTGTGTACCTCAAAATTTTAATTTCTTCTTTATTTGCAAGTGTGGATTTTTTTTAATGAAGCATCAGAAATTCTGGGACAATGATTTAATTGTTCAAATTTGAATCATTCCTTGAGAGTTGGTGAAATGTACTGAAGCAAGAATTAGAATATAGACTTTCCAATACTCGAAGTGAAATTGTAGGACTTGTGTCAGAGCAGTCCACGAACTGTAGAACCCTCAGCTGAATTACACCTTTCAAACAGGAATATGTGCTGTGCTCTTCCTGTACAATGGCAAAGAAGTCCTGGAGGTTTATACAGGGAAGATAAAAAAGACTCTCATTGCATTGTGGTTTTTTTGTTGTTGTTGTTCTTGTTTTTTTTTTTGCTTACAGACACTAAAAATTGTTCTCTCACTGTGAAGGAATTAATGGAATTAACCTCACCCACAAAACCACCTGAGTTGATCTGAGACTGCATTTCAGGTAGCATAAATAAAATAGAGCACACACTGGTGTTGCCATCTTATTGCAAAAGCTCCATATCTTCTTGGTGATTTCTCATGGGCAGCTCCTCTCAGCACTGATTCCTTCTTCTCAGCACAGCCAACAAACTCCATCCAACTGCTCGACCAGCCAGCCTACTCTTTTACAATACCCATCCTAATTGGGTCCAGCTGTGGCCTATTAAGGGCAGGCCTGTTCCTAATTCTTGATAATTAGCACAGCTGTAACTCCTTAGGGGTGAGATTACCTTCACCACTATCTCTGGTTTCCTACATTCCACCCATCCACACACTGGTTTTAATAGTTTGTCTTTTCTTTTGTCAGGCAATAGAGGAGTATCAGACTCCCCTTCAATGCTTATGTGTAATATCACAGAACTGAAGCTTCTGGGTGTGTAACTTAAGCCAAGACTGTTTTGTTGTGATTTTTTTTTTTTTTTTTTTTTTTTAACATTGTGAAAAACAGGGAATTTGAATACATAGTAGATAGTTTGTGTTCTCATAGAATATAGATGACCTGTGGAAAAGGTACATTCATATGAATGCACTGAATGTTTATG
Source organism: Onychostruthus taczanowskii (assembly GCF_017590055.1). Lineage (NCBI taxonomy): Eukaryota > Metazoa > Chordata > Aves > Passeriformes > Passeridae > Onychostruthus > Onychostruthus taczanowskii. The sequence continues at coordinate 254,548 of NW_024498518.1, forward strand.
AGTAGGATACAGTGGAATGATTTTAAAAAAGCAATGTTGCACTAAACACCTTAAAGCAAGAGAAACTGGAGATCAAACTTTTTTTTTTAATAGAGTATTTGTCTTATGCCTATTATAGTTAATTAGAAGTACATGATTTATTGATTTGCTTTAAAAGGGAGGGGTGATTGGACTTAACAAAACCAGACTTTTTTGTCTTTTTTCTGTTGTCTCCAGATGTAGTTGTTGCACAACTGTGACTGCAATCTGATATTTAATTAAATTTATGTGATATAATTAGTGCATTTAATAATTTAGGTGCATGTGATGTAATTAATTTTATAGATAGTTTTGAATGTTCTCATTCTTTCTGCAGTTTGCAAATAAGTAAATTAAATGCCCTAATCACTAAATAACCTAGAGACTTTATTTTAACTCCAATTTACATTCCTTTATGTTGGGATTGTGGCCTGTCATTTCTTGCAGAGTATCAGCAGAGGACTATCTTTTAGGACGAGTAATTTTTCTCCTTAGGATAGACAACCTCTCAAAAATACTTTCTTCTGTTCTGTGAAATACTAGAGGAAAGGAAAAAGGTACATGTTTGGATAAATTACTGAGCAGTGGCTCTTCTGTTGGGCTGCCAGTGGGATTGCCACTCACACAGTTGTCATTAACCCTTCCTTAAGGACCTGGTAGATCAGTAGGAATTTAATCCATGTGCATTTCTTCCTTTGTTTGAAGGACAAAGAAGCACACCAGCTTCCCCCATGTGCCTTTAGGTGAGCTGCCAGGAGCCAGGCTGGGCTGGTGGCACTTCTGTGGGTGCCACCTTCCCTTCTCCCTGGGCAGGACACTCCCTGCACCAGCAGCAATCCAGCTCCTTGTCATCTCCTGGCCACTGCAAACGGCTTAAAAAGGTCAGAACAGCAGAGGGAACAGTGAGACTGGGAATAAAACTGAGGTGGGTAGGGATGGCTTCATTTTTAGTAGTTGCAAGTTGCTTCACTCTGCCTTTTTCACAGAAGTGCTCTGTTCCTCCCTTATGCTGCCTCCTTGGGTGCTGCGTCCACCAGTCTCAAGCTGCACCAAGGGAAATAGAGGTTGGATATTAGGAAAAAGTTTTTTACAGAATGGGAGATAAAGTTCTGGAATGGCTGCCTGGGGAGGTGGCGCAGTCACCATCCCTGGATGTCTTTAACAAAGCCTGGATGTGGCACTGGGTGCCAGGGCTTAGTTGAGGTGTTGGGGCTGGGTTGGACTTGATGGTTTTGAAGGTCCTTTCCAGCCTCCTGTGAATCTGTGATTATAAAGCCAAGATGTGCTGATCCTGCAGCCCCTGGCTCTCACAGCCCATGAGCAGTGGCCAGGCTTGTCTGGCTTTGACAGCTGACCTAGAAGAGCCTGTAGGACCCTCGAGTTCATGCTGCTGTAATAACGAGAATATTGCACAGGATATTTTAAAACATTGCTGTCTCACTTGTGGCCTTGAATGAATAACCAGCAGTGTTTCAGTTTAATCTGGTAATTTGTTTGGCATTAATCTTGGCTCATTGATAATTCAACAAAAAACCCCATAATTGAGGAAACTATTGAGAAAAAAAAGATGAACTGTAGTTTGTTGGTTTGCTTTGTTTTTATTTACCTTAGCTCCTGGAGTCTTTGCTCCCCAGTAACTCTTTGCTTGCACCCCAGCTCTTATCTATAACAGTAATGGTTACACCACACACAGTGTTATGGTTGCCTTGCTACCCCTGGGCTGAAACATTGCCTTTGTCTAAACTCTAAACTAACCTTAGGTAAGTAGGCAAGCGGTACTCTGAAACTTGTGAATTGTGACTTCAAAGAAAAAGTAATTTTCTGGGTGTGCTGTGCTGTCTTGTATTGCTTAATCAGCTGTGATGACCAACTGATGCTTTTTTAGCAAGACAGAGTAAAATCTATTCTAATGGGTTTTGCTGCACTGATTGTGCTGACTCTGTGATTCAATCTGCAAAGTTAATTGAAGAGATTCATTAAACTGGGTGGAATTTGAAGGATTTTAGTGTTCTAAGCTTCAGCCCCTCAGGCTTCACACAGAATGAAACACATAATCAGCTTTCAGTAAGCACTAGTTTTCATTAATCATAAACTGTAGGCAAAGTTGGAGTTTGCAAATTTAGGTCTTTTATTGTTGTTTCATGTTAATGACTATTATCTCCTACTCCTATTGTGTGTGACTCTCTCAGCAACTGTGTTAGCACAGATGGCTAAAATCCCTAGCAGAAAAGTAATCAGCATTTGTGAACATGTTGCATTCAAAATAAATGACAGAGGAGAAAAAATGCATTGCTTCAGAAATTAAGAAGCAGATCAAACTATAATAATGCATGTAAACACATCCAGGAAAGCAGGCTGCAGCTTTGTTTTCAACCAAATTCTAACTCCAATATATGCAATCTTCTTTCAAATTTATTGATGGTACAGGAAGCAAGTTAAATTAAAATAGGAGAACAACAGGTTTTATATAAGTAATTTGGAATGCTCTTTTTTTTTAAGCCTATCAAACTGTGATATAATTGACATAAATTAGTACAGTAGAGTGAAAGAAAGAGCACACAATCCTACAGATCCTAATTATCCCATTTCAACTGAAATGTGACTAAAAGTTACAGCTGCTCACAAGCACTTCCCGTTTATCAATGTGTGTAATGTATTATCTGGAGCTACCAAGAGCCTTGGATTTAAACTCACTTTTGACTTCTTAAACTGAAAACAGTGGCCTAAGACTTGTTCATAAATCCATGGTGAGATATACAGTGCTTGAGCTCACACCAGCTGCCATACTCTCATGAAGAACTGAATGACTTGTGCCTTGTTACTCATATCATGAGACCTATATTGCAAAGATAATTCCTCTATGAGCAAATGAAGTCACTGCAAGTTCTCACCTTTAATTTTGTTAGTCATGGCCTGAATAATAGCTCAATTCATGCTCTAAACTGTGGGTTCAAGCTAAATGTCATTAAGGCCTAAAGTAAAAGAGGACTTTTCTTACAATTCAGCAGCTCTCTCACTGTGTAATTCCCATGGGTGTTCCCTTTCACCTCCACCCTCCTTTGTTCAGCATATGCATGTTGCCTGAGTGCTGGTTGGTGTTGGGAATAGAAATTGTTACGGTTGGCCTGGAGAAAGCAGGCAGCAGGTTGGCAAGGAAAAACCCAAAATACATTGGAATGAAACCAAGGCACTTCCCCAGTGGTGGAAATGAAACCCAGGAGTTCAGATTTGTGTTCCTTTCTTAGACTAGTAATGAAAGCTGTCAGAAGAGTCATGTTAGCTTGTCCCAGGCATTTCTCAGCACTGCTCTGTCAGGATAACAGATGGAACTTAACCAAAGGCACAGCTTTTGGTTAAGTGTGGTTTTGGCTGAGTTAAGGTTGTCAGGTGTGTGTATAGGCCACTATATTTGGGTTTTTGTTCTAATTGATGCTAAGCTATTTAAGGTTGAGTTAAGGTTGTCAGGTGTGTGTATAGGCCACTATATTTGGGTTTTTGTTCTAATTGATGCTAAGCTATAGTTCTGCTCTTCTAAATAATAGCATGGAATTTTGGAATTAATCCAAAACTGGCCTTCACTTGGCAGCTCATCACCAGAATGTTTATTTCCAAAGTATTCAGTGTGGCTTAATCCTTTCTTCTGGCTACAGACAGACTCCAGGATGGGGGACTGTTGTACATAAGAGCAGCTCCTTCCTCTCTTCCTCCCTTCCTCTTTCCTTCCCTCTTTCTCCTTCTTTTCTTTCTTTCTTGTCATTTTAAAAAACCCAAATCTATAAAGGCCAGCTTTTTCCTGCTTCATGCCCCGTGTCCTTCCTCAGGGGGTTGCTTTGCTCGAGCAGCTTCTACATTGTGCAGAGAGGTTCTGCAAACAGGAAACGTTTGCAAGCCTACAGCAATTATTTGTTGGCTGCACACGCAGTGGAAAGCTGGAAGTAACCTGCAGCTGCAGTGCCCATCCCAGTGAGACTGCTGGGCAGCTTTTGCCAGAGTGCCTGTTGGCACTCAGCTGGAGGAGCTGGTCCCAGTGCTTCTCAAAACCGGCTCAATCTCGTGGGTGAGACCCCAGTTTGATGGGGTGATTTCCCCCCATATGGTTTTATTCCTTCTCATGCTGCTGTCTGTTCCTTATGAATTCAGGAGGTATTATCTCTGTCTCAGCAGCCTCAGCTCTGCCTGCCATTTTTCCTTGTTACTGTGTTCATTCTGCCTGGTGTTTGCCAGATGTGTCTCACACTTCAGCAGTGTCTCAGGCACCTGGGAGAAGGTGGCACTGCAGGGTTTTCAGGAAATGGAATGGCTTATGAACTAGAGCTGATTGGGATCAATCCTGCACCTTCATCAGACTACCTGAGAGTAATCACTGAAACTGGGTGAGCAACTGTGGCTCTCTCAAAGACAGGACTCACAGATTACTTAATATATTATAAAATTCACTGTGCTACCCTGTATTAATGAAGGCTTATTTTAGAGAATTTATCTAAATTTTATATATTTTTATGAAGTTATATATCTATGCTCAGTGGTTTGTTTCTCTGCTAATATTTCTGTGACTCTTTCCCACCTTCAATCCCCTAGAAATTCCTCCCTCAAAACGTTAAGTTAAAAAAAAAAAAAGTATGAAGCTACATGAGGTGTGATTTGCACAAAACTCACAAAACTACTTTAACCCATACTAAAGTAGGGCACAAGATATCCTTATCTGAAGGATTCATAATTTCAATTTCCTTAAATTTATCTTGATATCCCATTGAAGAGATATCACGAACTGGTATGACGTATGTGATGATTCTATAATGGTTCAGTGTATAGCATAGGATTTTTGTCTTCTGATAGTCTCCATTGTCTATTACCATCTCTCTGAAATCTCTTATCAAGCAGATCTGCTTAATTGGTTCAGGTAGCACAGATGGAGACACAGAAAGCTGCATATGTATTCTACATGTGTGCTGAAAACTACTTAGAGCCATTTTGGAGTTCCACTATCAAGCTCAATTACAAATGACTTGATGGGGGCATAGCTTAGTGACTTTTTAAAAATTATTTTTAAATATTTCCTAGTATGTCTTTCCAGACTTGAAAACTTGCTCTTTATTTTTTTAAATATTGGAGATTATTTTTATTTAAACAATATCAGTCTTAAAATGCTCCATAGATTTCAAACCTTCAGAACAGGGTACCTGCTCTTGTTCAGTGCTAAAATAGAAATCTTGTATTAGCAGCCAAAGGATGTTGTTACAACAAGAGTAAAGCAATGTTTTTTCAATGAAAATGAATAATCAGAGATATCTAGAGCAACCATAATAATATATAATAAATAAATGTATATTCAGCAAAAATTACATAAAGGAGTGTAGGATGCAACCTTGATTTGTTCTTGGGAGTGTTGGGTTGGTCACAGCCACTGCAGCAGTGAAATTCTCTAGATGCTTTTAATGAGGGCTATTAATTCTGTGTTCTCTAATGACATTAATTGTCCAGTATAGAACACAAATAACTTGCCCTCTAAGAGAAGTTTCATGGCTTGTTACAATCTGTGTGAAATATTGTCTGTCACTTATGCAACTGTCTTTACTTTTGGCCTTGTTTCTTCCTGATGATGGTGGACAGCAGCAGGCAGGCACAGCAGAGAATCACAGGAAGGTTTGGATCAGAAGGGACCTCCAAGGGTCACTCAGTGCACACCCTGCCAAGGGGAGGAAAGATCATGTTAGTATCTTCTGCTTCTTTTACTCTTTTGGAAAGGTAATGTTGAATTTTTTCTTTCTTTCATTAGAAAACAGTGGTTGGGGGTTTTACTTGTTTTTTAGGTTTTTTGTGTTTGTTTTTTAATACCAAAACCAAGACTATGGCAGATTAAGTTTTAAGGACATTTTCAGGAGGACTTTTGTGCTGCCTTCCACTCTTTTCCAGCAACTGGGTAATTGTGGTAGTTACATGGGATATGAGTGAGCTGTTCAATTCCCACTTTGGAAAAAGATTTCTGCTTCCACATGGCCCATCTCTGTAGGCAATTAGTTCTCCTTCTCAGAGTTGATCTACTTTAGACTAGAAGGAAAAGCATTTTTTAAACCCATTCTAATGAAGCTTTGCTAACCCCGTGGGTTTCCAGAAGAAATGCAAATATCCACTCTGTTGGGCAGAATTCTAATAATATGATGCACTGATGAGGGAAATGGAGCCTTAGGAGTAGGTCCTTGTCCAGTTGGACCTTGAGATCCAGTCTGTATTCCTGTTGGTGATTAATAGACAACCATGAAAACCCTAAACAGATAAAACTGAGAATGCTTCTCACCAGGGTATTGTAAGGAATGGAAATCAGAGCATTACTCTTGCAGATGGAAACCCTAGGAGGATGCAAAAGTTCTGGGAATTCCATCTCAAGACGTACTTAACCACGTCTTAATCCAGGGTTATGGATTTTTAACAAGGCACTTTGGATTCATCTGTCTAATTTTGCATGTTGGGTTTTTTTGTGGCTCAAGTCACAAAAAGTTGCAAGTCAACAAAAATGTTTAATAGTAAATATCTTAAGCAAAATCTTTTAAGATTGTCATGAACAAGGCACAGTTAGAAATTAGGGGTTTGGTGAGCTGTATATTTGCATCATGCATGTGTGAGTGAAGTCTTTTGTAAATCTCACAGTGAGCACTGGTAAAATGAACTCTGAAATGCAAGTGGAAAAGCTCTTTCCTGTGCCTGTTAATTCATTTGGCTGTGCAGCACTAGGAATTTAATTCTAAATAATGAAGCTGCACCTACCTTTAGCTTTGTATTTAAAATCAGAAGGCTTTTGTGGGTGTGTTGCATCTTGCTTTGACTCATTTTGTTTTTTATTTCATCCAGGATCCAGAAATCTGATTTACACAAAAAATGTGTGTGGGTTTGGTTAGTTTTTTTAAACTCCATGTGGATGTACATCCAAAAATGGGGTTAGTCTTTGTCCCAGAACTTAGGGTTGATTGCAGACCTGACAAAAAATGAATAAACAAATTATAAGAAGCAGTGGTGGAGGAAACTCCTTGTCTACTTACTCTAGAGAGAAACAAATAATCTTGATCATAGCCTAACGATTGCAGCTAAGGGGGAAACCTCAGACTGCTATAGATGGTAATGTATTTGCATTTTACTACTGTTTAATATTTGCATTCTCTACAACAAATAATCTTTTGTTTCAGTTTAGATAATCAAAAGATACAAGAGTTCTTGTTTGCTTTTTCACCTGAGTGGGAGGCTGAAGCTTAAGAGTGTACTCAGCTGACATGCTGCTGACAGAAATAATTTGAAGGTTATTTAGTAGAGCAAAGTAGCTAAAAGCGACAGCATTTGAAGAATAAAGTATTTTGAATTGTCAAGCTGCTTAGAAATATTAGTTCAGAGAAGGCTAAACAGTCTGTTAGAATACAGCTGCCTAATTAGGACTCTCAAACAGCAAATCTTTGGAATTGGTATCAGTGTGAAGCCAAATCTTCGAGACGTTTTACACTGCTTTGTAGGTAAAATACTGTGTATCCCCAGTCTAGCTGGGTAATCTTAATACGATCTTGTTTTAAACACTTGGATTTAATAGTGTCACACTGTGGATGTGAAAGGCTGCCTTTGGAACTTACATGACCTCCTCTAAACGATCTGACACAGAATGTTTTTAAGCCTTTCCTGAAATGGTGTTAAATTTATATTGGCTCCTGTGATGGGCTTAACCACATGAAGATGGGATGACAAATCAACGGGATAATTCCAAGTATTAACCTTTGCTCTCTGAAAAGCTTCCTGAGAAGCTGTTAACAAATTTGGAAGATATGCCTAAACACTGTTTAATCACAAATGTATTAGAGCAGGAAAATGCTTTTGTATATATTAAGATATCTAGCCAATATATTTTAGCCTGGTTTAACAGAAACCAGTCCTTTTTTCACTGCTGATATCTTCTATGTGATTACCAACATGTAACTACTGGGAGGGTTGTGAGTAGATTTTTGGTTTTCTTTTGTTTAGTTTTCCCTTGGTAGTGAAATGTCTTTGCCTGATGTGATTTGTGGTCTGCATAGATGGCACTTTGCTTACTAAATCCTTATGGAGGGATGTTACTCTTGGGCATGACATAGAGAGCGGATTTGCACTCCAAAATTTCACTTTTAGGGACCATTTTTATGGAGGTTGAGAGTGTTTGTTCTCCCTCTGCTCATTTGCTGAACCCAGGACGGCAGCCCCTGGTTGGAATTTTGCGATCCACATCCTGTGGAGTGACAAACAGGCTTTTCTCTCTGATATGCCCCAAGATGACATTTTCCTTTCTTTGTAGTCAAGAGCCTGGATAATGACTGATTTTCTTCCAATAAAAGTGTAAACTCAGCATAGGAAACCAAGTGTAGGAGAGGAGATATGCACCAGTGGCTGCTGAGTATGCAGGAGAATGTTCATATTTGCTGAGGAAAAATCAGGATGTGTTAACAGGAAGGAAGCTGACTGGTGGCAGAGAGTGCTTGTCCTCCTCACCAGTCCCTAAGAGAAAACAAAAAGCAGAGGTCCAGAAGGCTCTGTGGGCAGGATTTCACCAGCACTTCTGTGAAGGGTTCCTGCTGGAGTCAAGGCTTTGGCTCTCAAGGCTGGGGAGCTGAAGGCAGGTGCTCTGCACTGAGGCCATCCAGCAGATAAGGGACAATCTTTGCAGTTTGTGACATAGCAAGCTGCTCAACTGGCAGTTAGCTACCTGCAGACATTAATAATGAAAAAGCTGCTTTGTAGTGCAGAAAACATGTATAAGGTGTTCAACAAAAGGGATTTAAAAAAAGGAATTATCTGCTCCACTTGGAAAAGTTTATTTAATTTTTTTTTTAACTTGTTTTGCTGGGTTTTGTTGGTTTCTTTTTTAATTTACTATTTTAACTTGTGGTGAGTTACATTTGTGCTTGTGTTCTGTGTACACCTGTCTAATGTGAAACATGCTATCAGAATTTTTCTCATATTGACTTGACAGAGAGTGGTGGAAGTCAGAAGTATTTCCAGAGCTGTTGAGAGTGCTTGTCCTCTTCCTATTTACTTACACGAGAATTCCACAAAAGCTTGAATGGGCAGGTAAAGAAGAGGAAAAACATTCTTACCTGAAAGGCAAAACAACAGTTTTTAGAAAAAGCAAGAATAGTCTAATCTCATTTTCTCTTTTTCCTCTACTTGACAATGATAAATACACAAGGACAAGAGAAATTTAGCTTCCTTCCTTCATTCATTTCATTCATATATTCCTGTGAAACATCTTGGCAACCAATGCTCCACTTAACTACAGGATAAAATTTGAAAAACACAGTGACATACAGAAAAATTTCCAGTCTTCTGGACCCAATGCATAGAAAACATAATGTAAAACAACAAGAGAAGACTACAACCAAAACATGTAATCAAAATGAACTGATGTACTTCAGAGAATGAATGAACAGTACTTGTGAGGTGGGTTGGTTTGGGGTATTTTTGGTGCTGAGCACATGCCAAATGTGGTGTTCCTTCTTGGGCTGGCGAAATCCTACCTCTGCATACGAATATTTTTTAATGGCTTAATGATGGGAAAGAATTTTTGCTGGAATTGGGCTAGGTGCTTCACATTGTTTATTTTGCATGTTTCCATTGTTGTGTGACACATTCAGTGTTAGCCACACTGAATCTACACCAGAATAAACAATTCTCTGTGCCAAGACATCTTGTTTCCATACCAGCCAGCTGTTGGAAAACTGAAAGCCATAAAGACCCACTTAACTTATTAGTTAGAGCTTCCAAATACAGGCTCTGTACAATTAATGGAGGGAACTGCATCAGCCAGAAGCAATATAGCAAATTCTACCATAGCTAATAGTTCATAAATGTCTTTTGTTTCAAGATGTCATTCAAAGCCAGACTTTTTGTTTAGAGTCTTAAGTTATGTAAGGAATTTAAAAGGCAGAAGACAGTGAGACCTCATGTTATTAGGTTAACTGTCTTCAGAAATGAGCTTTATATTTGAAATAAATGTGGTTTTTGGACAGGTGAGCAGTTGATTGGGAGTTATTCACTCATCTGTGTCCCAAATAGAGCAGCAGGAATGGAATTAAAGGGAGCAATGACAGCTCTTGAGAAAGATAACTTTCAGGAGCCTAAGCTAACTTTTACTCCAGATTTCCTCAGAGTAGGATTTTGAATATATGTCATAACTTGAAACTGGTGGCAGCACCAAAATTACTACCGTGGATGTGAAGGAAAATGAAGACCTTAAGGCACAAATTTCTCTGAGCTTGTTAATTACCATTAAGTACAGAAAGTAAATATTCAGATAACCATGGTTTCATCATTCCTATCAGTGACTTAATTTAATCTAAAGTATTCAGTGGCCAGAGGTCATTTGTCTGGGTTTTTTTTTTTTTTCCTAAATCAGTATGGCTATGAACAGACCTAAAATATTTAGAATTAGATTTTAAAGCCAGCTGAGACTCAAAATATAAATTGTACATAGCAGAGAATGTGTTCATAAGGGCAGGACAAACTATTTTCCCTACTAGTAGAGTCACACAGATTCCTTTGAATACACCAAAAAAATTATTTGGCTTTTCTGTAGAATGAGCAGAAAAGCACTTAAATCACTTTCTTTTCTACCAGATTATTGAGAGTTTACATATTTTAGAGAGCTTACAAAAAAATGTCCAGTGCACCTTGGTGCTTTTGCTGAGTTTGTTTGCAATTCATGGAGCCAAACATAACTTCTAAAAGTTGTCAAAACCCATGTGCAACTCTATCCTTTGGAAAAGAAAATCAGTAATAGATTGCACTTAATGGCAAAATAAACAATTATTTGTGATTAAGCAAGCCTCCTGCTACCACTTGCTCCAAGATGGGTACAGCAGCTGGAGCAGTGATCTGACTTGTCCTCTAATCCTTAAACTAAGGTAAATTTTAAATCTGCATCATAATTCCTTAGGTTAGTTGCCATGGTGATTTCTGTCACTGTTTTAGGAGACAAGATTTCTATGGAAACAATTTTTGTGTACTCTTTTGCTCTATATGTTGTTTGTTGTCCCCTTCCTATAAACGTTTCAGTCCATTGGCTGTATTTGTCCCAGGTTATCTTGGTTGTCTTGGAGGGAATTGGTTTCTGGCAGTTTGTTGGCTTCTATCTTCCACTTGGATGTTTGTTTTGAAGGCACAGCTTGTTTTAGAAGACTGTGTGAGGCAAGACTATAGAGCATGCTGGCAAGTTCACACTTCTTTTACAGATTCTTTCATTTAAAGGTGGCAATCTGCCTATATGGCCTGTCTGTGGAAGGGCACACATCATCTTGAAAGGAGCAAAAACACTCTGCTCTGGCTGCTGTTGGGTCTGTGGAGAGCAGTTTAGTGCCTAAATGAGAGCATTTGTAGTTGTCTTTAGAGTGTAACATTAATGCAGTGCAGCTCATGGTGTCATTTGAAGCTTTCTTTTCCCCCCAGCAATGGAGTAGGTCTCTTCCCAGGAAGGAAGTGCAGTTTAAACAAGAAATGTTGTGGTGGCTGTGGGAAGGATGACATGGGGTGGACAAACACAGCAGAGAGAGCAGCCTGGTGACTGATCAGTTTTAGTTCGTGCCTGTGAAGTTTTCTCTGCGTGACCAACAGGTCAGGAGGCTTAGGAACAATTATGTCAGTTTTTATATTGCTGTCTCAATTTACTCCAATTAATCTTCTCTTAAGTTAGCACATAATTAGGCTATGACAGGTTGCATGAAGACAGTCTGAGAAAAGAAAAAAATTAAGATTTATATTAGTGCTGGGACAATAATTCAATCATTTCTATCAGTCCTAATGATTCTGACAGCTGATACTCTCTCCTGATTATGCAGTTCATTAACTTTGCAATATTCAAGCATAACTTGGTTTTATTGAATTGTTGCCAATCAAAGCAAATCTGTAACACCTTTTCCTTCTTTTAGTTGTTCTGTGTATTTTTCCAAATTCTTGCAGTTTTGGGACTAAGCAAACAATTTATGTTTGGTCAGACACAACATACAGTCGTTCCCTTGAAATTGCCAGATGAGGAAATACTCATTTTTTCTCTAAGAATGAGAGCTGGCACAGTGGTTGAACTCTGTGTTATGTGACTTGTCAAAAATTATGTTTGAGTCAGTAATAATACCAGATTTCCTACTGAATTTAGTGTATGCAATTCAGAAATAGGATGTGTATCTCAAGGGTTTGGATGGCCTGACCTGGCAAAGCCTTCTTACAGTTAATTTTAACAAAATTATTTTGTTTATTATATATGTTGTTTTATGTAAACAAAACAAAAGTACAAACTCTTTCTGACTCTTAATTGTAATCTTTTTGCAAAGTTAGAGGCTGTCACAACTCATGAGGTCTTTATAGCAATAGTGATGCTGTTCTACGTAGAAAACAGTTTTTTCTGGGAAAATAGAGGTAAGTCAAGTTGCTCTAAAAAGAGCAAGGCAGTGCTTAACTTGGAAATTATAAATTTGAATTAAATTTTTAAGTCTGAAAACAGGAAGGATTTACAAAATGATAAGGAAGAATAAAAAATCCCACTGACCAGAAGTCTAGACTAAAGGTATATAGGAAGCTTCATAAGCAGGTCTTTACTCTTTTTGAATTTATATAAATCTTTCAGCTTACCAAGGCAAAGAACATGGGTGATATGTGTTCTTTTTTAAGGGGTCTTGTGAACATATTCTCACTTATGCCAATATTATTTTCATCTGTATTTCATATACAAATTGTTGTGTCCAGCAGTACTTAAATTTTTTTCAGGTTTTCCTTACCAATGATCAGATTCTCTGAGGGACTTGTAATGAGTTAGGTACATGGTGGTTGCTCTTAAGCTGTTTGGTTTACCTAGAGATTTTCACAGCAGAAGCCTTGATAGGCTTGTTTTAAAAGTTCTGCCATATGAAATGTGCAGTATAGGTTAAATTGTGGAAGAGCTGAAGAGAAATTGTTAAATTGTGAAAGTTGTCTGAAGAAGCTCCTTCCTCAACCCTTCTCTTCCATTTAAAAGCCAAGGGGAGGGAGAGTGGTAGGGTCATGACAATTTACCCTGCAGGCTTTGTTGTTGCTGGCCTCTGAAAATGAGTGCCAGGCCCCTGATGGGATTGCCAGCCTTAATGTGATGGTTTATATATAAGTGAAAAACCAGTTTCCTCTGGAAACACCTGTGTCTGTAGTCTGGCTGCCAAACACTTCAAGCCTTTCAGCTTCTGTCCTGCTCAGACAAGACTGACAGAAAATCAAAGCCCTGAAAATAAGAAAATAAAGGAGAGGCCACACATGTCCTGTCTGACAGGCACCACGAGCTCTGCCTTTCCAACTGTGGGCCAGTGCCAGGAGGAGGCACCATGGAACTGCTGTGGTCTTAGGGTGGGATTGGTGTGAAAAGGTTGCACAAGGATTTGTGCCACAAAGGCAGACTCAGGAAATCCCTGTGCTCACCCAGCTGCTGCTTTGGTAAGGGGAATGGGCAGACTGGAGTCTGAAAAGTAGGTTTAGGGTACTTGAACTGCCATGTGAAATGTTTGACTTCACTCAAGCAAGATGCCTTTTGAGCAAATTTTTTGTGTCTGCAAGGTGCTCCAACTGTTCAAGGTGTCTGAGGCTGCCTATCACCCTGGCAAACACCACAACACTGCCAGCCAAATGTCTTAAAATCTTTTCTGTCCAGAGGGCTGCACTGCCCTCTGGCAACTCTGAATATTCTTGGGTTGACCAAGTCACCATGTTTATGCTGCCACTGGCCCTCAAGCATTCTGGTGTTTTAAAATGTAAAATTGCAAAATGTTTGGGGGAGAATGCAGAGAATAGTTGAAATGGCCTGCTCACAAGTGGATGAAGGGGTAGCCTTTAAAGGAGCTGTAGAATGAAAAAAAAATTTAAGCACCAAACTACTGCTGGAGTAAGTTTGCAACCTGCATCCATCTTGTTGTAGCTTTTATGTACACACAGCTGCAAAACAGAAGCTATGTATAGATAAAATCAGCAGCTCTTGAAAAGTTAAGGCATTATGTACAACTTGTTTTTTTTTTTCCTCGAAAGGGGAAAGTTTCTGACCCTATTTACCTGACAGAAACTGGATTTTTTTCCAGTGTGTCCAGGGAGAAATATGACTGATGTCACATCATGGCTGCTTGCCATGGCTTCTGCCTTTTTGATCACTTCCAGTGAACCCCAAGATCACCTTGGGGTTTTTTTCCTAAATCTGTGTTGATTGTCATGGTTGTTTTTGTTTGCCTTTTCTTTAACTGGTTGAGCTGTAAACTTGCATTTCTTGCATAATTCCTGTCTTTTGAGAAGCTATTGCCACAAGCATCCAGCATGGACCAGAGTTCCGTGTTCAGGTGGCCCCACTGAAGGAAAATTTAGTGTATTTGTGTCACTTCAGTATTGCAGGCCATGGGATAAGGAATTGCTGAGCTTTGTCTCTGCCTGGAGGTTTAAGCTGTCCTGCAGTCAGGAGTTTGTTCTGTTGTACTGTTCAGCTGTTGCTTTCTTTCTGCACATCCAGACATAAAGGGACTGTCTAGGTGCTGAAAGTCTTTGGAAATATAACAAAGTGCACATGCTTCCTTGTGCAAGCAGCTTTTTGTCCCTTTGTGTTAACAGAGAGCATATTTTTCAGCGCAAAACGGCATCTTTTCGGAATGTAAAATGAGGAGAGTGGCTCTGGAGCTGGTGTAGCACTGTGGCTGTCAACAGGCTCACCAGGGATGCCACAGGCATGGGTGCAGGTTGGATTGGATGTAAACAGTGTGAGGGAAAAACACACTCTGAAATTTCACTGTCCTCTTTCTCTGCCTTACCATTTGATCATAAATTTATATTTATGAATTCAAACAAGAGCTTCATGTTCAAGAAAAGTGCCAGGAATGAAACACTTATCCAAAGCTGGGAGAAAGTGAAAAATAAGATACTTATTTCTTTATTTTCATAGCTACCTGAAATGTCATTCATTTAAAAGAGCAATACCATGCATTTATACATGCTCTCACTAAAACGGGGTAAAAGTCTCTTCTATTCTGACAGATGTGCTCCCAAAAAATCAGAACCCAACCCACCAGCCAACCCCTCTGCTGTTCACTGTGCTTTGCTCCTGTAATCTAAAACTGAATTAAATCACTCCTTGCAACAGGCAATACACAGATCACCTAATAGAAGCCAAAAAGTTTGTTTTTGGTCAGACAGCCTGTACTTGGTATCAGCTATTTGTTTGAGAACTAGGAAGATCAGATCAGTATCTTAATGCAGTGCCTTCTCCAAAAATGTTTTGTTTTTCTTTTAGAGCACATTTTTAAGAGAGGCTTTAGTTAAGGCAAGAATATTCTGGCAAGGAAAGAAATATACAGAAATAATCTCTTCATTTTATAACATTTTTCTGATCTCTGCACACCTAAAGTTACTGGGGGAAGTTGAGATTTGCTGAGGCGTAAAATATCATTAACTCTTTTGAACTGTCAGAAAAGTATACTTTAGTGGAGATGTACTGCAAGTTCCTCTTAAGCATTTTAAATGGGACTTTAGAAGCAGAGATCTTATAAGCTGGTTTTGAAAAGCCTTAAGTGAAAAAAAACCTACACCCCAAACTGCCATCCTCAACTGTGGATGGGTGGAATGTAGGAAACCAGAGATAGTGGTGAAGGTAATCTCACCCCTAAGGAGTTACAGCTGTACTAATTATCAAGAATTAGGAACAGGCCTGCCCTTAATAGGCCACAGCTGGACCCAATTAGGATGGGTACTGTAAAAGAGTAGGTTGGCTGGTCGAGCAGTTGGATGGAGTTTGTTGGCTCTGCTGAGAAGAAGGAGTCAGTGCTGAGAGGAGCTGCCCATGAGAAATCACCAAGGTACAAAACCTTTGCAATAAGATGGCAACACTCAAGATAGTTGAAATTTATTTTAAAGGCATTCTCGAAGAATTAGTGTTCAGGCTGTGGCCAGAACTGCAGGTTAATACCAAGTATCATCCTTTTTAGAGGTTTGGAACCTATAAGAGAGTCTTCTGATCTAGTACAGTAATAGGACAGTATTTCCCAAGTGAAAGGCAAGCTGTCATTTTTTTGCTGCACCTGAGTAGCTTGGTGTTTTACAGACACTGTACTTTTTAAATACTTCCTTTTTGAAAGCAATCCTGGTGATTTAAACCTTTCTGCAATTCAGGAATTAAATAAAAGGAGAAAGGCGGTAAGGAATACAGTGACTGCTGTATCATGGTATGGCCTTTGATGAAAAATAATAAAAAGGCTCATTTTGCTAATTATTAGTAAACTTTTCAGCTGGGAGGTAGGTTTTTTATACAGTAATAATATAGGTAATAAGGTATTTTTCATTCAAGGAAAATCTGCATTATGGCAGTTCCAACAGATCAATTTAGCTGAAACTCCTGGTAGAAAGAGAGATGCTCGCTCTTAATACTGTAAACTGTGTTTCTTCTGTGAGAAAAGAGCTTTGTGCCTGAGTTGTAGTGAGGACTCTGTTCAGAGCTCTAATGCTGATGTGTGTGGTGCCTTCCCTGGTTTTGTGTGCAAATGCTCATAAAATGTATTCATTCCTGTGACAGCAGGCTGAATAAATCCTGGAAGGCACGTTAGGGAGGTTTGAAATTTTCACTGAGTTTGTGAAAGAGAAAGAATCCCTAAATCTTCTCGTATCCAGTGTGAAGACTTTGTCCTTGGCTCTCCTTCAGTGCCTCCCCGGGGTGCTTCTGCCTTGTTTTTGCTGTCACTCTCCAGGCCTGGCCATCCTGCTCAGAAGAAATGAGGGTAGAGATGGCTGGGTGTTGGGGTGACAGCTCTATAAATTTGCTGCTTTCAGACCTGCTGAAGAAATTGATTGTTTAATGCTCAGAAGCTGCTCAGTGGACAGCCATCAGGGGCTGTGTAGGCAGGGTAGAAATAAAGCTCAGAAGTTGGGGAAAACAATTACTAAATATGGCAGAGAGTTTATCAATCACTTTGATAGAAGGTATTTGTCAGCCTGTTGTCACCAACAGCGTAGGGGTTTGGCTACATTCCCAACTGCTATTAGAGGATCAAATACCAGCAGGTGTCCAAAACAACCTTTTACCACCTTCCCTGGAGTATGAGGTTCTGACAGCACGTGTACCTGGCTGCTGTGCTTGGGTTTTTGTCACCTGGGAATTGGTTTGTCACAGTGTCATTTATATTCATTCAGCAGCAGCCTGGTCCAGAAAGAATAACTGAAGTTTAACAGGCAGGTTTTGCTATTAAAGCAAGGCTTTAAAGCCCTGTTAATATTTTCTGTGTATGTATGAGGTAAAAGTGAATGCTTGTACATTTGTGTGAACTGCTCTGAATAACCTGAGGGGAGTTTCATCTTTAAAATGGAATGACAGGGTGTTCATACCCAAACAGAAGGACTCAAGTGCTGCACTGCCTCTTTCACATTGCACTTACATTGTGTGGAGACTTTTCAATGAGCACAAGAGAACGAGCTATAAAGAGGGGAGAACACAAGTAAAGGACACCTCCTGACTTGCCCATCAGCAACAACAGCTGGATCACAGAGCACTGCATGGTGTGTCTTGTCCTCTCCCATTCAGAGGCTATTCCAGAACTCGGCACTCCAGACTGGCAGCCTTATCCTTCACTGCCTGAATTGATGCCTCTCTTGTTCTTGTTTTGGTACTGCCTTTTCCACTCCCTGATGTTTATCTTCCTGGAGCATTTGTAGTGAGTGACCACCTCTTTGCTCTATTTCATGTTCAGAAGCCAAAATTCATTCTGTTTCTGCAGTATTTTTTTTCCCCACTTCTGTTGGCTACTGGCAGGACATAAATACCACAAGCAGGCTATTTGTAATGATTTTTTTTTTTCAATAGTGATAGTGAAACATAGTCTGCAATGAGGGGAGAAATAGCACTCAAATTTCATTTAGGAGATTTTATTCTTTTTTTTAATAGAAATTGTGACCCGAGACAACTTGAGAAAGAGCATAAAAAGTGAGATTAGTATAAGGTAATTGTTAGCTCCTGATACATGCTGGTAACCAGCACTTCCAGTTTTGAGGACGTGGGAGTAAAAGGAAGCTGAGTTCTTGGATATATATGGTAGTTATTGAAACATGTTTGAGTAAAGGAACATAAGAAGCAGAATTTATTCTCTTAATTGTTGTAGAAGTAAGGTTTGTTAGGAAGAAGGGGCAGTGTCTGTGTGCTGAGCAGTGTAACTCTCTCTGGGAATAGCTCTGCTGTGGCTGAGGCACAGTAAGGTGCACTCCTTTCAGTCCTAACACTGTCCTAAGGTTAAGAACAGCCAAACTGATCAAAGGTAGAGATGATTCTTTTTTTTTTTTTCATAAAGCATAAAGTTTATGCTTTATGAAAAAAATTTGTAGATTCTTATTTCCAAAATAATCACATAAGGATTATAGCGCTGAGTGATGGACGAATATTCTTCACTATTTATGCACCTTCCCCACATTTAATGCTTTTTTCTTAGAACTGGATTCAGTTTCTCTTCTGCATAACCTCTGGCTGAAAGATATGATGTGGCTGTTGGGAGTATCCTATTATATTTCTCAGTACCCTCACAACCCACATATGTATTATGAAAAGCTTGGTAGTCATAATAGTGTATTATTTATCTCTCAATTATTCAGTACTTGAGACATCAGCCCTGGTGAAGGAGAGCACTATCAGTACATTGGAAAAGAACTTCAAGCTATGTGAATAAAAATAATTAACCATTTCTTTTTAGTGTAAATTGTCTCTCAATGTATTAGTGAGGGCTTGGTGTGTGACCTGTATTGTAAGTATTGATAAAACATGGAAAATTGTGGAATTCACGTTCTCTGAAAAAATTCCGTCACCCAGGATTTTTCTCATGGGAAGCTGAGAAGCCTCAGAGAAAAAGGAAAACAATAATTATCTCATTTGTTTCTCCTGTGTTTTGCTCCTTTGGAATGTGTTTGGAGATTGTTTACCCACAGGTGATTATTTCATTGGATTCTGGTGTGAGCTGTTGTGACTCATTGGCCAATCAGTGCCAAGCTGTGTTAGGACATGGGTCATGAGTTTTCATCATTATCTTTTTAACATTTAGTAAGTATCCTTGCTGTATTCTTTAGTGCAGTATAGTTTAGTATTCTTTAATATAATGTAGTGTTATAAAGTAATAAATCAGCCTTCTGAGAACGTGGAGTCAGATTCATCATTCCTCCTTGCAAATACAATGGGAAATACTTGTGGTGGGGAGGAAAATTCACTTGGCAATGGACAAACAGTAAGAAATGCTCTCAGAAGCACTTTGTGTGACAGATGGGCTGAGTGTCATGGGAGGTTCCTGCTGACCCTGTCATGCAGCACCTGGCTGCATCGCTCATGCCTCACTTCTTAAAATACATCAAGAATTGCCAGGGCAGACACACGAATGCAGCTCCTCAAGGACCTTACACAGAAGGACCTCACTGTTTGCATGCAGTCAGTGAGAAGACAATTAGTTTGCCCAAATGAAAATGCCACTGTGGGATTGTTTTTTTCACAATCTGTCACCTGTTTCTAATTGCTCACAAGAGAAAAAGAAGTCAAAATTTCATTGACTTGAAAAAAATTGTTTTACAGCTTTTTGGAAAATCAAAAAACTAAGAATTATTTTCCCTGTTCTTTAATCTTCTCCATTCTCATCCATTCCTCCCGAGACAAAGAAATAAGGATATCAGCATCCATATACAAAAATTTCTACATTAATTTGCCCTGTGCTCATTGGGGTGCAGGGAATTTTATATGCTGTAGGTGACCACACAAAATTCCCTCCTAAGTTTTCATCACCATCTCTTGTTGGAATTGGAAGGAGATAGGGATCAAAGTAGTGAAAGAGTAAAGGCTGTATCTTCTCAGTCCTGAGGGATCCATGTGCTTTTTTTCCACTGCGTTTCCACGTCATTATTTTTCACTGCATTTCTTTTAATTAAGAAGCCAATGTGTAGAGAAAGAAAGCATCAGAAAAGTTGGCAGGAAATGGAATGGCAGAATAAAATGTTGAATCTAGTATGTATTTTAGTTTTTCAGAGATCTACTGTTAAAATCTTCATCTATACAGGCATCATTACCTTCCCTTAAACAGCAATGGGTTGTTCACAGATTGAATATTGTGCTCAGGACGAAGGGAATTGTGCATGTGGTTTTGGACATGGTTGCATGAAGGTGGCTTTGGTTGTTTGCACTTAAGACAAAGTAGAAACTGGACAAGTTCATACTGATATATATTGCCTCTCTCTGTTAAAGAGGCTCAGCGTCATTGACAAAGGAATGAACAGTCTCTTATTAAGTTCTGCAAATGGCAACAGGTCCGAGCAAGTACAAGTATGTTAAATGATGCTAAATTAAAGCAAATGGTACATGCTCAAACTACATTGCCTCTACTTTTTCATTAGCAACTTTAAAACTTACACTAGGGTGTTTTGATGTGTGTTGTGTCTGATCTAGGAGAGGATGAAAATCAATATTCATTTGACAATAATTTCAACTAATTTTAAGAGGCAATAAATCTCATTTTAAAATGAATGTGAAAATATATAAATATTTCTAAAAATCTTGTCTCCACATTTTCAGTAAATTGTGGAGAAATTCTTCCACAATTTCTTATCTCATATAGAGTTGCCTAAATTTGGCATCCTGAGGTGTCACTCTAACAACTGGAATGTTTATAATGCCAGTCTCCACAGGAATTATTTGTTGTGGAAATTAATCCTGTAAAGGATAAATAAATAACCTTGTTATGCCATCAAAGCCTCCTGGCAGGTTTATTTTCTCAAATGGTGATACTCTATTTTGTTGGCAAAGTGTATTGGAAACATACATACATCCTTGAGGAGCTCTTGAGATGCACTTCAAAAGTGGCTTGCTGAAACTAGTTGATATTCCTTCAGAACTTCATCCAAAGTGGTCAAATTTACTACTCCAGGGTACTTTGTAAGAAAATTTTATAAGCTAATTAATAAATAATATTTGTAAAACATTTTGGAAGGCATATACTGACTGTGAAGTTTGGAAGGCACATACTGACAGTGACAAAAATCCAACATGATACAAACATAGATTTAGTATTTTCTTGCACGCCAGAGTCAATTTTTCATCACTTTGCCTGCATCTCAGTAGCTGTAGTAAAACAATTGTGTGTGTGTAACCACAAGGAATTCTTTCCTTGTGCTCTTCCTGGACGCTTGCCTCCCTCCCATGAGCACATCCCAAAAGGCTGGCAGAGGTCTTCAATCTCTCAGTCTGTGTAAATACTTTAATTAGTTATGGACTTTGCAGGAAAGCCTACAGAGGCCAATTGTCTTTTCAGTGAGAGACAGCTCTGCCTGCTCATCTGTTTTATTGGCCTGTGATTCCAGCCTCTTGCCAAAACTGTTATTGCTGGATAAATTAATGAGAACATGTTGTTGCCTCAGCTTCTCAAAACTCCATAATTGCAAATGTTAGGCACTTAATTGAAACAACACTTAAAAAAAATTAGTTGCCGTCTCTTGATCTTTGTCATGCCAGTGCCATTCAGAACAATCTCTGAAAATACCAGGCTTAACTTTGAGCAGCTTTTGCCTTGCTGATAGAATTACCTTGAGGTTTTTTATTACAAGGAAATTGCCTTTTATTTTTCCCCCACTATGCAAGCTAACAGGTTAATAGAGGCATTGCTGAAATCCTTGGTAAACATTTGGCAGTACCTCTGTTTAGTAAGTATTTTTTCTTAGTGAATGAATGAAATTTTGTATTTCACAACACATTTATCACTTTCTCATCAAGTCTTTACAGTTATGGACATCACAACTGGCTTCTAGTTTTGGTGCCACCTTTGTGACACTAACCAGGACAGTTTAAGTTTATGCTTATGCTTTGTAGGAAAAAAACCCTTCGGTCCAAGTTTCTCTTCTCTGCTCTGGCTTTGTGGAGGTTATTCATGCACTTGCAAATAGCCAGGCAGTCACTGAAGTCACAGGTCAAATATTTCCAAATTTAAGTAAGGATTTCAAAGTGGTTTTTATAGCACCAGGCACTTGATTGTCAACGCTGATGATCAGAATGGAACTGTTTCATATTTTTCACTCTGTATCCTTTGGAGAAATCAATACTGAAGTCACTTTGCTCTTAAGAGCAGGTCAGAATACAAACTGAGGCAAGAGCCTGACCCAGTTCAGAGTGAGACCACTGGGTATTTAACTATTTTTCTCAGCTGTAGAAGAGAAATATGTCAGCAAAGAAAGAGATACAGAAATCACTGCTTAGCATGAGTCATGTGGGGTTTATTGTTGTTTTGGTGGCTTATGCTTCAGTGCAGCAAAAGTAAGGAATGTACAGTGCTTTGTTTGATTTTTTTTTTTAACTGGCATATGATAATTTGTAGTATCCAGCTTCAGTAACTTTTATTGTGATGGAAATTGAATTTAAATCAGTAGAAATATACCAGTTCATTTATTTTTCAGCTAAGGGATTTTTCCATCAGAAAACCAGCTCAGAACCAGCTCCCAATTAAACTGGGAATGCTAAAGCTGTGATGCCAGAACCCTGTGAGGTTTGCACTCCCAGAAGTGCCAAAGCTTAATAAAGCTGGGCCTGCAGGTCATTCCAACCTACTCTAAATCAGGAACCGAAGGGAAACTGTGCAGGAGGATCCAAGCTCATAAGATTTTCCTCTCTCTGGGGCAGAAGGAGAAGTTGCATGTCACTTCTGCCCCAAGCCTGCAAAACATGTTCTAATTTTTCCCACTTGGATATTCTTGGCCATGGTGACTCTGACTCTCCCCACCAAACGCTGTGTGGGGAGTTTTGTACAGGCATCCTGCCTCTTTACCCTCTTGCTGTTTTTCTGCAATTCAAGGGCAATTTTTATGACTCTAGAACTCCTCAGTTAGAAAATTCTGTCATGATACTTGTCAGCCATAAGAGGCCCACATCAAATACCAGCACCCCTTGTGATAGGTGGAAGGATTCTAAATAGTAATTGATGGACCTTACTGAGTAAGTGTGTTAAAAATGTATTGTGAGTGGCAGAAGTCATTATTGACTCACTGTCACATCACTATAGCTGAAGGTTCTTTAGCTTTTTGTTTTTTAGGTAGGTTTCTTGTGATTTTTGTAACTTGGGTGTAAAACCTTTGTTCTGGGTAGCTCACAACAGGAGGTTTCTGCACGTGTACTAAAGTGGGTGGGGAGGATGTTGCTGTTTGGCAACAGTTGTATAATTATTTTTTTTTCTCCAGCTCTTAATTTATGCATAACAACTTAGGGAATCTGCTGTCAGGAAAACTGAATAGCATTAGGCTGTATAGAACCACATGTACAAATACTCAAATACAGTAGAGAGAAGATCTAACTTTAATGTGTGAATTAACAGACTGAATTTAAGAATACTTTGGGGTTTGTCTTGTATGTTTCTCTTATAGCACAGTCTCTTTTAAATCTGGAGATTTTTTTTTTTTAAAGTGAGAGTAAAGTTATTTTTTTTTAAATTAAGTGCCTAAAATGGTATTATGAAATATTTAAAGACAAGTCCCCCAGGCTCATTAATCCTAACACTCCATTTCTCCAACAATAAAACAATCAAAACTACACTTTCCTTTTGAAAATGTAAAACATGTGCTTTTGTGTATAATAGCAGATAAAATCATTAATGGGACTGATATGGTGTTTTCAATGACTGTCTCAGGGTTTGGTTTTCTAAATGTTGCAGTAATTGATGGGATTTGTGTGTTTGCATATGAATGTCCTTTTAGAATGAAGATGTGAGAACCAAATTCTCAGCCATGATTATGGAATTAATGGCGTGGAACTCTGTTAGTCTGAGGAATAGCGAGTTCATATAAAACACTACTTGAAAAATAATAATTCTTGTATTGTTAGATAAGAGGTTTAAATATCATATTCTGCCTGCAATTCTGAGGAAACGATCTGGAAGTGTTTATGCAAGCACAGGCCTTGAGACACTTTTCTTGTGGAGTTCTCCAGTGCTGGCTGTGGAAGGGTTGATAACCATTGCATTAGAATTCGGCACACAGAGTTGATTTTAGCGGTAATAAATGACAACCTTCTTTAATATTTTATATTCATTTATGAGCTCTTTTAATATACTGAAGAGCTGACTGTTAGAATGAGCTTTATACTGTCAATAAAATTTAGGGAAGCATTTAAGTAAATTCACCACAGCAGCAAACTAAGTATTCTAACTAATTTGATTGAAGGAATTGTATTTACTGCCTATGGTTACTTCACCCCCCCCCCAATTAAAGCAAGTCTATATGGATCTATGCACTCAAGTGTCACCATTTTATTATAATTTTTAATAATGTGCAATTAATACTTGAAGCAACATCAAATAACAAATCGCTGAGGACGAACACTGTTGTCAACACATTCCTACATAATTTAAACAATGGCATAGGAAAAGTAATTAGCCTGACAATAAACCAAGCTAACTCCTCTCCATATTTGCTGTTTGGCTGATAATGAAATAATCAGTAAACGAATGCCTGGGAATCAGTCCTGAACGTGTGTGTTGTTTAATTCAGAAGTTCTCAAAGTGAGAAGAATGATTTGTGACTTGATCAATGAACTGTCTTCCTGTGATGAGAACTGGTCACTGGTGAAAAATTCATAAAGTTGGATCCATCCTTAATGTTTGGAGAATCATTTGAAGATTTTAAACACAAAAGGGCAGCATTGCCATGAGGGATTACAGGAGCAACTTCCCCATTAGCCTGGAATTTATCACAGGGTTAAATTCAGAAGGAATCCTGAAATATTATGATAGCAACTTGGTGGCTGAATACAACTGAATTAGTACAAAAATATCCCCTTCTTCGCCTTTCAGCTCCCAGCTTTTCCATAATAAAGGACTTCTTCCTGTGGCCAGTGAATTCTAAGGGTATGTGAGGTTAAAGAATATTCTAGCAGGACTCTCAGAATTTGAGAGTAAAGGGACTTGTATGCTGACAGATGCTACATTTTTTTATCTTATTGAATGGCAAGTATTGAGAGGCATGGACAGTGTAAAATAGGAATGTTGCTGTATGTGTTTTAAGAGGATTTTAGGGCTAGACTCCTACTTTTTTCATCTCTCACTATTGGCTTAATCTATCTTTTAACAGATTTATTTTTATGCTATTGAATGTGGTAGTCAATTTATGGCTTTCTCACTGTGATATGAGCATGATGGACTTCAAATGCTGATCATCATTCCTCACTCAGTGCTACATGGCTTTGCACACAGGGTGCAGTTTAGACGTTAAGACACTTGCACAGCAGGTGAAAAAGATGGTTACACACAGTTGGCTTTTGCAGGAAAATAAGTTATACAAATTTTTCTTATGCTAAGTCATGATTGTCGCTTCTGACATAAATCAGCAAGGCATAAGCACATTTGATACTGCTCACATAGCTCATAACAGCCTACTGAGGGAGCTGAATGATTTTCAATCTGCAATTTGCCTCATTTCTGGTAGACTTCCACCTGACTCGTTACTGAAAAATCTAATCAGAAATCAGACTTGCAATGTTGTCCTTGTTTTGCAAAAAGAGTAGCTGAGAGATTTTTCATTATGTCTCCAAAAACTTTTCCTTTTTCATGAATCAGCCTTGATTTCCCATAGCTATCCATATTTCATTGGAGCTGCAAAAGAACATTTCAGTTGTAGAGAGCAGTTTATTCTGCCTCCCCTTGGAGCATGAAGCAAACCCAGCTCGGGTCCCTCTGGCGCCTTTTTGCTGTTTTGGCTGAACTATGGCAAATTATCTGTTCCTGCTGCTCTGAACATCTCGAGTTGTGTAACAGAAGCGATTTCCTGGCAGCTGTTTCTGGATGATTTGGAGCCATCTCATGTCTTTGGAGGAAGCAGCTGTGCCTCTGCTCTGCTCCCTACCAGCCTTTCAGCAGCAGCGTGCAGGCAGCAACCACAGCGGCAGCACCCCTGATGCTGAGTGCCCCTGATGCTGCCTGGCCCAGCTCTCCAGCCATCTAATGAGGAAGATGTACCTTTCCTGGTGTACAAATAGTCCAGGAATGTGTCCTGGTTTCCCACAGCACCGTGCTTTTCAGATAGTCAAATATTTGCATAGCTGATAAAGATGTTTTTGTGCTATGGGGGCCCTGAGAACTTATCTGCGGCACACCTGCTACGTTTTTAAATCATTGCTTTAGCTGTGGCTGTGTAGAAGTTAATTTTTCTCTTTTGCCCATTATGTCTCCCCAGTCCCCCTTCTCCCAGCTGCTGAACTGGATGGAGTTTGAGGATGGTTTTGTAGCAGAGTACACAGCCTTGATATGAAAGGGAAATAATAATCCTAGTGAAAATAATTTTTATCCTCATATGATGGCATCTGACGGAAGATTTGGATGATATTAAGTACCAAGGTTTAAAAAAAAAAAAATCAGTAATTTTTATGTTTTGGAAAAAATTAATTTTTTTTTTTTTTTTGGAGAGCAAAAAAACCCAATTGATCTGTTTTATTTCTTTTTAAAAAGCATTTCTGTCTTGTTAATAATGTCTCTTTCCTTAGAGCGTTTATTTTAAAATCTTAGGAGAACTTAATGGAATGAGAAAAAATAATTTCATCTGACTTAATCAATTGCTTTCATGGTTCTACTACTCAAAGTAGTTTTAAATGGCACTTCTGTGGATAATTCTTCTTTTTAAAAGCTTCACAAAACTCAGAAATAAATAATAAGTGGAGAGGGCGGTTTAGTGGCTGAAAGAGAAGATTAAAAGTATTCCTGCAATGAAAAAAAACCAATTTACTGATTCTTTTTGTGATTTTGTAGCTTGACATATCCTGTATTAGGGTAGCACTATACTACAACCATGGTTTAAGATAGCTTCTTCAGATCAGAAAGCTCAGTGGAGTTGTTTGCTGAAGTCTTTTAAAAAACCTCTGAGACTGATATATTATTCATGCACCATTTAGGAAAGATGAGCCTTTTTTGATAGTTGCATTTTTTTCCTGGATTATGATTAGGCTTTTTGTTCCCCTTCATTTTTAATACAAAGGCTGGTTGCAAGGTCTGATCCTACAAACCCTTTTGGGCACCTTCCATTATTGTCTCAGATTTTCACACAATTCTTTGGATATTCTAGGGCCTTCCCTGACATGTCCTCAGAATCTGAGGGATTCAAGAAGAGCTTGTGGATGTGTTAGAAGATGCACATGTAACTTGCAGTAAGCTTGAAGAGGAGCTTGGTCTTAATTAGAAATGCTGTGGATGTTGTAGCTCTCCTTTGTTACAGCCCTTTCCTTGTTTTATTCATCAAGTTAACTTTCAGCATGGTGCTCATTTAACATGAAGCTTTGCATCCCTGTACTGTCACCGAGGCTGTGAGGCAGTCTGATTAATAATGTTATTTAATGAAATGTACCCATTCCACGTCTTGCTGCATTATCACAACGTGTGAAATCTCATCTTCACCCAGCAGCAAGGGAAAACCACCTTCCCAGCCCTGCTCCAGCCTGGGGAGCATCAACACTTGTCTGAGCCACTGTGAGGGGTGCCACGAGCTCTGCAGAGCTTTCTGCAGCTCCCAAGGAATCCTTTCCAGGATCGTGTACCTTGGCAGTGCCAGCAGATGTTGGAGCCCCTGGACCAGCTGCCCCCACCGTGGCCCTGGCCCAGATGCCCTGGCACATCCTTCAGGGCGCCTTGAGGCTTTTCTCTTTTAATCTCTTGGCTAACAGCCCTAAATGGCATAATTTTTTTATTTTGACCTGTTTGCTCTCTGAGTTAAAAAGGGCAAATGTTTTTCTTAGGAGCTAGTGGGGGAAGAAATGAGTGAGAAGTTTAAAGGCTGTAAACACCTAGCTGTGATAATGACTGGCTTAATTAGTGCTGAGCCTTCCTGGTGTTACTCAGCAGCAAAACAGACTTCTAATGGTTGAATTGAAGGAGAATAAATGTGCCTGTCTAATATTGTGCTTCTTTTTTCATTAATTTTGCCTAATTTAGCCAACTGCTCCCTTTCCAGTGGAGTTCAGAGTAAAAAAAAATCTTTAACTGTGTAATTTGCGTACTTTTGTCCTGGCAGCTCTAATATCAGGATTTGTTCAGTGCTTGGCCCACTGATACCAAGTTATCTGCCATCACCTTAAATGGAACTGGTGAGTTTAAAATTAAAACCTTGGTGATGTTGGATATGCCAACATCATCCTCTGCATTTCAGCACCTGAAAATAAAAACCTTTGTAGACAGTTTTCCTGGGGGAGCGGCAACCCAGATACCCAAACTGAAGGATGGTATTGCAAATATGCAAAAATCAACAGAACCAAAGTTGAGAAAGAGGGGATTGTTGGCAGGAGTCTGTGCAACTGCTGGTTCTGTACCTCTTTCTGAAAAACCCTTTTCCTGTTGCTTTTGTCATTGCTGCTAGTGAAAAATGCAGATATAGAAATTCACATTTTAGATACATTTCTATAAAAAAGTGGTACCTATAGCACAGCAAAGTGTCATACATTGGGAAATAAGGAGCTGTCTTACATTTACATAAGTGATTATGTTTCAAATGTTTAAAAAAACCTAGATTTCTTTAAGAGTTTAGATACAAGCACATTGAATGGCTGGTTTAAGGCACTTTTGAAGTAAAACTCTATTGTCCTGTGAGCCTTATACCATCAACTAATGAAAACCGACAAATCCTAAGGTAATTTCCTAACCTTAGTTGATATTGTGACTAGCTGTATGGGTATAAAAAATGCAGAAACCATTTCTCCAGTTCCCTCTTGCTCAGTTTTGCAGATGTTAAATAAGCTGACTCCACAGAAAACTGCTCTTCTCTAAATAGAGATAAACTGCAGCTCTCTTCCTTCCATCAGTCTTGCTTTTTTTTTTTTTTTTTTTTTTTTTTTTTTTTTTTTTTTGTAATTTCACAAACTGTTCTCTGTAGGCACTATGAAAATTTGGCAGTGGCCAGTCTGTGACCATGGGATTTTTTCCATGATGCATGAACTGTCCCATGCCGCGTTTCCTTGGGCTAAAGGCAGTGGCACTTTGTGATGGAGTGCCCGGCTGGGGCAGAGCAGAGCTCTGCTCCCTGTGCTTTGAGCTGCCTTTTAAAGGTGTTGGTCTCTTGGTTTCACTCCCAAGTGAGTCCCATTCGTGAAGCACTGGGGGACTGCAGGTGGAAAAATGCAAACTTCAAAGTCAGCTGTCTTTCCAGAACCTTCATCAAGACATGCAGCTGCTGGCCTGAAATTCCAAAATGAGGGTATTGGCAATTTTACTTGGCAACATACAAAAAATGTGCAAAACAAATTCTCTGGCATTTTTTGTTACCTTATATAGCTAATTTACGCGAGAGGAAACTGATTTGAATAAACAGGAGTTCGTAATTCAAGCAATGCTTGGCGGAAAACCTCGGCATGGGGTAAGATATAAATTTAAATGAACAAGTCTGTTAGCCTCCTCAAATGGGCCTGTAACAGAAATCTGCAGGCAGATTTGTAAATAGAGAAGAAACATTAGTCACCCCTGTAATGGAAAATGTCTAATATGGTGCATACATTTATCAGGATAATTAGATTGCAAAAAGTTACCAGATGGCATAGAGGTTTATATGGGTTTCAAATGAATTAAGGTTGTGGGAGCCCACAGAGAGGCTGTTAAAAGGCAATTCTGTACATAAACTGTGAAATCTGAAGAAGTAAGCAAAAATTCTCTTTGTTGAGGGAATAGTTAAAATAATTACAAAATAAGTAATGATACTCTGAGGATCTGGTTTTTTTCCCAAACATGAACATTAGCAGAGCCTTGTTAACATGCTGTTTTCAGGTTTATAGTAAAAATATCAGCTGGGAAAATGCAGTCCCTGGGCTTAGAAAGTGCTCAGGTATAGAATGTAAATACTCTATCTAGTGGTCAGCTATGTCTATTAAAACAGTATTGTTCTATTGATGTCTGAAATTCTCTGTACAGTTTAAATTTTGGGGGTAGTGAACAAATGCTGGTATTTAAAAAAACTGGTTTACTGGTTACTGGGAGTCCTGGGAGTTTTTGAATGTTAAATAAATCTTGCAGAAGTGAAATAGCAGAGGCAGTGATAAGTTTTGACAACTGCTTAAGAAATAAGGGAACATCGCAGTTTTGGTAGCAGATGTCTCTTGTGTACATTGTGCTGCCATCATGAGAGATAATTTCATTTACCTTGTTCAAGAGTTAATTTGAACCTGAAGGCAGAGGCAATGGAGATGGCACGTGAGGATGAGTCTTTGAGGAAGAAAGAGTTGTCAGACCTGGCCATTTTTTCAGAAGATGGTGATGATGCTTCTGTGTTGTATGACAAGTACCGGGCATCACTGCAGTTTCTTGCAGCCTGTCGTTCATACATCCATAATCAGCCAAATAAGTCTGCATAGAATTTTTTGGAAGTTGGGCAATAATTCAATAAAAAGGGAAGAAACTCTTGGAAATGTATTTTGTCAAAAATGTCTTGCAAATGTCTGGTTTAGCATCTCTGGGGAAACTGTGTCAGGTTAGAAAAATAGATATGTATGTTATTCAGAAACTGCTCCAAAATCATGAGTGTAATGAAGGTAGACATCTCAAGTCAGTGTGGGCTACCAGCTTTTTTGACATGTTCAGGTTCTATTTCTCTAGAAAAAAGTAATCAATGACTGCACCTGTTTGCTGTGCTAGGGTAGATTTACTGCAGATTTGTGCTACAGCACACGTGGAGGTCTGGTAGCCATTTCCCCCTGATGCTTTGCAGTGTCTGTATTGATAAAATGCTGTTATTTATCTGTTAAATATAGCAATTAGGGGAGTTGTATTAGATGGCTGGAGAGATTGTAAGTCTGAACTGAGGATCAGGTAATACAGGATTTTTCCCTAGGTCCTTTTTTTATTGGCCTTTTGTATGTCTGGAGACAAATCACTCATTTCTGTGTCCCAGCTCTTTCATCTGTTAAAATGAAGGTAATGGTGGTGATTTCCTACATTAAACACTTTCATGCCACTAATCCAAGCTGCCACTTAAGAGTTAAGTGTTACTTATTACTAAATTCCCCACTTCTACAGTGATCCCTGTGCAGAATTTAAGCCTTGAGCTCACGCTTCACTGACTTCCCAAATTGAAATAGACTGAAGCATATGTTTAACATCTGTCTTTAATTGGGCACCTATAGATGGAGAAGAAGCCACAAAGCCAAAGCATTTCGAGGTCTCTGAATTCTAAATTTGCTTCTTCCCAGTGCACACCAAAACTCGTGGTTCCCCTTCCTCATGGGAATATTACAAAGCCCAACTTTCTCAGCAGTCTTTTCCAAGAGGAGCTGTGTTCTCTGTCTGAAAGCTTTATTAGCAAAACCCGTTTGTGAATGCATTTAAATACATTCAGTCAGCTTGCTAGTTTCCTTACTCTGAAATAGGAAGATAGTCCTGGGCTGTTTATTCAATATATGGGTTTTTTTTGTGGTTTTTT
Organism: Onychostruthus taczanowskii; assembly: GCF_017590055.1. Taxonomy (NCBI): domain Eukaryota; kingdom Metazoa; phylum Chordata; class Aves; order Passeriformes; family Passeridae; genus Onychostruthus; species Onychostruthus taczanowskii. The sequence goes on from NW_024498518.1 coordinate 285,976, forward strand.
TTTTTTTTTTGGGGGGATTTGTTTGTTTGTTTTGGTGGGTTTTTTTGAGATTTCATTCATATTTTTTTCCCTCAGTAATTCTATTTGTTAATTATTTGTTGTTTTTCAACTGCTGGTTGAGTTGATTCTGCTTTGGCATGGAGATGTTATACACATGGTAGCAGCAACAACTGGCTCTGGTCAGTCTCCTCTTATTCTGTACCATTTCATACCAGATAATCACCTCCTGCATCAAATATAAAGTCCTGAATTACTCTGTTTATTATTACTGCAGTCTCAGATCCCATACAAGATTGCTTTTGCCCTGCTTAATTGACAACAGATAATTTCAGCAGTTGTCATGACCAAAAATCAGAAATAGCAGAAAAATCGGTGTAACTTTATACTCATCTTCACAAAGCAAGGGAAAATATCCTTTATTCTCATGGTAGCTGCTGTTGTGCTTCTGGTACAGAAAGCATTCTGCAACACATATTCAATGTTGCATAGGCTTTTGTGGTCTGTGAATTAACTATCTGTTAGAACTGTGCCCTTTTGGAAAGGACAAAGGAAGTAATATTAAGGAAAATGTCAGAGCACTGATATTCCCCAGGCTCTAATGTATATTGAGGGATCTTTTTTTTTTTTGGTTGTTTAAAGCGCATTCTGCACTTTTAGCAGTGCAACTTTTAATGATCCATATCTGAATGGTTCTGACAATAGACCGAGGCCAAATCCTTCCAGAGGCTGTGTGGGATTGGCACTTTGATCCTGGGACAGCTGCATGTGCTGGGAAGTTGCTTCTCACTATGAGCATGCACTGAACAGAGCTTGCAGGAACCACTTCAACATGAGAAAGTGATTTTCAGAGCTGTTTTGTCTCATGTTTCAGCCAGATTTATACATGTGATTAATTTCTTTGCTCCAGGCATGTTTTTTAAAGAATATTTTGAAAATATTTTATTTGCTATTTAAAGAATATTTTGAAAAATATTTTGGAACACATTTTAGTCATGGTCAGTGTTCTTTTAAATGATTTGGTGTTGGTACTAGGATATGTTCCACTATAGACATCAAAATGAATTAAGATGAAATACCTGCATAATAGGTCTTGAGCAAGATTGGCAATAGAAGGCTAAAAATCATATGTAATTTGAATACAAATTCAACTAAATCTGTGGAGATTAGAGTGACTGACATCTCTGCTTTGAGGAATGACTGACATGCTTCCTTTGTTTAGCAGCTTTTATAAAAGGAATTTACTGCTGCTTTTTAGTATTTTGGAAGCACTAATCTAATTGTTAAGTGGGTAGAAATGTACAGACCATCAGGCTGCTTACTTAGTAAATGAATTTTTCGCAGTGTTGCCATAAAGAAACGCAGTACAATAAAGCTTGCTGAAATTGCTGCAATGAACAAAGAGATTAAATGCATTATCTTCAATGTGACAGCTACATTTTGTTCTCTGTGGAGTGTTTTGGAGCATTTATTCTCTGCCAGAAAAAAAAAAAAAACAAAAACCAACAAACAATCCACCAACTCCTTTGGTGTGACACATTGAAGTTTCACATAAGAAATAATAGTGTAAAATTAGTAGACCTCACCATGAATAATTCAAGATTCCTAATTTTATCTGAAGCTTGTCTTTACAAATTAAGTTAATGGTAAACTTAATGGTAAATACTGATTTGAATGAAATAATAGGCTTTTTTCGTCATGAAAAATTTAAACACTGAGACCAATTATAGAAATTAGATGAGAGAGGACTAAAGTTCTTAAAATAATAATTTTATTCATACTTCTATCCAAACCATCCTGTAATTGACCCACACAGCTAATAAAAAGATCAGAGCGTAGTTTGAAAGCAGAGAAGAGTATCTGGTGACATTAAGTTGTCCCTGTGCCATGTGATTACTGAAACCACTCGATGGCCTGGCCTGGACTAAAGCCAGGCTTTGTGCAGTTAAGCACAAGTTACATTTTAGAGGAAACTGAACTCTCTAAGTAGTGCTGCCACAGGAAATCCGATGAACAGTGAAGAAAGCCAGATACTGAGGGTTCTCCATGGTGCCTTGTGCAGGCTGACCTAGAACAGAGGGCAGACAGAGTTAAAGAATAAAGCAGGGATTTATTAAAAGGCCTCAATGGATGCACCTTGGGCAGCACAAGAGCCCAGCCAGGGCTACACCCAAGATGAACCAAAATGGTCACAAAATGGACAGCAGGGCACGGGGTGTCTCACTTTTATAAGGTCTGTCCTTTTGCTTATTGGAGTTAATTGCCCAATTACAGCTTTAGGTTATGAAGTCCCATCCTTGTTGTTTTCCTCTCTTCATTCCATGTTTTTGATGCTCTTGGGCCTGAGATTTGGATCGTTTGTCCTTGGTCCCCAGCTAGAGAAGGAATTGTTTTGTCTCCCTACTCTGTGTACAGAGCTCACCATGCCCTAATATGAAGCTCAGAATTACACACTGAAGCAGCACAGAAGCTTAAAAATATAAAAGCTACAACCTGAGGCATCATCCAAACCAGACCAGCAACTCCTTTAAAATTCCTAAAGGCCTGTTTCTGGGCCCCTGTCAGGGAGAAATAAGTGGCTTTAAACATTCCAAGAAGCTCCAGCTTCTTTTAGCTCCAGAACAAAGTAAATCCAGGTAGGAATAAGCATGGACCACTAGCAGGGTGTTTATTTTGTTAATTAATTGCCATTTTGTAGTTTATAGCATACCACTATTTCATATGTGAAGAAACAAAAAAGTAATCTGTAAGTCCATAAATGTCTTTTTTACTGAGAAAAGTTTTTGTAGTGGCTGCCTTCTCTTGTGCCTTTTATGAACTTTTTCAGGACATGCCCCTGTTGGCAACCAGGAACCTGCTGAGTAAAAGCTTGTCTTGCAGAAGGAAGGCCACAGGCAGCAAGCCCAGAGTCTCAGATGTGAGAAATTGAAGTTTTATGCTTGCTAGTATAGCTGCTACCTCACTGGAAGACATGAAAAATTCTTTTCAGAACACTAAAATAACCTCACTAAAGCCCTTCGCACCATTTCAGAAGCGTGTGAGGCCATGGAGGCTTCTGTTGCATGTGAGGTCTTTATTTTTATTCCATGTTCACCCTTTTTTCATTTCTTTTCTGGGAGGAATATGTTATCTGCCTGGCTCTCTGATCTGAGTTAATTTAGTCAGCAGAGTTAAACATAGAGCTGGGCTCCCAGGGAGGTGAAAGACATCACTTGACTGCCTCTGTCCCAAACTGAGACTGGTATTTATTGTGCTAATAAGCACAAGGTGCATGTAGAATATTTCCATGCCCTCTCCTACTGATATCCCTCTCTCTAGGAAGGCGATCTGCAAAGCCCAAATGTCTGCTTGTACAGGATAAAGTTCACGTCACATTTTAATCAAAAATAGGCACTTTTTAATGAGGGAGTTGTCCAGTGGATGGATCAGAGGATCGCAACTGCCTTTGAGCCTGTTTGTAAATATGTGGAAGAAAAACCCTAATTATTGGTTAATTATTGGTGTTCATAAATATATATATAAACACATAGTCGTAGCAATGCACATACACACCTATGCAGATATAACTCTGATGAATTAAAACTTACTACTAAAAGGAGAGAGAAATGCCAGTAAATGCACTGTCTCTAAGTAGTCGGCATAGCAAATGTGGAAATAATTGAAGCTTGAGAAACCTGCTGGCAAGTAGCTGAATTATCTTTGGGATCCTCTGTATTCTGAGCATGTATCTGTAGCTTTGTTTTTTATTTTCTCTGAGCCCTGTGCATTTTAGTGCCCAGAACAGCAGTAAATTGAGTGTCTGACAGCTCTTGAAATGCATGTTCTGCTGCCTTCGCTTGAATACGTTCTGAAATCAATGAAAGAAAATGTACAATTTTTATACATGTTTAATATCTTTCTACAAGAGAAGGTCAAATGAAGTGGAACATTTCATTTCCAGTGATCTGGTGTTTGTGGTGGCAGGTGAGAGCTGCGTGGATCAGGTGAGGCTGCAAGGCTGGGATGCTCTGGCAGTGGGTTGGGAGGTTTGTGTCTGGCGAGGGGAGTGGGACAGAGCTGCCGTGTAAATGACACCAATAAATTAACCTGTGCACTTCACCTGCTGCTTGTACATTCAATACGCTCCACTTAATTACTTTATGTTGGATTAGAAGTTTTAGTTTGAAGCAGCCTAAGTGTTACAGCCCTGTTTTGTGCATAGTACATCGTGACACACACAATGTGTTCTTAAGGCATCTTCCTCTGGATGGCAATAACATCTAAAACATCTGCTTCTTAGTACAACATTGGTCAAAAATGTATCAAGCAGTCTGACATACAGACTATGCATGGGATTTAATTGACTTCAGCAGTATAAAAAATAGTGAAGCTAGGTAAAAGTTACTCTGCAATATTATACACCAGTTTGAGAGAGGAACGAAGCTTGTGCAATATATTTAATTTTTTTTTAAATTATTTAATAACTTTGGTTTTACTCTTTCTGTAAGAAGAAAAGAAACTGCCACCAGCTTCACTTAGCAGCAAGGTCCCTGAATACATTGGTGATATAAAAAGGGAAAAGGCAGCAGAAAAAATAAATAAAACCACAGAAAATGTGTTTCACTTTATTGTATAATTTAGGGCAAGCAGGTCTCATAAAAAAAATTAACAGTTATTGGCAAAACACAGTGGATGTCACAAACTTTCCTGTCTTTTTCAGATACTATATATCTCAGGGGAGAGAACTAAATCTAAACTTTCAGACACAGAGCATTAGAACTTCTGAAAGGAAATTGTTTTCATTGCCAGTGACTACCACTTCTTCGGATTTTAATCTGGATTTCAAACAGCTTGAACACCCTCAGCTGTGGTTTCAGGGTTTGGATTCAAAGAAAAGTCTGTCTGGAAGAACTTAAGATTCCTGCTAAGGAAGCTGCACTGAGCACAGTGCATTCCCTGTATAAGCCAAGAGAAATAGTCATATTTTTTTGCCCTATTTATAAGGGAATCATATCCTCTTAGGAGGGGAAAGGCAGTTTCTCTGGCAGACCCACTAAAATTACTTGTATAAACTTCTTTTATCTTCAGTGACTCCTGTGGAGACCTGTGACCCGCTTTCTCCCCACACCAACAAAGCATTTTATGATGACGAATAAATGTCACATACGTTCTAGGAGTAAATAGCCAAAAATCTGTAAGTCTTAGATGGAACCTTACCATTTGTAGCAAATATAATCTGAGTTGTGTATACTGCAAAAGGAATTATTTGATACTTTTGCAAAGTCTCAGCAAGTCCAATTTTTTGCGTGTGAGTGGTGAATTGTGTGATCCCCTTTGTTCTGCTGACACAAGGCCAGAACCTGTTTGTTACTGAATGGTGCTGAGTGCTGCAGAGAGTGGCAGAGCTGCCAAATTGAGCTAATAAACTTTTTATTTTTGTCTTAACTGCTTCTTTTCTGCCAGACTAATTCAATACATACCAGCAGAAAGCTTTGCCTGCTTCTCTTCCACACCAACAGTGCTCATGGTTGTTGCTTGGAGCCCTGATTTAAGTGTTTGATCACAAGAGAGAGCTCTATTTAAACCAGTAATGACCAATTTCTGTGTATTTTATATCCCCTTTTTTCCCTTCTTAGACATCAGGTACATCTGTGTCACTACATAGGTCCCAAACTTTCCACCCAAATCCTTGTTTTGCAGACTTGGTTTAGATACCATAGAAAAAGTTCAAGGTGTAGGACACACTTGGGAGCCTGCCATGGAGGTATTGTTCTGCAGTTCAAAGATCAGTCTTTGATTTCATTTTGGGGAAAAAAGAGGGATTTAAAATAAGTAAATGTTCTTTGTGGAACTTCATGTCTGAGCTGAATTCTACTTTTAGAATAGCACAGAATATGGACTGAAGTCCAGCAGATGCAAAGCTCTTAAAACTTCCACTCCTTCACATGACTTTATTTCAAGTGCTCAAACAACCTAGAGAAGATCCTCTGTGTCTCTGTACTGAATTTACCTATGGGGTTTATGTGGATTACATGCCTTTTTCAACCTAGAAATGAAGCAACACACACTTTCAAGATAGTATTAGTATGGGAAGTAATATAAAAATGTATCTTTATTGAAGGCCTCCAGGGACAGTTATGGAAAATGTCCACAAAAGCCCAGCCCCCACCGAGGTGCGTACAATTTTTATAAGTTTGGTAAATTAGCATAATTAACAAAAAAGCACCAATTAGGAGCACAAGTGGTAATGCAACCCCCTCAGTCCAAGCCTCCCCCCCTCAGATGTGTCTGAAGAGCTGCTTTTTTGGCCTTGGTTTCTGAGAACCAAGATAGGAGGGAGGCTTTGGAATACATTTTGTCTTTCTGCCTAGGTAAAGGGCATGGAAAGGTACTGGGAAAACAAGCTAAAATACAGCAATAGTCTACAGAGCTCCAAATATGTCTGTAAAGAATACAGAGAATACATAAAAGAAAAAAAAAGACAAAAATCAAACCAGCCTCAAGCCTCCTTCCTTCAGTGTTGGTCACTTGCATCCTCTGGCTTTGCTCCACAGGGTTTTGTCTCTGCCTGTGGTTGTGAGTGGGAATACCAGGATTTCCCATAAAGCTTGAAAATACTGATGGCTTTTAAACAAATCCAAGCCAAGGAACAGAAAATGTTATTACAGGAAGTGAAAGCATTCGGTCATCCCACTGGATATGACACTAAACTGCTGCTGCAATGCTTAGGAAAAAATTGAGTATTGTGGCTCAATTGTTTTTATATTTTGTGTCTGAGTGCAAGATTGCTGAAGATTGGAAGCCATTAATTTTTTCCCCCCTAGTATTGTATATTTTGTTAAAAAGAATGTTCTAAACCACTGGCTTTGTAGCAGTAGGTATTCATAGGTGGTTACAACTGGTAGGTGATTTTCAGAAGATACAAATTTTAGTTATTATTCTCTTAGACCTTAAATAGCTTAGAATTTAGGATTTTCCAAGTATGATCCTGGAAAACTTTTTTTTTTTTCCTTTTTTTCCCCCAAGCCCCTGACCCTCACATTAGGACAAATAAGGCCTCATTTGAAACAAATTACTTTTAAAACCAAAGCTCTTTTCAGCCCCAGGAGATATACATGATTACAGAGTTACTAAGCACTTTAACGCAATCACTCAGGCTGTAAGAAAGAAATATATTAATGGAAGAAGATCAGCAACAATCAATAATTTGCTGGAAGACCTCAGAGAGGGAAAAGAAGACCCTCTGGCTTTTAATTTTGGAATCAGCATTAAGATGTGCTGACTGCTCAGGATCCTCCTGAGATTTGCCTTTCACTATTAATAGCAAATAGGATGATGTTGTTTCTAAAAAGGTACATCTGTTAAGGATGGAAGGAAAATGGCAGAGATTTAATTCTTGACATGATTTGAAAAAACCTTTGAATTGATATTTTAAGTTCAATTCCATAAATGAGACTGGTTAAGGTAAGCAGAACATGAAACACGTAGCTGCTTCTTTTGTGGCCATGAGCTCTGAGTGACAAAACCAAAATAATGTGATGCTGCCTCCTCCCAATACAATTATCTGTGTGATGTAATAATTACGTGTGTCATAGAGTGTAATCCAGAGTTCTCTGAGAGTGTTTTTCAATACTCCCAAAGCAGTGGGGATGATCTGGTAATAGAGAATTTGACCTGAATTTTCCCATTTAGGAATTTTTTCCCATTTTCCCATTCCCCCCCAGTGCAACATGGGGGTCTGTCCCATTTGTGCTGTGGTGCAGGGGTTCTGTTCATGCATGTACACCAAATATTGGTGTGCACACCTACACAAGAAATCACAAAACCCCACATGTTTTAAAGGTTTCAGTCAACTGTATTTGGCCCCAGAAAACCATTCTGGAACAAAGAGCTTACAAAACCACTGCACTAAGTTCCTTCTTCCTAGTTTTAACATTTTATGTTTATACATGCATAGTGGATGCATATATGATAGGCAATAATTTACTGTGTTACAGTGCTGTGTTGAAAAACCCCTCAAGTTGTGGTTGAAAAATCCCCCAAGTTTTACAGGTAAAGAAGTGAGAAACAGAAACATTAAGGATTATTGAAATGGTTTGAATTCTAAAATGTCAGAATTACTGAGTGTCATTTCAAGAGTTTAGTTATATGATCCTTTCTATATGTGAGAAGTTCTATATTCCCTTTTTCTGGAAATCCTCTACTCACACTAAAAAGATGTCACAGGCTCTTCATGCTGCCAGAACGAGTAAAACTGGGGGAGTTTGGTGTAATCTCCCTTTATTATTAATCTGTTTAAATATACAATCTGACCAAGTTTTATCTTATTTGTAGTCTTTCTTTTGGACATGACTGTACGTTGCTTATTCACCTGGAGAACATTCCTTGATGGACTGTACTGGAGCAAGGACTTCAATGAATATACAGGGATCTTTAATTTTTTGTTATCTCTGACCCATTCCTTAGCTTTTACCTGACTTGGCAGGAACTCCCTCTTCCTCTAGTAGGAAAAATGATTTCCACCAAAGTGGTAACTGAGGTGTGCAGAACTTATCTAAAGGTATTAAAATGCATAGGAGATGGTGCAAAATGACTGCAAAATGTGTGTTCAGGATGATTTGGCTCTATGAGACAAAGCAGTTAGCTGTGACATGGAAACAGGCTTCCCCCAGCTTGGTGTCTCTCTTCTGAAAGTCCAAGAAGAATTTAGGTGAAAAGAACAGGTAGTCAGCTGGACTTTGGTTTGGAAAATGGTATAAAACTCACAGCTTATTGAAATTTGCTGTACAACCTCTGCCTAAATTATCAGATTAGAATAACACGTTAAAAAAATCCCAAATCTAAGCAGACATTGTTTTGGCAATGCTCAAACCCTTCAAGGCAGTAGCAGACTGGACTGGAACTGCAGAGCTCCAGGTCCCTGTGAATACACTTGTTTAACTCTGGAGCAAACACGAGCCTGTTGTTTGTACAAACAGAGATGCCACTGATGAATGTCTTCAGTATCCCCTTTGGGCTAAGCCTTGTTCCTCTCAGGCTCGATTAACAGACTCCATGCATTCAACCCGTGTTCTCAACTATGGCCTGAGATTTATTTATTTATTGCAATGTTTAGGTTTATTTTTAGAAAGCAGAACATAACTAGTCTTTGAGTCCTGCTGTTATTCTCTGTTTTAGAAGAATATTCAGTTCTATTTTTGACTTTGTCCACGGCCCCCTGTGCTCCAGCTGTGTTTTTTTAACACCCTTTGCATTACATTTGCTTACAAATCAGTGCATGTCCTGGTGCCCTACATTAAACCTAATGACCCTCTGTGTAGCCAGAGAAAAATCAAATCACTATGGGGACATCAAAGAAGCACAAATTCCATGGGCTTGAGTATAATAAATTGAAACAGATGTGTCACAGAGGTTACTGAGTCGAGGTTGAACCGACTGAGCAAAAACCTGGGAGCTCCATAGTGAGCCTTGCAGCAATTTGATTCCTTAGGAAGTAGAAAGAAATCAATAGAAATTCAGTCATCCATTTTCACAAAGACCCTACTTCATTTTGGTTTCAACCTTCCTGGCCAAGTTCCTGTCACTGTTAGATGGCATTTGTCTCTAAAAATAAATAAGAGTTATTCTTGCCCTTCTATCTAACAAAAGCTTGATGTGATTTTCATTCTGGTGTTCAGACAAACAGTCCACTTTCTAATTTAACGGATGCTTTAGCAGAAATGTTTTTTTATATAATACAGTTAAAAGGCACTTATTTTCTTTTTTTTTCTCATTGTGTGCATACATGTTCCCTCTTTTTCTCTAGTTTTTACAGCGTACCCACATAAAACCCTTTGTGCACTGCAATAAGAGACAAGACATCGTGGTCTCAGGATCTTACAAGTTCTAGCACTGCATTTTTTTGGCTGGCAAACATATTCCACAGTGCTCTTTTTATGCTAACAAGGCAGAGAAGCACTAATTAGGAAAAAATCCCTCTCTGCAGAGTGTGAGGGCCCTTTTGGCAGCAGCAGGAGTGGAGATCAGCTGAGCTGTGGTGCAAACTTAATGGCTCTTTTATAGCCTTTTGTGTGCTGTGGTGTTGGACCCAGAGAAAAGTGAGGAGCAAGGGGATGTGCTGTTCCACTGATTACCAGCTCAGCTCCCCCCACTCCAAATCCAGAGCTGGTTTTTGTTGCATTAGAATAGGAAGTTCTTTATACGAAAAGGTGTGTAATGGAGAGGTTATGAAATTTGTAACCATCTCTCTCTCTATATATATATATATCTATATAACTAGCTCAGCACACAAGAGTTGAACTTTCCTGAATTAATTCTCTCTTCTCCTAATTCTACCATTTACACCATCAGGTCTGGAATAATTTCTAGAAAATCCTTAAGAATTCTGCAATTAAAAGTGTGCTTTTCAGCTTCCCTGCTCTTCTTAACCAGAGATTTTATTTGCCTGTTACGATGCTTACAATGTAAACATTGAAGCCTTTGTGCGTGCAAAGAAGGAGCTTTGAGAACAAACACATAAACCAGCAAGGCAAATAGCACTTCAAGCCAGGGCAAAGGATGAATTTCATGCTGCTGCTGCAATTATGTGCTTTCCAGGCTTCAGTACCTGTGGTAAAATTTCCATTCCAAATCCTGTTTTCAACCTCTCTGAAGAATGGCATAACCCATCCCAGGAGAAGGAGAGTACTGATGGTAGATTTAGGGATCAAGTAGAGGTTTTGGCGCCTTTGTTGATTTGCTTTTGTTTTGATTCGTTTTTCTTCCTCATTTAATAAAAAGGTAGGGAGGAAAATATTTTTTTTTTACTGGCTTTTTTTTTTTTTTTGTGGAAAATGTAAAAAATGTGGCTCTGAAGATCCTCCACGTGCAAAAGGAAATTGTTGATCAGTCGTGGTTCTTGAAATATGGTTGTATTTTATATAAGACAAAACTCTGTATCCATGGTAATATTTTTAGAAAAAAAAATAGATATTTTTTGATGGAGAAGCATAAAAATTGTTTTGATAGAATTTTAGTCTCTGAATTTTAAGCTGCTGTTTATGCTCATGCTGTGTTGTTCTGAGGTGATTTCACTTGGAAAAGCACTGGTTTTTGTGCTGCAGACAAGGAACAAAACCTTTGAACTGCAGAGAGCAATATGAAGGGCTTGATACAGGCACCATATGATATCTCCTAATAATTTACTCAGATTAGCAAATCCTGGTACCATAGATCTGCAAACATTGGATTATTTCAGTTAGACTCTTTACAAATCAAACTGTCATTTATGGGAATTCATAAACAATGTGTGTTTTGGTCTGATTATTTTGAAATTATATAATGGAAAATATCTGTGAGGGGGAAAATTATCAAAAAAAAGAAAAAAGAAACTCTGCCCTTTGCCTTGTTTCCTTAATGCTTTGAAAATTTTAACAAAGTTAACCAGAAATAAAATGAAGGTGAAACTTTTTTTGTCCTACAAACAAGTTGGAACAGATGTAGATTTTCCTCAAAGCTTTTCTAATGTATTTTTGAGAAAATCATCTTACAGTGACATAATTGGAGAGAAATTGATAAATTTAATGTATGTACATACCTGAATCCAGAGGTGGCATTTCTTACAAATTGGAATACCCCAGGGAAGTTCTGGAAAGCTTGGCAGCTGGCAGGGGAGGGAGAAGTTGCAAAGGAGCTCTGAAAGTCATGGCTTGGAGTGTTGGAGTGAGTGAATGGGCTGCTGGACAAAGAGCTGGGTGTCTGTCTTTGGAATTTATTTGGCCAAAAAATTCTTCTTCAAACTGACGTGATTGTTAGGTGTTCTTGTTGTAGCCTGCTGAAATCTTTGGGAGATCCTGGAGAGTCCATGCAAAAAGACTTGAGGGGATGATGGGACCCACAAAAACCACACTTGTTTCATTTGAAATGAGGAAAGAGGAGAAACCTACAGGTGGAGCAGAGGTTTGATGAAATAGCATTTTTTAAAACAACATAATTAATGTTTGCTCACTTTGCCAACCTACCTGAAAACTGCTTAGCATAGGCTCAGAACTTCATTAGGCTGAGAAACTTCTGTACAGGTTCTGATCTGAAAAAACATCCAATGGATAAAATCCTAATACTTGTCAGCATTTTTCCCCAATGACTGCAATGGAGCAACTTTTTATTCCCCTGGATGTATTTGTTATCATGTACCAATGTAGGAGTAAGTAGTAGACCCAAGTCGTAGAATTTTGTCCTCAGACTTTGACGGATACTAAAGTATAACTCATCATTTCTAGTTATTCATTTCCCATGGCTTCGATCTGATTTTATTTTCCTTTTTTCTTTTTGTATTTCAAGCTTGCAGACACATTGTTTGAGTTACTTATGGGGAAGAAAGTTGTATTCTCAAAAAGCTATGTCTCAGCAAAAGCATCTCTTTGATAAATTGAGTGGGGTAATTATGATAATCTTATAGACGTGGATTTTAGATTTTAAAATTGAAAATTCTCTAGCTTTTCCTCCTCTTTTAATAATCAGTAGTTAATCAGTTTTTTCAAACTCACTAACCTTTTACCTGGTATCTGATGCTGGTGAGAGCTACTGTGATCATCATAATTTGTGCCCTTTAAATAGGGCTGAAATGTTCTGTGGTCTTGGTATTCTTGTCATCAACACCAGGTAGAGATGAAGTTGAAAATCAATATAGTTAAACAAGACTGGGCATATTAAGATCTCTGGGTAACTTCTCTGATCTCTATGGATCCGAATGTGTAATTGGCATTAATATTGATAGAAGTTATGGGCTTTAGCTCAAGGACATTAGACCCAACAGAAAATTAAATATTCATAAAAAGAGTGTTATAATTAGCATTCCAGGCAGCACGTTATTGAAAATTTGCCATAGTTTAATCCTTCCTTTGGAGGTAATGGCAATCTTTTCACTATGTTACAGGCTGAATTCAGTGGAAGAAATGGGTACAAAATGGGAATTCCTAAAGAGATATCCGTCTTCAATCTGTGGGTGACACAATAAATGTTTCCTGTATCCATCCATCAGGTTCCCAGGACATGGATGAAGTGGGATTTATGTAAAGATTGTTTTGGCCTTAATCCACTTGTTTGGTTTTACTAAGTTCAGTTGCCTGCAATTTAAGAACATGTTTTATGCTTTTTGAGGGTGACAGTGTGTACTAGAGATTTCAGTGTTTTTAAGGCAAGTAGGGGGCATTAGATTTTCCATGACTGATGTAGATAAAATAGATAAAATCCATGACATTCACACATTTTTGACTGAGTGGTATTTTAGTAGTATTAATTGCTGTTAAAGCATATTTTTTACATTTTTGTAAGTTTTACTATTTTGAGGACAGTTTGTAATAGCTGAAACTCGTACAAATTATTTTTGGTCAACACACCTTTGTGAGCAAGATCATCTCATACTTGATCTTTTCCATTTTGATCAGTTTCAACATGTCAGCTTTGATCTGCTCCTTCTAGGCTCCCTGGCACAGGGCACTGCATGAGGTATCCATGGAATTTCCTTGCTGCTGTTTTCAAAATCCATCTGCCTGATTTGGGTCAGGTTAGCTGTTTGGGAAAGTGAATGCATTGAGAGGCCCTGCTAATCTTGCCTGCACGAGGTGGTGAAGCAGCAGCATGGCATCTCCTTGGTGTCCTGCTTGTTCTCCTTTGTCTGCCTGGCATTAATGGTGTCATTTATAGGTATTTAAACTTTGCCAACCTGTAAATTATTCAGCAGATGAAATGCCAGTTTTACATGAATATCCCTAAAGGTAATTATACCATCACAGAACAAGAGAATAGTGGAAAAGTTCATTGTAGCACAAATCACCCAAATGCTGGTACAAATTGAGTTATCTTTTGTGTAGGAGTGAACTTGGTTACACCTGTGGGTTTTCTTTCTATTTGTGAACTCTTAAGAAAAACCCAACAAATCACTCTGTAACTTGTGTAATCAAAAGCATGCAGATGATTTTGCAGACCCAAGCCCTGTGGATGGATATCCAGCCTTTCTTTGATGCAATTCTGTAGATAACAACTACCTGATATAGAGGGAAGCAGTGTTTTCCAGAATTTGGTTTTTGGAGTCCTATGAAAACTCATTATAGCAGAAATCTGTAATACAGATTGTAAGATTTGTTGAGTAAAATATGAAGAGGAACAAAAGGCTGTGGAAGCATCAGAAGGAAAACATGGTGGGTGAGGCAAGGTTCAAAACACAGAGCAGCACAGTGACATAAAGGCTTGTAAGACACTGAGATGGGAAACAAAGGGCAAAGCAAAATAATGAACAGATAGAAGCTGTTAGAAATTGATGAAGGGAAGATAAAGAACACGACTGCAAACCTGGGACATCCAAATAAAGGGGCAGAAGACAGTAAATACATGAAAAAGTGCAAAAATAGCCTCTCCTCTGTAAGAACAGCCCTGGAGACAGGAAACACTGAGAGCTGGTGTCTCCTCTGCTCCATGGCAGGATAGATGGAACTGTAGGGCAGAGCACTTCAGTGCAGGTGTTTCTGTGCTTGCAAATGTGTGGGTGTGAAAAATAAGTGCAAATTACTTAATTCAGTCTTTTCATGTAATTTATTATTGTGTTATGTTTTTTCTCTCTTGCAGAGGCCTTTGTCCATTCATCTTTGTTGTCAAAATATGGCTATGATAATCTAAGCAAATATTACTATAGCCTCAACAGCTGGCCTGATTGATCTATAAATAATAACAAATTCCACTTTATTGCTGGGGAGTCAGTGCAATTCAGACAGCCAAATGCATATGGGTTTAAGAATGATGGCTCTGTAATGTCTGTAATGCATTTTATGTAGTTATAGCACAATTACAGTTAAAAGGTGTGAAAATGGCAAAAGCTTGATATTTCTATGAAGGCCAGCAAAACAATTTCTTTTCCCTCCCCTTTCTGTTTTTGTTCAATTGTGTTTTGTTGAGCATCTCTAATTACAATGACTTTTAAAAGTGCACTTGCACAGCTAATTTTCTTGTAGCTTTTTCTCCTGGTTAGATGAGTAACCACAGAGCTCTTCCTGTGAAATACATCAAATGTGGAATTGGGCTTTGCTCCTTGATTATAGTTCTCCAGTTACATGATAATTACAGTTTATGATTACAGGTATCAAAATTAATTACAACATTTCAGCTGCACTGTTTTATACAATGATGCTGCTATTTACATGACACTGTACAAATGCTTGGAAATAGATTGGCAGAAAATACAGGAAAATTTCACTTCTCATGGAGTCTTTGCTTGGGATTCAGTCAGCATTTGAAGGGTGGAGGATGACTGAGGAAACAAGAATAAGAGTGTGGAGCACCAAATATGATTCACTGGCCAGAGCAGTGACATACTGAGTTTTGCTATGCGTGCAGAGCAGTGGTTTTGACAATGGCATTGCCAAATGAAGAATTGGGAAAAATGAAGAATTGGGAAAGATGAAGTTATTTCAGAACCTCCAGATTTTTAGAGGTAGCTGCTTGAGCAAAAGTGGCAGAGAGGCAGGGCTTGCTTTGGTTACCTGGACATTTGTCACTTTTCCCTCTCTTTTGCTGAGACCACAAACACACTCCATGTAAATACAGTGATGTGTGTGTGCCTTGCTCATTTGCTGACTATCTTTATTCATTGTCAGTTCTTTAATGTTCAAGTGTGGTGAATTCTCCTATCCCTGGGAGGCCAGGCTGGACAGAACTTGGATCAACCTGGTCCCTTCCCACGTCTCTTCCAACCTAAATAATTTTGTCACTCTGAGACCACATAATCTTTATATTTAGCATTTTATTTATGTTTCATGATTTGATTGACTTTTTTGCCTTTATGTAATATTGTCTTATTTGCATGTGGTTTTTTTATGTCAGCCCTCATTAAAATAAATGAGGGTACTTTTGCTCGTTTGAATGGCAGTTAGTGTCAAAACAAAATTTGTTAGAATCTATTCTGCCTTGTAATGAAACTTGCAATGCTATATTAGCTGCATAACCAAGAACATTATGAAAATTAACTACTGCACCTGCTCAGCACTTAATATTCATTCTTGCAGAAAAATACCTGGCTCATTTCAAATATTTTCCCCACAATACCCAAAGATCTATCCTGAGGATGCTTGGTAGAATAAAATGCAATCGTTTTAATTTAGTGTCTCTCTTTAATTTTAGGGAGCAGACACAACCTCAAATTAGGCTACAGTCATATTTTGTGAGGTTCCAGAATGCAAAGCCATTTAATGAATTTCAGTGTTTTTTCTGATACTTGGGTGTACTAAATTTTTTGCTGCTGAGATGTGAATCCATTCAGCCAGTGAGTCTGAAAATCTGTTTATAAAGCAAGCACCAGCTCAGCCTTGCATATCACACTGCTGCTATGAAAAAAAAAGAAAAACAAAACAACAAAACAATATCATTTTGAGGTTAATGAATCTTTTATTTAAAGGAGATGTCACTAAGCAGATATTAAGTATATCAGAGTCTTGACAAGTTTTTATGTATTTTAATCCCAAGCCATGGTTACTTGCAGAGCACTGAAGATTACACAGCATTTCTAAATACACCTGATCCCCAGACCACTGAAGCTCATGACACTTTATCAGAAACCTTATTAAATCTGCAGAACTTCTGTCTGGCTTTGCTTTGCCCCCCTGTGCAAGCAGGCAGCAGTCTGGAAGGGCAGTGAAATGTCTGTAACAGAGTCCATGAAGAATAACGGAGAAATGAAGGAATGTGTGATGGAACTGAGATGCTGTTGAGCTGTACCTGCCTGTCGTGCTGAGGTCACACTGTGCCCACGTGTGTGAGTGGTACAAAAAGCCCTGCACTGTGTCCCTGCAGCTGCCTGGCGTGTTTGAGACCAGCAGAGCGACCCTGGCCTGAGCTCAGCAGCCTCCAGGGCAGTTTGGGGACAGACCAAGATGAACAGTGTCACACACACAGGGCCTTGCCTCCTGACAGAGCACATCTCCTCAGGAGGATTTCTACACAGATTCTGGAGCAAATAGTTCTCTTTTAAATGATGCCTTGGAAGCTCCATGTGCACTGGCTCTGGGTTTACCGTGCAGTTTCCCCTCGACTGCATTTTTTGTAATGACAACATTATTATTTAATTGTGAATTACCATCCTTATCTGGCATTGTTGCTGTTCTTTGTCATGGATTTGTGAATGCTGTGCCATAGGAAGGATGCTTTCTTTTCATTCTTCCACGTGAAAAACAGTTGTTTATCTACCTGTTACCCTTAAGAATGCTACTTCCCCACTTCATTTTTCAAAGCATTATTCAGTTTCTTCTGGCTGGTGTTTTTTTGTAAACTCTGTAGAAGCATCTTCCATCTCTGCCACCTCCCCTGCAGTTTGGCCAGTGATTAGTCCTCCCTGCTGCTGTCACTTGGGACAGTTTCTATTTACAATTTTGATCAATGGGTACATGCATTTACTGCTGCAGCTTTTAGTTTTCAGTCAGCTTGTGCAGCCACTCCAGTTCCCCTTGCCCCAAGGTTTGGGTAGCCTGCAGTAGCCTTGGACCCTTCCTGTGTTAGCCAGGCAGCTCTTTGAGGATTAATTTAATTAACATTAATTTATTAATTCATGTCTCCCAACACTACAGCTGAAGCTTGTAGTAGTAGTTATAGCAGCAGTAATATAAATTAAAATCAATAAATCAATACCAAGGAACCCATCTCTTCACATCATCTAAACTGCACTGAGAAAACCTTCACTGATTCTGCTCAGAATATACTGCCATTTCATTTGTTTTGTTCTCTTCATTTAAAATAGTAAGGATTTTTTTAATATAATTTCTAATATTAGACCTTAGCCAGTATTGGGCTTTTTCTCAGTGCCATATTATTCTGCATTTTATGTACCCTAATAACAGCTGAATTTGGAACCTGCAGGGGGCTGCTCTAACACTATGCACTTCAAAAAAGTAACCTCCTTGAAACAGAGCAAAGAGTACTGAGCTTGAAAAAGAGGAGCCAGGCTGTGATTTGAGGGGTTGATGTGTGACAGTGCTCGAGGGACTTTTGATAGAGCTGGTGAGACTTTTTTCATGTGTGCCAAAAGGCCTTAATTATTCCTATCAGAACATGAAAGGAATATTGGCCTCAGTTATCACCTGTAGCATATTGCATTTTAAGAAGCTGGAGAATGAATGTATGCTAGAGAATGTCTCAACTTCCAGCAGTGGCATTCCCTAATTGAATAACTGGAATAAATAACTTAGGGAAAGAAAGAGGGAGCCACATTGCTGTATGTTTTCTCAGTCCTGTGTTTGAAGGTATGAACTAGTTTTAGGGGCTGAAAAATATACTTTTTCTATAACTGGAAAATATTTTCACTAAAGATCATGTTTTAAAAGAAAACTATTAGTTTGGTGAGTAAAATTTCTGTAGAGCTTCCTTTCTTACTTCCTTGTTTTTTCATTTTTAAATATTTGGTCTTCCAGGAAACTTGTAAAGCAACTAGGATGTTAGGATGTTTAATTTTTTTTTTTTTTCTGTAAGGATCATGTATTTCTTAAACTCAGGAAAACTTATTTTGAAATATACATTGCTTTATATGTGCATGCACAAATGTTGCATAAAACGTCAGATTGTTTCATCCTACAGATGTCATTTGATTCAATTACAGAGCATTTATTTAAAAAAAAATTACACAATAACTACTGGAAAAGAAAATATTTGAGGAGTACAATAAAGTAATTCTTATGATAACTTTTAGATGTCATAAGGTTTTCTGTAAAATTCTCCTCAGTTCCAGTTCATCTGTTCATACAAAAGGAAGTGTGTTTTGGTGGTCCAAACAAAAGTTGCCCCCTTTTTTGTCAATAAATAAAGCATGGCACAAAGCTAAGCCTGGCTTAGGAGTGGACTCTGTACCATCTGCTGAGCCATAACTAGATTATCAAAAATAGTCCTGACAACTGGAGGGTTGTTGTAAGACATGTCCTTTGCATGGAATTAGAATTGCCCAAATTATATCATGCACATGAAGGATGATTGCAAGCAAGCCCCAAGACTAAAAAAGATTAATTATGGGCCTATTAGTAGAAGCTTCTTTTGCATAATCCTATTAGTTTGTTCAAATGTTCATTTTTCCCCATATGTGTGGGAGTGTATTTACTATGTTTATGTAGTGGAGTACACTGCTGTTTATTAGGGGGGTTTTATGTTGGTTTATTTTAGCTTTATTTGCCAACATAATTTCAGTCCCTTCTCCCTCTCCCAAGATGGATTTACTTTAGGTATTGCACAGAACAGTTTAGTTATGAGGAGCTGCACAGAGCATTAGGCCTCTTCCTCTGGTTCAGACTCTCTCTGCTGGCACATCAGGGTTATTAAAAATCAAACAAGTGTAAAAGGCTGAGTTTGGTACTGTGAGATTTATCACTTAGGGTAAATGAACAGTTGTCACAATGTCATAAATGTGATAGGCTCCAAGTCCTGCCTTCAAGTGGAAAACAATTTACGTGGCTGCCACAGTCCATTTCTTAGAAAGTGTGCAGAGAGTTTCCCTTTAAAAAAATTAATTGCATTGAACATTGAACATTAAGCTTTTGGCTTTCTTGAGGCAGGGCTATGAATCTGTTGGGTTTTCTCTGTCCCTGCCGTGGCTGGCATCCTCTGGCTGTCACACTGGAGGTACACTTAGTGCAAAGCTCTGCTTCAAGATGCCACAGCTCATGGCACGTTAATGTACCAGAGACAGAGCCTTGTTTGCAAGGAATACTAATGGCAGCACTGGGGAAAAAAAATCAGAGACTGTTTGTTTTATAGATCCAGGGCAGATTGTGATCTGGACTGCTCGTTAGATTTTCAGTGTATGGAAGTCATCTTTTTGGGTGCTTACACCCAAGATTATGGGGGGTGTAGGGGAGTAATCCAATATTCCAGCAGTTGGATTTTCTTAGCTTTTGATGGCACTTTGAACCTTAATCTGGAAAATTTTTTTGGAAGTAAAAACTGCATTATATACATTGGAAAGAAGGACATGGGCTCCTGAGTGGCTGTCACAAGTAGGGAATGCTCCATGAGGTCACTGAAAAGAAGGGGACATGCACAGGCTGGGCTGGAGCTGACTGAGGAGCTGCTGCCTCTTTAGTGGTTCCCATTAAAAGCAAAACCTGTAGGCACACAGTTTGTGGTGATTGGGAGTGGGGCTGGCCTCACCCTCTTTATCCCTTTTTTACACACACACACACACACACACACACACAGAGTTGTCTTCCCTGTTTTGACTTAATAGAATGTGCTGACTTACAGAAGGAAGGAGAAAAAGATAAAGCAGGATTAATCACAATGTGAAATATCTGTGTCCAAAAGGTTGGGCACTTATCACAGTTTTATGTCAAGCAGAATAAAGCCATAAGTGCCTAGCTCCTGAAATGCCAATGTTTTTAGGAAGAAAAGTAATAACTGGGTGGTTTTTGGGGCAGTTTACTTTGCACTTGCACTCAAGTATTAAAAAAGAACAAACAGAACCCACCTTTCTTAACATAATCTAGAAAATATTTACGGAACTCACCTGGCTGTGCATCAAACCAAGATTTTTCTCTCCTGTTGCCAGTGAATAGAGACTGGGCTCACATAAAAAGGAGAGCAACAGCTACTCCTAGTCCTCAGCACTGAAATCAAGCAATTTCCAGTGTAACCTGTCTCCTGCCACCTTATCAGTCTTAACACACCTAAACCACTGAAAGGTTTTACAACTTTCCCCTCTTTCAGATCATAATTATGGGCCTGTACTTTACTGGTTGGCTATATACTGTAGGTGTAGGTAGGTACTGCTCTATGACACTATTCTTAAGGCAGAATATACATTTGTTAATGTACAGAAAGGAGGAGATACAAAATGGAAAGTAAAAGAAATTGTACTTCATCTTCCAAAAATAGTTTTTCTTTAGAAAGAGCTTTGGTTTTTGTGGTGTTTTTTGCTGTTGGGTTTTGCTGGCTTTTGCTTCATTTTGGTTTGTTGCTTTTGTAGGTTTGTTTGGTTTGGTTTTTTGTTCTGTTTTCTTTTTCTATTTTTTCATTTTTTTTGGTGAGGGATGTGTTTGTTTGGGGTTTTTGTTGTTGTTGGTTTTTGGTTTATTTTTTTAAAGTAAGACAGAGATTTATAGTGATAGAGAAACCGTGCCCTGCCTGATGCAGCAGGAGCCGGTGAAGATAACATCTTTTTGGTAGATAGATGGTTTTCAAATGCTACCTACAGGAAAAATCCTATTTAAAAGGTTAAATTTCCCCAGACAGCTGGAGCTTGTGGGAAGTAATCTTTTGTCATTTCCTTCTTGATCTTTGCTGCCTGAAGAAGGAACATTTCATCTGGTGTGAGTGATCAAGTGCAGAATGAAAGGATGCTGTGTGAAACACAATCCTGGCCTTCAGCTTCTTTATCCTCTGTTTCTGTCTCTCTGTAGTCATTTTTTATGGTTGACTCCGGGGTTGATTCTTTATTTTTTATTTCCCCCTTTTGTCTTGGAAACAAAGAACCAGCTTGGGCTCTGCCTGGGACACTTCAGGAGGACAGAGATGAGCTGTCCCCAGAGCTCCTTGTGGACCAGCTGGAGTATTTCAGTTTTGGTAATTCAAGGGCCAGAGATTTTTCTTGGAGTTCAAACAGAAGGTTCTGCCCATGTGCTGTTTTCCTTAATTTCTATATTCTGGTTAGAGTTTTATGCTGGGAATCTGAGTGTATGAAAGCTAAACTGTTGTTTCAGGTAATCCTTTACATTGGATTCTCACCTCAATGCATAAAACCCACTCATAAGATTTTGATGAGTATTAAGCATATCCATAAAAGAAACTGATTCCTGTCTTAATTTCCCTTTGTTTACTGTCCTGAAGGAATTATTACTGCTTATCCTGAAGTGTGTCTGGCTGAAGCTTCTTGAGTTCAGGTTTGGCAAGGGTTTTCCTCTTCTCCTAGCCTTGCTATATTATTTCATCATAGTGGATGCCTTGATTACTTTCCAGTCTGCCTGGTAAAATCTCTGCATTGAGAATGATCTGCCTTCAGTTTGCTGCTCTTTCTCATTAAAGCAAAGAAATTGCTTTTGTCTGCTGGCTTTTAAACATATGCACACGCCTGAATGTATTACCTGCTGTATCTGGAAATTTCATTTTAATGCCTAGAGCCATGCCAAATTAGCATTAACATCGGGGGAGGGAAGATGTGGAGCAGCAGCAGGAGCTTTAGAAGTGTCCTGAAGGACACACACTGCAGCTCTCTGCCCCATCCCAACAGGAACACCTGTGGCTTCACTGCTGCCCCAGATAAGGGATTTATAACAGCTCTTGCCAGTCCAGAGCTTGGAGATTTTATTCCTAGTGATCTCAGTGAGGGCTTTTGAAATAAGACAAAACCAAAGGGAGCAAAGTTGTCCTTGTCAGATGAGAACCTTGGTCTTGGGAGGGAGGTGTGTGCAGAACAGAAGTCCTGGATTGCTGCACACCTGTGCCAAATGTTCTGATAAATAACTATGGGATTACTGAACAATACAATGTATTGTTTACATCTTATTTTTTCAAATAAAAGCATGGCTGCAAAATCAATGTTGCTGGAAGTGCTGGGCTGTACCTTTAATAGGCAGGGTGGAATAGAGATATCTGTAAAACTGTCTAATCCTGGTGGGACTGGAGAGCTCCCAGGCATAATTTAGGGATTTCTGGGAATCTGATTTAATTTAATTTAATAAATTGACTGTGCTGTTAACTTCTGCAATAGGACTAGAATATTTGGAGTATTGCATGGTGCACATGCCCAAGTCTAATGCACCCTTGAAGCTTGAGATTCTGCTTGGAAGTTTGGTTGTGGTTTTTTTTTTGTTTGTTTGTTTGTTTGTTGGTTTGGTTTTTTTTTTTTGTTTGTTTTATTTGGTTTGTTTTTTTGGTTTTTTTTTTGCCTTATTAAAAACTCTAATAATAAAAATAATCACCTCTTTTCAAATTGCACATTTTAAATTTTAAAATTTGGTGGGTTGTACTTTATCTTTCCATCCTTATTCATGACTACAGAACTCAAGCTGCAATGAAAGGGGTTTTTTTTCTAATGATATGGTTGGTTTTTTTTTCAATAACTAAAGTGAAGATAATGTGTTAAGTAATGATAATTTAGATACCTAAGAGGAGAATTTATTCTGGCAGTGTGAAGGCAAAGCTTCTCACCAAAGAGGAGGTGACTCTTCAAACTGAAGGTGTCAGGAATCAATCTGTGAGCATGTGGAGCATTTTCACTGTGGAAGCCCCACCACAGCTGCAAATGCAAATTTTGGAACAGTTTTACACAGCCATGTAAAGATGCACCTCACAGTGACATCTGCATGACAGAAGATAATGGGATATTAGGAGAGGTGCTCAGTTTTTTAGCTGCTGCCATCACTACAAAATTCCTGGTATCCACAGGGATCCAGTGGTGCTTTTTGTTTGTTCTGTTTCAAAGTGAGAGAAGCAGTGCAAGCCTTAATTAGCTGAATTACCTCACTGTTATTACTATTGTAATAATTTGAGGCAATTCTAGAGATACTCTTTTTAAAATAACAGAGAGCATTTACTTGGTACTTTATTGGCAGCCTTTCTCCCTTCTTTTCCCCTTACCTCTCTCCTTGGTTGGATTTTTTTTTTTTTAATTTGGGCAGGAGGGTGGATGCTGGTGCTTGCTGTGTCCTTTGGAATTTTTATAGGTGCTCAACACCATGGGAACACATTTCAGTATGAGTAGCGATAGGCTGTTAATAGAGCTTCTAAAAAATCTCATTTTCTGTTTGCCATGAAGTTTCTGGGCTCCTGTGCTGCAGTCAGTGCCTCTCTGTCATATCCATGCCATTCCTTTATACACTGCCTTGCTCCCTTGGCTCTGCTCCTGTGGGTCTCTTCCACAGCACAGGGAAAGCAAATGAGCAGGAGGAGGACCTCTTTTTGGTGAAAATCATTTAATACAGAAGTACAATTGAGTAACCTCACAATTTAACAGCAAACTTTGTAGATAGTGAAATATTGCTTCTGTCATATGGAATTAGATTTTAAGCCAATAATATCTAAAGGAAGTAATTTTTTCTTTTCTTACAGATGGCACGATTGACAGCATGGTAAAGGATGAGTGAGTAGATTCTTGTGTTAGAGGTACCAAAATTATCTTGATTTTTTTAAATAGAAAACTTCATGCTCAAAAAAAATTGCTCTACAGTATTTATGAAGACTCAGCTTACTTTGAAAGTCCAGCTGTAGAAACGTATCAGCTTACAGGGCCTTTGGAGATCTTCCAACTTACCCATCAAATAAACCTTTTATTCCCCTTAAACCAGCTGTTAGGAAGCAGGGAGAAACACAATGTTTTATGATGCTGATTGAAGCAGTAATCTGGTGACTGCTTTATTCAACATATAAAGATGTGCTGATGAAACAGTGATAAGCAGTGAAATTACTGCCTCAGGTTGACAAACCTGCAATCAGTTCTATTTTTTCCCACCCCTTTAGTGGCTGCTTGTTCTTAATCTCCTCGAACAACTGTATTTTAGTCTAACCAGATGTTTAATCATTTTGGTTTAATCATTGCTAGATATTCAGTGACAAGAGATTTCAGCATTTAAAGGCCTGACCTTGAATTCTTAAAATCACTGATTTTGATACAAACTTGGTGTGTAAGGCTTGGCAACTCAGATGTTAATTATGATTGCTTTAGCATCTGCAAACCACTGTGAAATCTTTAAAAGTAAGTTGATTGCATTTCACACAAGTACAGTAATCTGTCCAAGTGTATGAAATTGCAGGCTCATGGCCACAGATGTTTCAATTTAGTACAGTATGGCAGAACAGTTTTGAGGTCCTCTTTTATGTAGATTTCACTCTAGGTTTTTTTTTATTTTTTACTGATCTTATCAGTAAAACCTGCCCATTAATTGATTTTCTGTAACAGTATTTATGCTTTGATGTAGCTGCTATTTCCAATCTATACAATAAAACACAATCTTCTGTTGTATTTTCTTTTAAAAGTCACAGAAAAAAACTAATCTCTCTCTTCAGTCTAATTAACTTTCATGTGGTTGCTGTTTTGTTTATCTATATGGTTCATATACAAATAATAGTTTGGAGAATTCTGTAAATTCAGATCAGGAGAGGTACTTCTTGACACTTTTCAGCTTGGATTTGAAAAAGAAGCAGGACATTGCCAAAAAAGTACAGCTGAAATTCATTGTTCTTTCCAGCCACGTGAAGCCTTTTAAGTGACCTAGCTGGTTCAATCAAAGAACAGGTCTGGTTTAAAGAAGGAATCAGGTTTTTCAGGCCAGCTGGCAGCATTCAGACATGGAGGCAACTTTCTGCACGGCCTCCGTGCTGAGGATTATCTCTGTGATGTTGTGCAATGTGCAGCATCTCAGGGATAATTCACTGCAGCCCAGGGATGGGGGTGAACACAGGCAGCTGGGGGGGACAGCTGCTGCTCCTGTCAGTGGCCACTGAAGGGTTTATTATCTACACAGATTTAAAGAGGACACTTGTGAGGGTCATTGATTTCCAAGAGATAAGATCAATAGAGCTATGCCAGTTCTTTAATAACATCCTGTTGATGCCTTGCAGAATGATTTATTTATTTTTTTTTTAAGGATACCTGTGGGTTTGGCCCTGAAATGGTTTAGTACAGGCAAACGCCTCTGGTGTTTGGTTCTATTTTTCTTGGAGGTCAAAAGTTTTGAAAGATAATAATAAGGTTGTGTAATGTAATAGAACCTAGTTTCCAGTTTTCCTAAGACTTAAGGAATTGTTTGCAGCAGAGCAAGAAATTCAGCTCCTGTTTTCAAGGACGCTGGCAGCAAAAGCAGGCCAGCGTGAGAAGTCAGGCAAGCGCTTTATTGTCTCACAATCCAGGCTGTGCTGGACCTCCATACAGAGATGGCACATATTGCCCCTGCAGGGAGGTATTTTCGTATGACATGTTCATATTTCTGGCAAACCAACCATCACTTATTAAGTTTCTGTTGATATGCAGATCTTAAAATCTGGGTAAATAATTTTAGGCTGCACAGATAACAACTGCATGCGGACATTGCAAATGAAATAAAAGGACAGCAAGGGTTAAAACAATGTCAGTTCTTATTTATTGTTCTGCTTTCATGAAAGAATGAAAACTATGAGGGATTAAATACTATCTACCTTGAATCAACAGGATTTTTTTTCCATTATAACCTTAAGAAAGAAGTGCCAAGATGTCAGGGTGCCACTAGGGCACCTCTCCCTCTCTCCTCCAGTCATGGCAAAGCCAAATGGATAAAAATCTCTGCTGAGTGTGGTGTAAACACTGCCCATGGATGGGCACTTCTTGGGATTAGTTACAGATAAGCACTTATGAAATAATAGGCTCTAACATTTCATAACTCTGGAATACAGTGGTTTGGCTGTTTCAGTGCAGATACTGACCCTGAAAGTATAGTTCACCAATTCCAGTTAATTAGGCCATCAATTAATCAATAGACTGCTCCACTCCTGCTGTCCTTTAACCCTGAGAACTGAGCAGCTTTCTCCTGTGGCACCAAGGAATTTTTTGTTAAGGTTAGTTAATGTGCATATAATAATGTTTCTGGTGTTAAAGAGGTGAAAAACTACTTCACACAAATGTTGATCCTTTAGCTTTTATAGCTTGGCAATCAGTTTGAAAAGAAACCAGGAAGTTTTAAGTGTAACCTCCTCTAATGCTGCATCCTGTAAGATTCAGGAGTCCAAGGACAGCCTTCAGTCAGGCTTTGCACATATGGGACCTCGTGTGACTAAGGAAAAATAGGAAAAGTCAGCCACTTGAACAGACCATTCAATATGGTCATTTGTTCAGAGGGATCCCAGAGCCTGTTCCTTCAGGTGTATTAAAGTGTGCAGTGTGTGGTAAATTGCTGTGAGCAGTGATGGTCACACCAGGAATTAATGGTAACAAAAATAAATGAATTTAAATTCCAAATTTTATGGGTCACTAAAATTTCCCTTCATATCAGGGAAAAGTTACCTAGCAGTCATAAATTTCAGACATTTTCAAAAGAGGTGAGAATAAGCATACAACAAAATACACATACAAAAAAGAGCAGTTGCTTTCTTTTTCTTGCACTTCCATGAAAGCTGAAAGAATAAAATCCTAAAAGAACTTGCAGAAAACTAAGATAAAGAACTTCTCAATAAGCAAAATGGTGGGGGGGAAAAAAACATGAAACATAAATTCTGTGTAGGAGAAATCAGTTCTGGTCCTGTTAAACTGTGGGCAATGTAGGGTGGCCAGAAATATCCACTCATCTGCGCTGCACCTCCCCCTAAGAGAATATTCTACAGCTCCTACAAAAACTTAAATTCCTGGTGGAGAGCCAGTGATCAGAACAGGTTTTGTCAAGGATGAAAAATCCCAAACTAAAAGATCTGTCATGGACATTAGTGGATCTGGGATTAGATAAAGATCTTATCCTGCCTGGATCCTCCACACATCCCTTGTGATTAGAATTAAATTAATATACATCTAGTGCAAATATAAAGCAAAGCATTTTCTTCTCAAAAGGCTTTGGAGGACCACAGGTCACTGGCAAGCTGATGGTTGCACTGTTTATTTTTCTTTGTAGGAGTTCAGATACACAGAGTACATTTTGTAATGTTAAATTTATCTTGAAAAGCTGTTTCAGTAATTCCCTTCTCATGTGCCTACAGATTTAATTATTACTGAGCAGTTGGTATTGATGTGGCCTCATGCCAGTATTTTTTATAATTCTGATTATTATTGTGGTGTTTAATATATACCTATTCACAGATGCAATCTGAAGTGTTCATACGAGCTTAGGAATAATCATCACAAACCATTCTGGTGGCAGCACTTGCTCTGAGGAGATTTCTGCCACAACAGAACTACATTTAATTTGGTTTAGCAGGTTGATTTGAATACGAATTAAAGATGCATGAAATTTTGGGGGAGAAAAAAAAAGGATACTTTTAAAATTAATATAATATGTTCTTTTGCCTACATCTCAATTAAAAATTAGCAACTGTGTTATCCGTGGCCAGGCCTGGAGCCCCAAGGCTGCTCCAGTCCAGAGGTGTCCATTGGCCACAATTCCTGCCTGCTCCCAACCTAACTATAAAGACACAAGAAAATAAAAATAGATAAGGTAAGAGAGGAATCCATTGTAAATGAATTGGTGAATATTTAGCAGGTCATATTTCTATGTGATACTTAGAGGAGAATTATTCTTTTGAAAAGTGGTTAATGGATTTTCTCAGTGGCTGTCTGCATAGCATTCCTTAAAGAATACATCCTTAATTTCATCTCATGAAATAGTTTGCTTGTTGGTTCCTAAAGCTGACATTTTGGCTTATGCCTCAAATTGCATTAAGCATAAGGGTATCTGAATATGGAGAACAGAATTCAGGCAAAGGCAGTTTTAATTATCTTTACTCTTTCCCATTAGACTCTTACAAATCAATGAGTAAGCACTGCATTCAGTAGCATATATTGGGATCATTTCTTTCTAAGGCAGAGATGTTATCATTTAAAACAACAAAGCCAAGTAAGTAAACTTTTATTGTATTTTTAACTTAATCTCCAAAAAAATCAGATGGGTCTAGAATCCCTCCAGTTTTTCATGAATTACTGCATATTACCAATGTTCACATGTACAAAATCCTTTCAGAATCTTTAAATTAAATTTTCTTTAGATTTTGTTGGCTTTACTGTTGCAGTACTTTTAAAAAAAAATCTTTCTCTCTAAATGAATTTACTCTTTCTGATAATCCAGTTGATGAGGCAAATGTATAAAAATCCCACTAATGTAGGCTGAGACATGTCCCAAAGTAGCTTGCTTCTCTAGTCAGAAAATCACAGAGCACTTAATAATCCTTCAGGCTTCTTGAGAAATGTATAACGATATTACGGTTGCTCAGAGAGATTTTATTTAATCCTTTCAGAATATTGCATTAGGCTGGGAGGCTGTATTTACTCTTGTGTGTTTCCAGTTAGCAAAGGATAAGGCTGGAAAGAGGAATTTAAGTTAAATAGACTACTAATAGGAAACAGTTCTGCTGAAACTCAGAAGCAGATCTGGGTGTGATAAAGGACTCCTGGCTATGACTTCCAGCAACTAAATTCCTCTTGAAGATGTAAATTTGAGTATTTTACTTCCATCCAGCACAGCAGTTTGTTTCCTCCCCTCCCACGTGAAGTGTCCCCCAGGAAGCAGCAGTTCCTCACCCTGTGAGTGTGCCTTCATTCTCTGCCTCTCAGTGCTGAAGGGAAAGAAAACTGCAAACATTATCTGCATTATCTGCATTCTCTGCCTCCCAGTGCTGAAGGGCAGCTCTGCAAAATCACCCGAGGGGCAAGGAAACACTGAGCAGCCCAGAGCAACCCCATCATTCAGTAAACCTGCGAGATGCTTCCCAAAACCCAAACTTCTGAATGTCTTCTGATGTCAGGTGTAGAAGAAGGGATTCCAGATGAGCTTGGCCCTGAAAAGTCACAGCTGTACTAATTACCAAAGAAGAGCAGCCTTGCCCTTAATGGGTTGCAGCTGTGACTAATAAAGATAAGTCTGATAAGAGGGGTGGGTTGGCTGGTCAGGGGAGAACCTGAGGAAAGCTCCTGAGGAAGGAGATGCAGAAGGACTGGGCACAAACAGCAGAGAAGCTCACTGTATAAATCATGCACTCAGCCAACAGGGGAACAAAAACATCTGAACCAAAAACCCACACATCAAAAGGAAAAAAAAATCATTACAACAAAACCACACAATGTGCATGTGTGTAAAATTGGAATAAACTTTTAGTTTCTCCTAGAAACGCTTTTAAAATACCAACTTTACTTCTTTGGGGCAGAGGAAGGCCAGTTTGAGCTTCCCAAGAGCTGCAGCTCTTCAGGATCCAGCTGTTCCCAGGAAGCTGGGTCTGCAGCTGGAGCAGCCTGCATTCAGAGTCTGCACACTAAAAACTGCAGTCATAGTGTAGCAGGAAATACCTGCAGCCAGAGTCTGCCAGGGAAAGCAAGAGCAGGAGCTGGCTGCAGCCAGAGTCAGTGAATAGCTGGATGGGTAATTTTGACTAGTTTGAATAGTCAGGATAACTGAATTGTAAAGAGGAATAAACCAGGACCCTTTTCATACTGTGGCAAACAAGAAGTCTGTGTCTCAGCTCATTTTCATGAGAGGGCTGCTCATACATTGTGATGCTGCAAAAGGGAGCTACATATCCCAAAAAAGCAGTGCATGAAGAAGTATCAGAGTGAATTATCATTTTTTGGATGACCTTGACACCATCTACAAATGGTATTTTGTCAAGGTTGGATGGATTCCCTGCTACTCTCACAGAGGTAGAAAGCAACCCTGAACAGGCAGTGGGAGACTGTGCATAAGACTTTATTCTGCTATACATCAAAAGCCACTAGTGTGAGGTTGATTCCAATGTGTTGTGCTGTGGAAAGCTGAGAACAGCTGGATCCTGAAGAGCTGCAGCTCTTGGGAAGCTCAAACTGCCCCAAACCTCCCTCTGCCCCAAAGAAATTAAGTTGGTAATTTTTTAAGTGTTTCTAGGAGAAAACTATTGTTTATTCCAATTTTACACACATGCACATTGTGTGTTTTCAGTTGTAATGATTTTTTTCCCCTTTTGATGTGTGGGTTTTTGCTTCAGATTTTTCTGTTCCCCTGTTGGCTGAGTGAATGATAGGTTTGTACAGTTGCTTAGCTGAAAATAGCTGATATTTGGTACTGGATTTGGGGAGGTACCATAAGTACTTGTCATGCATTTATAACTTTTCTAGGCATCATCTTCCTGCTGGCAATAGGAACAGGGCACAGAATTAGATGTTCCCTTGCTCTGGTCCAGGACAGGTGTTTTTATCTGATTTTGTCAGGAGACTGTAAACATGGCCCAGGACAGATTAATCCCATTTAAAAGCATTTCTAATTGTCAGAGATGGTTTTTTTTCTTATGACTTTGGCGATGAACTTTGCCAGGGTATGGTTGGGAAGAGCAGCTGTGTTGTGTTCTTGACTTTATACTGTTACTTCCTCAAGCAGTGACTCATAGGCACTGATATGCCAACAACACACATTTTGCTTGTCTATGTAATAAAGCATTCTAAAATGCTTAAATTCCTTATTCCTTCCTGCTTTGTGTCCTGGAGTGAAAAATGCATAAGTAAATAGAGAAATAAATTAATTATTGACAGGATAAATGTGAAGACCAATCTGCTAGGTGAAGTTCAGCACCAGAATGAGATACTGGAAAATAATAAACATCTCTTGTTCACATATTGTTAAGATGAAATCTTGTCTTGAATAGGAATTAGTGCTTATGGTGGGGGGAGGGGGGGCAATTGAAATAACGAAGAGCTCTTTCTGAATGGACTTTTTAAAGCAGCATACAGTCTGTTAACCTTTCAGGGTTAAATATCTATTGGAGGTGCTGGCAGGGAAATGATTGCATTGCAGAGCCCTCAGTTCATGCAGCTTATTGACTGCACTTGGATCAGGGCACTGCTTGGAGGATTCATTTGATTTCTGGAGTTTCTGCTCCTGCTGTCTCAGCCCAGCACCCTTTGCAGGAACAAAGAGTAACACACACAGGAATAGTCACTTTGTGGTTCTTCCATGGGTTTCCTTCAAAAATGACTTGTCCATTTATTAGCAATGGTTCTTATTTGTATGTTTCTTCCAGTAGTGCACTTCCTTTTTTTAACAGAACACTGAATATATGAAAGCCAAGACAGCATTCTTTGCTATAGACGTTGGGAAATGAGCAGTGGCAGGGTAAGACCAGATGAGATTGGATACATCCTCCTGGTTTTAGACTTCCTAATAAAAAGGAAAGCTCTTGAGAAAATTTAATTTATTGTGAAGATCTGAGAAGTCTTTGCCCATAGTAATATTTTGCTTGTGTTCTTTGAGGAAAGAGCATGCATTGTAATGAAAATGTGAAAAAAGATCTTTGAGTGCAATACGTATTACTTATTACTCATGTTAAGTGTCTTTCAGGATGTATTGAATCAGTAGGTTTTGTTTGCTTTTCTTTTGTAATCAGAGCACTATATCCACTTAAAATCTGTTTAGGAAACCTTCTGGGACAGGATTTCTCTGAACCAAACTGATAATGGAAATTGATGAAGGAAGTACACTACGGTGTTGATCTGAGCTATAGCCTTTAAAACAATCACAGGAAATTTCAAGCACAAATGGGTTTTCTAATCATGTTTTCTGTAGGATTGCATCATATACAGAGGGAAATAGCACATTACTGGAGTGTATTGCATGTCTAACTCAAACCAACAGCACCATTTACCTTGTGTCATTAAGTCTTACACAAATAGACAGTAGTCTCCCACAAGGGGAATATTTACTTCTGCTTGAAATATGAAGTAATAAGTCTAATAGAAGTAGGAAGGTGCAATGTATTGTAAAGCTATTTTGTGTAGCAACAGAATTTCCAATAAGCCTGGTTTTTGTTCAGCAGCTCTGCAGTAAATAATTCACAACGATAATGGATATTGCAAAGTTTATGTTGGACAGAGGGGAAAAACGTTATGCTATGGGTCATAATTAGCAGTAGACTTGATTCATGATAGTTTTTTTCTTTAAGGTATGTGAATTCAAAATAGATGGTAGGAGCTCTTAAAGATTAATTGGAGTCTCAGCAGCATACATGCTTTTGATGGAGGAACGAATAAAGGAGAGTTTGGTAGAATTTGCCCCTCAGAGACTAAAGAGCAGGGGTTTGTTTACACTTTTTAACAGAAGGTTTGAAGTTAAGAAAACAGCTGCAGCAGATTTTCTGCACTGAGCAATGTGAGTTGGTGGTGTGTGGTGCCTACTTGGAAGGAATCAAGTGTGAGATTAGTATTTTGTACCTGAAAAACAAATATAAGGTTTTTACTGTTTAAGGGCTGATTTAATTTGATCTCCATTAAAACATTTTAAAGAATGGACAAACTGGGGGTTAAGTTAATCACAAATTATTTGATTTATCCACAATCAAATTGATCATTATTGCAGTGAACCTCCTTAGGACAAAATTTTTTATTTATTTCAAATTCCTTTTTTTCCTTGAAGTTAAACATTGAGAATTGCATAGAGAATGAAGTTATGGTTTTAACAATATATGAAAATATTAAAATAGCTGAACATATCTGCTGCTTCATAGTGTTTATTGGAAATGTGTTAGTTAAGGAATCCTATGGCAGTATCTATAAATATTACATATAACGCCACTGTGTCATATTTTATGACAGCTCTAGGTCATGGTTTGACCCTGATTAATTTGCATAGCTGAGATCTTGTTCTCCTCAAGGGCGTCCAGCTGAGTGCCAAAACTACAAAAAGAGGTGGTATCAAACCACAGGTAATTTCTGCCTTCTGGTCTTTAATTGAGAAAGTCTTTCTTCTGCTTCCTTCATCCAAACTGGTGTGTATTTCATTACCTGGCATTACATTTTATTAAAAAATTACTTTCATAGCTATATATTTTATTACTTTGTAACCAAGAATTTCCATTTCCATACATTTGAGCTAAAAAATGTTACCCAAACCCTTTCCAGATCTTTTAAAAGTGGCACTTAGATTTTAGGAATTTTAAAAATACTACTTTTAAAAGTATTTATTACAGTACTTATTATTGGGTGTGCAAAAGTATGTATCAGCTCCATCAGGTTCATTGACTTAGTTAATTTTACCTTCAAGAGCTGGGTCATACCTCTTTGCAGAGCTTCTTTCTCTGGTCTTGAGAAGGTCTTGCTCCTCTGGCTCTTGTCTACCTTTGCACTTGTATTCCATTTTATTGATACTTTTAATATGTGACATTTTAATTTAATTTGAGCTCTGCTTAGATAGTTTTTCATCTCCATTTTTAGCTGTGTATGTTTTTCTTCTTTTACTACTTATGGTATTCAAGCCTCTTCCTAGTTTCATTAACTACTATGGCAATTTTGATTTCTCTTTCCATTGTTGTGCAGTAGTAGTACATCCATCCTAATATGAATATTAATTACACCCCTAGCTATGTCACTTCTGTTTTTCTTACAATGCTGTGATAGCATCATCATCTTAAAATTGACTTTTAATGCAGAATAAATGTTTACTTCTCCTTCTCTGTTGTCAGAATATGTCCAAAAGCAGTTCAGATTTTTTTGTAGGCAGCAGTCTCCCAGTTCCCCTGCTACTGCTGCCATAGGGACCTTGGTCCTGGACAAGAAGCATGGATCATCATGGAAATAGGCTAAAAATTGGGACTTTGTTGTTGCTTGTCGTTGGTGAACCTGCCAAAATTAGAAATGGCTATGTTGAAAGATAATGAGGAATCCGTGAGGGACTAACACAAAGGGAAGCTGTGGGGGCTTCCAGAATAGTGCCACTTGCTGGACTCTTTGAAGCTCTCACTCTGAAAGGAGCACATTTCTTTATCAAAAATGGCCTCTTTCATGGATATTTGTAGACATTGGTTTGAGGGAAAGGTTAGGACGAGGGTTTCAAGCATTTTCTCTAAAACTTTGGTGTCATTCATTTAAAGTGAACCCTCAAAAAAGGAGAGGGTGATTTTTTTCAGAAACTGAGGAATAAAAATGACTGAGAAGTTTCACTTTTAATTTACTCTGGTTTCTCTGACAATCTCTCCTTCTTTAACTTTATTAGCTGGAAGAGAGGAAACAGCTATCCAAGAAATAGCAGAGAGAAATTGATGGCACTTTAACTCCCTGCTAATACCTTTGTGAATGAAGAGCTCTTTTGAAGACAGACTGCAGTAATCAGATGGCAGATCCTCTGATAGTCAGGCTCTTTTAATGACTTGGATCCTGAGGGGTCATGGCTTCACAGCTGGAGAAAAAGTATCATTTCTGGAGGGACATGAGTTCTCCTGCCTCAGAAGTCATCTTCAATTCCTGGATGACTGCTCTGTAATTGAGCTATAAGAGCAGCCGTGTTGGTTCAATAGAGACATTTTTATAGAGAGCACAGTGCCATTAATCCCTTACAGGTACAAATATTCTGCTGGCAGAGTGTTGTTACATGGCACCATCTCCCCAGGTCAAGGGTAGGGAACCAATTACAGAAGAAAAAGATGAGAAGTGTAAGGAGGTGGCAAACAGCTCAGCGAGCTGCAGTCTCAGTGTAGCAGAGTTATGCAAATATTGCCTTTGCCAGGTCCAGATTAGAATGGGAGTTAATAGCCTAAGGCTATACCCTAGCAGTGCCTCCCTCCATCTCTCAAAGCTGTTCATGATGCACTTGTTTAGAGTGAAATTTTCTTTTCATCTTCAGTTATGGTTTAGCAGACTGTTACTTCATTCCAAACACTTCTGTGGAGGTTTGAGCTTTAACATTTAATCCCACCTTTTTTCTTTGCTATTCACTGTCTCACAAGCTTTGCTATTATTAATACTGCCAACAGTAACAGGAGAGACTTCTCTGCAGGTAAGCTCAGCAGAAAGTTCTCCTGGATAACCAACAACTGAAGTGAGCTTTGCTCAGGTTTTCTGTCATAGCTGAATTAAAGAAGGTACCATGAGGGACCCAGGCTCTTAAGATTAGCTGCCTAAAAGTGTATTTCTAATGTTCCTTCCTGTACTTCCTACTTTCTTCCCTCTTCTGGATGTCTGTTCAGTATTTCTATAGTAGTCTCCTTTCCAAACCGTGGGAAAAGGCACTTTGGTCATGTTCAAACTCTGCTGACAATGAGAAGCTGCCTGCTGAAGGGTGCAAATGTTGGGTGAGCATATGACTGCTCCCAGGAATCCAGCAAGGAAAGGCTTTGATTGCAGTGTGCAGTCACTGCAGTCTGGTGACACCCTCCTGTTCCTGGTGGGTGTGTCTGGCTTTTGGAGAGTATTCAGCCTTTTGGATGTCTCAGCAGAACATGAAGCACATGTGGCTGCAGCTGTTCTCCGCAGCCCCTGCAGAGGAGGATTGCACAGGCCACAGGGAAACTGGGCCAACCCATTCACAGAAGATCTCCCCCTGTCCATATGACTTTAAATTTATTTTTTTTTTTTTTTAGTAAATTGCAATCTGTTTCCTGTACCTCAATAAAACTCTGATTCAAACCAATGAGAGGTACCACTGCAGAAAGTAATAGTAGGAAGAACTGGTCTTAAATGATGTTGAAAACACTGTGAGTGTTTTCAGAGCTGGATGTAATACACTCCAGAGTGTACAGTTTCCCTTTATGAAACATGCATGACTTGTATTAGCTGCTGTTTATTGCGCCTCTGGTTAGTGCTCAAGTGGTAACTGAATAATTTAAAATCGCAGATGTGAGTCATTAACTCTCCTGTCTTCTGCAGTTTTATCAGAAACTGACCTCTCCAAGTCTGTCTGCAAAACAGGCACAGGGAAACAATAGGGAAGCTTTCACTGGCGCTTCTAGCAACTTGACTTTAAAATACAATCCTTACAGGTCTTCTAGAACCTTTTATCAAGAGCTTAGTCACAGCACAACATGCACAAGAGATTGTCTTGTGTTACTGTCAGTCTTAATGCTCTCCCTGGTTTTTGGGGGAAATAAGGCCTGTCTTCTCTTGGTACACACTGGTACTCACCATAGTTGCAGCGCCAGAAATTTGGCACAGAATTTCTTCTCCACTTACTAAATAATTTCGGTTCCTATACTTATTGTTTTGCTGGAGGAACATGCTTTAGAGGCTTCAAATATGGCATTTGACATAGCAGCTGTAAAAGTCTGACAGGATGGATGTGGAAGTTAAATGCAACCATAATATTCAAGTTTCCTAAGATCATTATTCCATGATCTTATGGGGAGCACTTAACTCTGTTATTCAGTGTAATGACAGTGATTTTACAAAACCAAGAAGCAAAGGACAGATTACAATTTTCTGTATGACTTTTTAAAAATAGGATTTCTGAGTAGGTTTAACCTCAACAACACAGTGCTTTGTTCCTGCCCACAATTAGAGCAGTGACTGGGTGTGAAATAACAGAACAGGCTGTAAAAAAATACTGATTGGTGGTTTATCTTCCAAGGAGGGATTAATGGGCAAAAAGACTTGCCATCCTCTTGGGTTTTTTTTCAAAACTGTGTCTAAAGTGGGAAATTGTTTTAAGATTATTTGGACTGTAGAATGAAGCCTTTGATAATTTATGTTCCTGTGGTTGGTTTACTTTATAAATATGAACACATGAAATCCGATATAAACAGTGTTATGTGTGTATAATATACATGCCTATCTATAAATAATCTGCATTTAACCAGCAGATTTTTTTGGTATTATTTTATGATTCTTTTAAAAGGTTGTGATCTGTTAACCTTTACAGGATTTGTTCATAAAGCTGTTTAGTTGCAGAACAGAAATAAAATTTTATTAGCATTTGTGTGTTGCTCATTTTCTTGATGTTTCATCTCATTGCCCTGGCTGTCAGAGCCTCCTGAGCTGGCCACGGAGCCCAGCCTCATCAGCAGGACACTTAGAATGTGAGACTAACCTTGAAAAGTGACTTTCTGTACCATGTCCTTAGTTATTTAAGTTGTGAAGAACTCGTGTGAGTGCCAGAGGACAAGTCCTACTTTGTTGGCTGTGTATTCATGATTCTTGGAATATGAGTAATTATGTGGCGAACCCTGCACTGAGGAAAAGTGAGTGTGCTATTTCCAGAGCCAAGGCTCCCCTGGGATGTGCAAAGTGTGCAAAGTCATCTTGATGTGCATGGCCCGGACGTTCAGGTAGCTCTGAAAGGCCCTGAGGCAAGAGCAGCTGTAGGGTAGCACAACATCTGCAGCTTTTAGTAGCTGCAGTTCCGGGCTGAAATTGATTTCTTTTCTTATTTTCAGTTCATACCTTCCCTTCCTGGAAAGCAAACACTTGACTAACTCACTGTGTGTGCAGCTCCCCTCGTGACACCCTCAGGCAGTGGTTTCATGCTTTATAGATTTGGAAAACTGGGAAGTGGAAGGTTACAGCAAATTATTTGTTCAAACTTCCACAAGTAATTAGAGAGTACTTGAATTACTGCCTGCTTGTTTGGATAGTTATTTAGATAGATACAAGCTCCAAAAGAAACCAAAACTAAGAAGCAGAAAAATAGTAAATAGGACAGCATATTAACCCTTTTTGTGCCCAATGTGCAGAAGTACAAATCTGCATTTTGAAGGTGAGTCCCAAGAAGTTTGGCCATGTTATCAAGTGCAGTATAGACCCTAAAGCTGGGCAACTCAGATCTGTTCTCACCATTTTTTGGTAAAAAAAATATTACTTAGAGAATAATTTTTACATATTTACACACTTACATATTTACTTAGAGGATCATCTTTATCTGCCTCTTTCCTTTCCTTTGAGAATATTAGAGCATCTTATGATGGGGTAAGAGAAATTTAATCTATTAGCACCCAAAGAATTCAGGGAGAAATAAACTGAAAGAAATGTAGAGGTTGAGAAGTTGCATGGCTCCGAGGTGTTACAGCTCCTTTCCATATAGGAACACCAAAGAAATGGGAGGATTTTGGTGTGGGGAGGGAGTCCAGATGATCTGGAGTAGCAGGGTGTCTCTCTCTGACACAAAGGATGATTGCAGCAGTAAATTGGGGGGTGCTGACCATGATCAGAAGCTGCTGGGTGTGATTCCATCTTACTGAATGTGTGTGGTGTGAGAAAACTGAACTGGGAGATGCAAAAGTAAAAATAGCTATTGATGAGCAGGACAGGAGAACAGAGCAGCAAATGATCACAGACAGGAAGGCTTTTGGAGCCTTCTGCCAGTTGTGACCTTCCCCGTATAAAAGATACTTTTACTGGGTAGCTGAGGTAATTTCCTGGTGCTTTTGAATTGCCAAATGTACCAGTAATGGAAGACTGTTTCATCGTTTGTTTGTTTGTTTGTTTTGGGGTGGTCTTTTTTGTGTTTTGGGTTTGTTTTTTTTTTTTTTTTTTCTTTTGTTGATGGAATCCCTATTACTGTAAATGCAGATTCCTGAATCATGCAGAATCTTTTATTTGTACAGGTAGATATCCCTCCCCTCCTCAAAAAACAACAACAAAAAAAACTAAAACAAAACAAAACAAAAACTCAGGTATTTTCTCCCCTGACTCTAAGCAGTGTAAATAACCCAAAGATAGTAAGTGATACTCACTTATACACAGCAAGTGATGCTTTTTCAGCTGGAACTCATGAACTGAGGAAGAAAATCACCCCAGTAACCTATCTAAAATTCATGTGAATCAAAACCATGTTCTTGCTAGGATGGCTGTCATAAACAATGCTTGGAGAAAAGATAGCTGTACATTCCCAGAACTGGAAAACATTCAAATTAGTTTAAAAATTTATAGCATTTTCTAGAGGAATTTTTATTTTGCATACTAGCTAAATAACTTAACTTGAAGTGGAATTTTGTACATGAATGCACAAAAAATACCTCTAAATATTTAGAAGAAAATGTGGTCTCCACAATCAGGAGTTTCACAGAGACTGAGTGTAATGTTAAGTTAATGGTGATGACACTTGGTATATTGTAGTGTTCCACTTTATTTCCTCTCCATTGCTTTTCAATGGCTCAGTATGCTTTTACCATCACACAGTGCAGGGCTTCACTGCACCTCGCTGCCCTTCCCAACAGTTTGCTATTACTTGCAACAGTAACTTAAAAACAAAAAAAACAGCTGATTCTTTTAAGCATCTACTGATAAATATCAACAATGAGGCAAAATTAACTCCTAAGAGAAGGAGGTTTCTAAATGGAGCAGTCTGTTCCTTCCCCTTTTAATATATGGAAATAGGAATAGGAAAACAGAATAAATGAAACAATTACCTTAGAAATTCACACTTCCCTTTGAATGCAGCTTCAGACAGCAGCATTGAGTACTTCTGTCTCTTAATTCCTTTTGCTTAAAGACCAGTTGTTTTCCTAAAAATGTCACCAGAGCAAACCCATGGTAACAATATAAAGGTACTTCAGAAAATGCCTTCAAAGAATACAGAAGCTGCACCTTTCAAACAATCCAGAAGATTTTGGAAAGCTCAATTTCTAAACAAAATGTTGCAGTGAGGCTTGGGCAACCTTGCTTGTCACACTGCTGCCTTCTGGGTCTAAGTCCAAGCAATTTTCTAGTTAAGGAAGGATCTGCATCATGTGTCTTTGTTTCTTTTTCACAAGTACTGTCACTCAATGGAAATA
Organism: Onychostruthus taczanowskii; assembly: GCF_017590055.1. NCBI lineage: Eukaryota > Metazoa > Chordata > Aves > Passeriformes > Passeridae > Onychostruthus > Onychostruthus taczanowskii. The sequence goes on from NW_024498518.1 coordinate 326,050, forward strand.
CTACAAATATTTAGCATTTTCCAGAGGTGAAGACGAACAATTCTATAGGCAGGTAGTTTTATGTAATGTACCATGCTGGTTTAAGAAAGTGCAATGAAGGATTATTTCCCTTATTCTAAGAGACATTCCAACACAGAACATTTCACTGAAAAGTTTGTGGGGCTTATGGTAGTTAAGCACACACCTTACTAAATCATAAAACGTGTTAAAACCACAATGAAAATAATAGTTATCATTTTCTTAGAGGCACTTAGGTTGATTGTAGCTCCAGGAAGATGGGAACTGATGCCTTGTCAAGGCTGACCTACAACAGAGGCCAGACAGAGATAAAGAATAAAGCAGGGATTTATTAAAAGGCCTCAATGGATGCACCTTGGGCAGCACAAGAGCCCAGCCAGGGCTACACCCAAGATGAACCAAAATGGTCACAAAATGGACAGCAGGTCACGGGGTGTCTCACTTTTATAAGTTCTGTCCTTTTGCTTATTGGACTTAATTGCCCAATTACAGCTTTAGATTGTGAAGTCCCATCCTTCTTGTTTTTCTCTCTTCAGTCCACATGGTTTATGCTCTTGGGCCTGAAATTTGGATCATTTGTCCTTGGTCCCCAGCTAGAGAAGGAATTGTTTTGTCTCCCTGCTCTGTGAAGAGAGCTCACCATGCCCTAATATGAAGCTCAGAACTGCACACTAAAGCAGCACAGAATCTGAAAAATATAAAAGCTACAACCAGAGGCATCAGTTCATCGCCCCCAAAGGACCAAATTTATTTTATTGGTTTAAAAAAGAACTAGGTGTGAAGTAGCTGGTTTTGAGATCAGCTGTAGTTTTCCAAAAGAGTTCATGTTAATCCACCAGGTACCCTGTAAGAGAAGAATCATATGATTTACTTTTAATGTGAGAAAATGTCAGAGTGAGAAAAAATTCCCTTCCATTTTGATTTTCAGCTAATATCTTTAAAGGCTTCCAGCCTGACTTGTCCAATCCATTTCATAAAGGGGTGACAGGAGATGGAGGTTTAGCAGCACTTCAAGTGTCAGTAAAACTTCAAATGGATTGTTGTTGTTTTGGCTGATGGCACACAGATGAAACAGACAGGAAGTTCTTTGGGCTTTAGTGCTTTTAGGTGAGACAAGGAATTGAAGAATGTGATTTCCTTGTCTGTCTCTGTCTTTTTGGGTCAATAATAATGAACTTCCTTTGAACACCATTGCATGCTTGGTAGGTTTGTCATCATCTTGAGTAGATCCAGGGGGTTTTTGTTCCAAGTGTGTAGCCTGCCTTGCCCCTTAAAGGAAAGCCAATATAAGCCACTTCAATGAAACTCTTAAAAATGCAGGTTTGGAGTTTCATTTATGGCTGAAATTCCATGCATTGGTGTGAAAACCATAAATAGTTACCCTTTTTATTGACTGGGCTCCGTATCAAATGGGAAGTTTTCTGATAGTGTTGATGGAGAAAAATGTGGCTGCTTCTGTTATGGCTTTGAAAACACACATAATACAAACCCCATAACTTCTCACTCCATCACTCAGCTGAGAAAACCTAATGTTTTGCAGAGACTGAAAATATATTAGCTTTCTTGCAGCTGTCATCATGTATACTTCTGGGCTTTGTCTTTAATCTGTGGAATAATCTGTTCTTCCTTGCAGACTGTGGAACTGTTTTTCCTTGAAATAAGACTGAAATCTTAATGCTGCTTGGTAGTAAAATTCACCTCACAGCATCAGCTCAAAAAAATTGTTCTATGCTGATTTTTGAAATTTAAAAATTAACTTCTGAGACAAGCAAGAAGTAACCAGTGCTAATAAACATACTGAGGGGGAGGGGAGAAATCAGTGAGGGAAGGTGGAAAATTTAAATACTGCAGTAAATGCTCATACTTTAATTTAGATTCACTTACTCCAGAAAGGTCAAATAACTATTTTAACTTCTTCTGTCAGTAAATTGCTTTGAAAATTATAACCTGGGAAATTCATTGGATAAAGCCATAGCCAGAGCAGAGAGAACAATTTTACTTGAAATGTTTTCTAGTTTAGCTGGCTCCCTATGCTAGAATTTTTGTTTGTTCTTACATTAAAGTAAATATAGATTTTTGAACTAGAGTTGACATGTTCCACATAATGAGGACATGACATGGAAATACTGTGATTTTATGAGAACAATGGGATTATTTGAAATAGCTGCAATTTTTCCTAAATTATACAAAACCATAAATTATCTTTGATATTCTAGTACATTTTAAAGTATACTTACACAAAAGAAAGAAAACAAACCATACTGTTGTGAGAAGGAATCTAATAACTTTTAGAAGTAACAAGATAAGACATAAACCACATAGAACTGCAATCTTTACTACCTCAAGAAAGAATTTCAAGATTAAAAGTAGTGATTAAGATCCTACAATCTATTTTTAATCTATGCACCAATTTTATGCTTTAGCAGATCAATTAATATGAAGTCAAGCTCTCCCTAGGCTTATCCAGAGCTATTAGTCTGTTCTCTAGAGATTTTAGACTATATTTTTAAAAGGTAAACTGTACAAAGTAGACATTACTTAAATAATTAAAATAACAGCCCAAACACTATTTTTCCTCTTAATTTAATTACCACACCCAGACCTCCACAATTAACAGAGACAAGAATTCATGTCAATAAAATACAAGTGTTCTGAAAGACTGAAGTGTAGCTTCTTACTCCTAGAGCATACTTTTAACATCTCTGTCTAAGAATTCCATGAGATAATCACTGGAGAAATAGATATTTTTCACTTGTGTTTAATATTTCTTTCCAATTTTTTAAGCCCTTTTCTATTGTTTCAAACTTATTTTCATCCAAAGGTGGAAAATTTAGATGCATTTAGATTTATCTTTTTATTTAGGAAAGTTTGAAAGCAATGCTGGGGGAGGTACTTGGATGCTACAGAGGTTGCCCACTTGCTGTGTCATGTTGTCTGTTGGCACTTTGCTCTCCTTTAAGGAAAAAGGCGAAAAAACTCACCACAAAAGCAGTGCAAAGCTTGTAGGAGAGACTAGAAGAATTGTGCCTAACCAGTCTTTGTGATTTTGATTTATTCAGTATGAGACCAACACTTCTTCCCCCCTCCTAGAGTGTTAGAATCAGGAGGCAGACAGGAGTCTATGCCAATATTTTGTTTTCCCAGGTAAGGATTACACAATCCTTTCCTGTGTGTATGTATGGATGTGTACATATAAAAAGGAATGTATATTTGTCTGCAGGCAGTGACAGGAATGTAAAGCAGTTATTTTAACCTGGACAGCACAGAGACACAATGTGTGTCCCAAGCTGCTCAGCTGAAAATAGTAATACAGACCAGCTAGGGTTATTCACCCAACCAGTATTTCAGATTTTAGAAGTCATAAACTTAGACTTAGTGATGGGAGAGGTAGAAATAAAGACATCCAAACTATTTTTTGTTGGCCTCATTATGCTGCTGCGCCTTTCCTCTGTGTTCTTATGTTTTTTCTTTGCTTGTTTTTATTTATTCCTAGTTATACTTCAGTGGCCTACTAAATGTGTTCTTTTCAAGAATATTTATCTTTCCTTGCTGCTTAATTCATCTAAATATTTAGACATTGCTATATTCTCAGTCAGTAGGCACTTGGCTAATCTATACAAATTCATCTCATTTATAAATTATTCCTTCCAGCTCACTGCCAGCTTACACGCAACAGAATGCAAAGCAAAAGTGCTTCAAACCTTATAAATCAGCAAACCAAGAACAACAACTCTTCTTATTAAAGTGTAGCAGCTTAAGCCAAAGGAATAGAAACTTTAATTTTTCATGAGGAACCCTGAGAGAATTTGGCAAAGCAAAGCAAGTGACCGTTCCTGCACTGAGCAGCCCTTTGGAGTGCTGGAGGTCACTGCTGCTTGTTTGTCCCTTTCCATTTCTGTTCCAGACCTGACCAGCAGTTTGGACCCGGTGCACACAGATGGTGTCGGGGAAAATTTGAAGTAGAAGATGCCCCTGTGCCCACAGAAGAGCAGATGAAGGGCCCAAAACCTTAGATATTAGCAAATGTATGGTAGGGAGAGACACCAAATGTCCCTCTGTATGATACTAGAGAGATGGTGGCACTTTTCTGCCTGAGGGCAACCTGGTAGTTTTCCAATTATTGAGAGCCTTCCAATTTAAACAAAAAAAAAAACCCCATTGCAACATGAACACAATTACAGAATTCAAAAGCTTTTCAGCATATTTTATTTTCAAACTTAGGTGGTTTTTTTTGATCCCTTAGCAGCAACAGCAAAATATTACTGTGAGACATGTTTGAGCTTTATGAAGAGTTTTCTTTACTGAAAAGCTTTAACATATATGCCTGGGTTTTAAGAGTTTGGAGGATTTTCCTCATTAAACAGACTTCCTGGAGGGGAAAATAGGTAAATAAATAGAAGAAATCCCTGATTTTTGCTTGCAAATATCCACTGCAGGAGAAGATAAATAGCAGTATGACTCATGCTTCATTATTTAGTGACTATCAAGCTTACTTCTTGAGATTATCCCTTCTTAGAGTATTTGGGCTTGGTTTGTCTCAATATCAGTTTAACTGTGCTGTAAGTAAAGAAAACTTAAGGTTCTTCTTGATATTTAAGAGCAGTGGAGTAAAGTCAGTGGTGTGGAAAATAATATTGGTGGGCAAAATCCCTGAAATCAACAGGAATACTCCAAAAGGCATTTGTGGCTTTGGTTCAAAAGTGTCTCTGTGAGTTTTGGAGGAAATTTGCATGCACATCGATTTGCTCACGCAGATGTCTGCTCCGTATTCAGAATCAACAATTGAACACATCAGCCACTGTTTTCACTTGCAAATGGTTACTGTGCATATGGATTTTATAGGAGCTTTATGGAAACAGGCCCTGTAATAACAGCCAACAGCATCTCCTGTTTCAGTGGTGTTATTCTACAATGATCATTGCTGCATTGTTGCCTGAGAGCTGTCACATTTTATTTCTGAAATTGCAGGTTTGTGCATTACTTTAGCAGTAATACACATCACAAACAGTGGTTCAGTGATGAACACGGGGTGTGAGCTTAAAAGCCTAATGTCTGCCTGGGTTTAATAATGCTTAGGTTTAGTCATCTGAAAAACACAAGATGGAACCTCAGATGTAACCCAGGCTCTCAAGTCAGCCAAACACATCAGGTACCAGCAGCAGGACTTCGTGGCCATTGCTGTGAGAAAGGTCTCAGCCCACCCAGTGGGTCATAATTCCCTTTAGGAGCAGCCTCTCTTCATCAGTTAGAGGAGTCAAGGGACATCAACTCCACCTTTTATCTGGGGATGAGCCTAATTATATTAATTTCCTCTGACATGCTTCTTTGTGTAAAATGTTTTACTAAGAGCACCAGGTTAGTTATAGGATCCTGAACTTCTCCTCTGCAAGAATGTGGGAAGTAGAAAGGGCTAGACCAAGTAAGGAGGAGCAAAAGTGAAACTTTACCCTTTGTTTTCCTTCACTGCAATTTAGGAAGCTGAGCCTTGCAAAAATGATAGTCCTTTTTTTTTGGCATTGCCACCTGGAAGACAAACTTTGCCATAGTGGTAGTGGGAGTCCTACACCACTGGCAGATCATTGCAAACACAGGGGAATCCTCCTGAACCAATCTCCCCTCAGGTCCCCCCAGTCCTTCTGGGAATTTGCTGTTTGTGACAGCCAGCTCAGCTGGGATGCCCTTGCTGCCCCTGTGGGGCTGACTCAGCTGTGCTGAGGATGGGAGGAACTGTTTCCATGCAGATTGGATCTTGTGGCACCAGCCTGCCCTGAGTGAGCAGCCTGGCTTGCAGCACGAGGTGGGAGCCAAGCCACAATGGTACCCCAGTCATTTACAAACACATTTAGCTTGGGTTCAGACCCATAAACATAAAACAAAGCTGTTTTTTCTGAATCAGCTCACAGCGGCTGACTCTGCCCAACCAGCAGGCAGCCATCACATCTGTCTTTGTCTGTGCAATGCCTTCTATCCCCAGATCAGAACAAAGAGGGACTTTATATATCATTTACTCCCTCTGCTAGCTGAGAGCATCAAGCCTGGGCTGCATTTGTCACCCAGGTTGACAGGAAGCACATGGATATAGGTGCTCCTTGGTGCAGGCAGACATGTGCTGCTGACAGAACCGGAGAAAAATCTAAGGGCTGCTCTGATTCCTCATGCTCCCTGACTGTGGCATTTAATGACACAACTGGAGCAATTTGGTTTTATTATGTAGAATAGAGGAGGTTATTTAATTTCTGATATTTGGATTGGCTGTCTGTGTCTACTTAACACCTTGGGGACAGACTGGAAATCCTTTTGTTCATCAGGTCCAGCCTTCAACTTGCAGAAAGGTGGTGGTGCAGAAGCAGCTGGAGGAGCTGCTTGGTTCCTTTTCCACACAGTGCACTGGAATGACATGGCCTGCCCCAGAAAGGCCTTGAGGTTTGCTGTGAGTTCATCCAATGCATGCAGTCTTTGGCCCCCCATGGAAAGCAGCTCAATGCTCCTGTGAGAAGGAGGCAGACAAGAGAGAAGGAGATAACTTCAAATAACATTATAACTGCCACAAGACAGATGCCTGTGCAGCACAGGAGAGCTGCAGATGCTCATGAGGGAAAGAAAAGCTCTTGGCTTGCAGATTCTGCCTCCACTCCATAAAAGCTGCAGGGGCAGGGCACAGCAGCAGTGCCCTGATCCCTGCAGTTTGTGCTGGGAACATGGGGAGCACAGGGCTGGTGGCCACTGTGGCTCAAAGGCCACCTGCTCTGTGCTGTTAATGAGCCTTGTGATGGGCAATGAGGGCATCTCTGCTGCCCTCCATGGTTTTACTGGAATGGCTCTCATCCTTACTTTCACTTTTGAAAATATCTGACAGATAGAAAGGTGCTGGGTTTTTCCTTTCGATTATCCACCTGTAATTTCATGTAAAAGTGTAAGATGAGTAAAAAAAAACCAAGGTAACTGGATGCAGAAATTGCTGCAAGCAGCAGTGGTGCCTGAGATGAGAGTGAACAGGTATCACTGAGAGTGATCATGCATCCTGACAGAGTGGACAGGTATCCCGGTGGTGTTATTGAGTTCAATAAGTGCTTTGTTAATCTTTGGTCTTTCTTTGGGAATTTTTTTTATATTTCAGCTTTATTTTTTGCTTGCAATAGCAATTACAAGAAAACCATAAGCGCCGAGGTCAGACAACTGCCTTTAATTCCAAAGACACTCAAACTCAGATGAAATTTCCAGTCAGATTGCACACTCAGTTCAGACAAATAGAGTGTCCCCTTATCAGTGCCTTCTAATATTTTTCATTCTCTAATTCATCAACAATTGAGTGTGAAACACCTGTCACAGTAGTCTTAGTCTGAAAATACTTTACAGGGTGTTCTCATCTCTTTGAAGTACATATTGCTAATGGAAGCACTAAGGGGTAAAATATTTAAAAGAATGGGAAAGCTCCTCAGCAATTCCATTTTGCCAGTAATTCAAAATTGCCAGTGGCTTGGATTTCCAAGATGTAGTCCTCTCTAAAACTAAGGATGGCACTAGACTACTCTAGACTGATCTTAATTACATTCTCAACCCTTCCTAACAGAAGTTTGAGCAAACTCATTTTCCCATAGGGAACACTGTGATCATATCAGCAAACACCAAAGAGGTGCAAAGAGCACTTTTCCTCCACACCCTGCACATTATCTGTCCCTTTAGTAAAACAGAACAGAACATTTCTAGCCATGAAAACTGCAAAACAAACCTCAGATATACTTATTTGTGTTAGTGGCTCCTCTTGATGTAGGAAATCACATTAAGGACTGCCAGAGAGATAATTACCATGAAAAAGAACCTCTGCTGTCCTTCTACATCTCTGTTTCATTCAGGAGTGTTTGAATGAAGTTTCTTTCTCTCCAGTTGTCTGCACTTTTCCATTGTGAAATCTCTATATGGTCTGAATAAAAGAAGAAATTAAATTGTAAGAAAGCGTTGAGGTTATGTTGAAAGCCTTGTAATGCGAAAATTTCTATCACAAAACAAACGTGATATAAAAGCCCCAAGCATCTTTATGCCCCTTCAATCTGCATTGTGTTTGCAGCCATTCACCTTATTTGTCCTTCAAAAGCATCCAAGAATTAAGCTCAAATCCTGCTTTGTCTCTCTTCCTCTTTTATTCTTTCCCCTATTGAACAGTGATATTTTGCAGTGTTTCATATATTCTGAACTGCAGATATCATTCAAGTTCTGAAAATCTAGAGGTAAATATCTTCTCTTTATTCTTTCCATTCCATATCTTGGATATCTTCATTATCTTTAGACAGACATTTTACAACTCAGCTTGTTATTAATTGCAGTGCCATCTATAGGGGAATAATTTGAAGAGATTTTTCTCCTGAGTTTGAGAATATTTATGAGATTTAAACATGAATTGCCAGGATTAATTTGAATAGTGCACTGAGTTGCCATACGTATTCAGTTTGTTTCCAGTATAAAATGCTACTTATTTTTAAGGTGAAGTTTTTGGATTGGTTTCATTGTCTCAAGTAGTAGATATGGCAATATTATAGGAGTGTGTCTATATAATGACATAAAATTGCAAGTCTTTACCTTCTTCTGACTTCAAGAAATAGTGAAGTATCTGTTTCTAATGCTTTTACTTGATACTTGGCAAAAGAAGTAATCTTAAATCATTGTTTTTCTCATGTAGGTGATATTTTTTGTACAACTATAAGCTTTTAAAAAGTCTTTTTTACCACAAATGTAGTAGAAAAATGTTGGAATTGTCTGTGCTTTTGACAGTGATGTTTTCATATAACTGCAATGTGAGTTGTCAGCCAGTTTTGTCCAAAACCCAGCGAGAGACAGAAATTATATTCTGTTATATGAAAAATAATTTTACCTACATCTGTAGTGATTTGTGACAGCTCAAGTTGGTATCTAAATCTTAGACACTTTGGTTCAGTTTTTTAAAAATCTTAAAAACACAGAGGCTCTCAGGATGTAAAATTATAATTCTTAAGCTTTTAGAGATTGTTTTCCTTTGTCTTCCAGTCTGTTTCCAGCTTAGTAAAACTTATGGGTGTGGTGGTGTTTAATATAATGTAATAAGGTAGGAATATAAAGTCACCTTTCTTTCTTTTTTTTTTTTTGGAGTCTTTGCCTTACAGGTGGCCACTGAGGACGATGTTCTTGGCTTCTGAACTTACTGATTTGTCCTTAAAACAAGTAAGAAACAAAAGGTGTAGGAGACACAGATTATGTTAGAAGCTGAAATATTCATAAATAAGGCAGAGTATCATCCAAGAAGTTTGGACAACTTGCCTCGAGCTGGAGACATATTCAGTGTGGCTGAATAAATTTGTGTGATGCCAAAGAAAAACTCTGGAAATACTTAAGGGATAATTTGTATAAGGTGTGGTTTTTGTGTCCAGTCAAGGTCATTGGCTTCTTGGGACTAAAAAGCGTGGAAGCACCGAGCAAAAGGATCACAACCCATGACCCAAAGAGCTCACAATTTAAATTTCTCCACGGGAATGGATTGCATTGGCTGTTGTGTAACAGGCTGGGAAGGTGAAGCAGTGAAGTGAAGCAAAGCAGTGGCTCAGAGAACCATGTATTTTAATAGCCCTTCTCAACGAGTGCATATCAAAATGACAAAGGTTTCCTCTCAAGGCAAAGCTCTGAAATGTTCATTTGAAGTCTGTCTGCTCAGGCTTTGTCCCCCTTATGGGTTTTGCATAGCACTCAGAAGCAGAAGTAAATTAGGGCAGGGGATATAAAAAGGAGATCTGTAGTTCAGTACTTATTAAAATATTCATTAATGTGTGAGAAAATCCCCCCTGTTTTAAGTTTTCAACTGGTGCTAAAACAGAAGTCGGGGCTGTCTCTGTATAAACAGGGAACTAAATGCCTTTCAACAGGTACAATAACAAAAATGAGATTAACTTAATTATGCAAGGAAATGTACTTTGGATTCTACTATCACAAGATGTGCTGCATAAATTCATGTCTCAGGGGACAAGAACTGCATTTCAACATTTGGAACTTACAGAAGAGGAAAAAAAAAAAAGTAGAAAGGCCTGGGAGTATTTTTGGTTTACTGTGGCTGTGACCCATACATCTGCCACTGCCAAGAGAAAACCAGTGCACTTTTCATGTAGCAGGCATGGAGTTTTCTGGAATAATCCAAAAAAATCCTGTAAAAGCCATTGATATGCTCTCATTTGGAGCAGTGTTAACAGTCCCCTTGAAACTATATACATCTCTTTACTGGACTGGATAACAAAAACTGCTAGGAAGGAAAGTGTCTCTGTTAAAGACATGTTCAAATAGCTTTGCTAGGCTTGTTTAGATTATCAAAATTAAGTCAAGGAACTACAAGCATATCTTTCAATTACATCAGTGAAGAAAATATCAAGCTAAGGCAATAAGTATTTGGGTTGAAACATGGGTACTGAAATAAATTTGTTCAATAAATTAAACTTGATTTTGTTAAAAAGCTTCTCACTGCCCAAAGAGAAAAAGTCTTTTAAAAAAATACATAAAAGGGTAGCCATGAGTCCTGCACAGACTCGTGAAGAGCAGAGCAGAGTGTTTTATTGCATTGCAGGGAGTTCCCTGGGCATGGCTTTGTGGCATTTTGGGCACAAAGTATGCCCTGTACCTGTGTGTGAGGCACGTAGCCCTCCCCAGGAGCAGGCACAGGGGACACAGCAAATCTTTCTGCTGGCTTGAACTCACATTTTTCTGCCCCTCTTTCCTTTGCCTTTAGCAGAGCCAATAGCCTGGGGCACAGCAGTTTCCCAGCAGACTCTGGCTGCATTTGAAAATTGTGTGCCAAGTCCCATTTGGGTGAAGTGAAGGAATGAAAGATTACCTGAAGTTGCCCATAGTTACTTGTATTTTATTTGTCTCTGGAGATTCTATATGAAGAAGCAAAGCACAAACAGCCTGTTTGTAGAAATCCAGCTGTTTCTCCCAAATTTGCTGCTGTATTTAATTGCTAACATCTAGCTGGTTTTTCCTTATCGTCCTTGGTGTTATCCCTATTTTTGACAGGCATTTATACCAATTCGACTCAAATTATATGTATTTAGCAAATGGCTTGTGTTTTAGTGAAATTGGAAGACATAAAAGAACACTGAGACTCACCTGCTTATTCAAAATGCTTTGGATGTATTTTTTTCAGGAGAGTCCCACAGGTTTGTCTGTAATGGATTGACCTTCCTTTGACAGCAATGGTGCAGATGCAACACCCTGCAGAAGAGCTGTGGAACCACATCAGGGATGTCATGAGTTGTGTCCTTCCTGGAAGGAGGAGTGAACTGGCCCTGGTGGGTGTAGGTGTATTTGCCAAGTCAAACATCATTTACCTGCCCCACACTGACACCACAGAACAGAGCTGGGGCTGCTTGCAGGCAATTTCATTTCCACAGAGCCATTAGACAGGAGAGCCTGATTCATCACAGGGAACAGAAGTACCACAATTACACAATTATCTGGTGATTTAAAAATTAAGCTGTTTAAATGTGAAGGCATTATACCAATGAGATGCATTTAATCACACATGGAACCAGGCTCCCCCCGAGCCTCTAGCCCATGTTAGCAGCATTCACTGGAGCGTGGGCTTTGTTTTGTGACAGGGTCACATTTCTCTCACCCTTCCATTCAGAAAATGACTGTGCTTGCCCATGAATTGTTGTAATCAGCACCACTTAGAAATGAGATGATGTGCTTAAATGGTGCAGAAAGAATGATCAGCCCCCAAAGCTGAACTTTAGACTTATTTTGCACAAACACCTTTGAATAATCAAGCGGTGCCCATGCAGAGCACACTGTGCTGATGAAGCCTGCACAGGCTTGGCTCTTCCCTGTCATACAGGGATAACTTGTCTCATATTCACACCCAGAGGGGGTGGGATTTAAATGCTCAACCTGGAACAAAAATGCACAAGATCAAAATTGGAACTGGGATTTGTATTCAAAACTGGAACTGGGGTTTGTGTTCTACTTGGTATAAACACCACGGGTCTGGTTGCCTGCACGAGGCTAACATCTTATTAGCATTGCTTTTATTAATATTATATGCATTTTTAGAAATGTAATGATTAAACATTGTACAATTATATCTATAGAAATGTAATGACTGTTACTATTAATCACCATCAAATTTTATAGAAATGTAATGATTTCTGTTTGTTGCTATTAATTATTACTAATTACTGTTACATTTAAGAGAAATGTAATAATTTTTGTTTGTTACTACTATATAGTCTTAATTACTATTGTACTATCATAGTTGTTACATTTTATAGAAATGTAATTGAATTTGTTACTATTCATTACCGTTACATTTTATGGAATTGCAATTGGGTTTTGTTTGTTGCTATTAATTAGTAATAACTACTTACATATTTATTAGAAAAAATACAATTTTAATACCACAGTTGTTATACTTTATAGAAATGCAATTACTGTTGTTTGTTATTAATCAGTATTAGAACGATCTTATTGGTAATAATCTCCTATGATTTTGATGTGTGTTCATTGAGGATTTAGGCAGTGCCCTCCCATCAGTTTCCCCTGATAAATCCTGTGGTACCTTCTCAGACACCTCAGCAAAGGTGACTTTGCTCTCAAAGTCCTTTCCAGCAGGGAAAGATGTGAGTTTGGTGTTGGTGTCCTCTCCAGAAGGGATGTTCCACCAGCCAGGCTCAAGGAATGGAATTGGTACTGAGCTGCTGGAATTAAGAAGAATTGTCAGCAAGGAAGAAAAGGAAGGATTCTTTTCTTGGTGCATGAACCATGGCCTTGAAAGATTTCTTGCTCTATTGTGCTCAATTTTACTAAGAAAGCAAAACCAAAAATTTTCATAATGGCCAGGAAACTGAAGCTTTTATAGCTTGCTACTCACCAGAATTTTCTGGTAGCTGCCTTATGTCTTCTCTCAAACTGATTTGTTTTAATCATTAAATAGAAGTGATATTTTCTTTGGAGCTGGGCATATTTTTCTTCTCTCTGTGAGACAGGTTTGTGAAGAGAGTTAATATCTTTTATTAAAGAAACTGATAAAGTTAGAACAAAAAGAAGAATTGACCTTTCAGGCATACAAGCTGGCAGCAGTAACATTTTTATTGCATGTGCTTTTGTGAAGAAGGCCTAAAAGTGAGAGAGAGCCTCTGGAAAGCACCATAAACATGGATAAGAATGCCTAATTCAAATAACATTTCTCATATCTAGGCTGCCACTCAAGAGTCTCCTTAGACTATGGATCCTTTTACAGGAAAGAAAACTGATTATCTCTTCACAATAGTTAGAAATTCACTGCAAGACATAATATTACAGTGGTATTTAGTACAAAATTAACTTTTTTTTAATCTACTATTATTTTATCTAAAAATGCTGTTGTTACTAATGCTTTTATGCTCACAAATATCAACTACAGAACCAGACCAGTCTGTTCTACCTGACTGTAATCTCCCTCTTCCAGGGCTCCTCCTGTTTCAAAGCCCTGTGCATTTTGGGCTGTTTGATCCATTCACAGAGTGAGAAAATGGAAGCATCAAAGATCCTTTCTCATCTGACAAGGCAAGAGGATGAAAAGGAGGAATGGCTGAGCAATAACAGCTCCTGAAAAAGTGTGATAAAGCTGTAAATGATTTGAAAATTTTAAGGCTGCCTTAGTGTAATAAAACTTAGAGCATCACGTGCTGTGGATAACACCATCATATTAATAATGCCTTGCTAGGAGCTGTCTCATTATCAGCATTATTGGTGAGTGATGTTAGAGGTGCTAACACCAGGTGTGGATTTGTACCCACCTTAGCACAAAGAGGGTGTTGTGTGAAGGACTGCATTGCTTTTGCAAAGGAGCCTTGGCTCTTTGTTGCCATGGAAAGAAAGACAAAAAACTGTTGAAAAGAAAGGACTTGAATAAAGTCTACAAATGGCAAAAGAAAAATGGAAAAAAATATCCAGACTGTACATTTATTTACATTAAAGACAGAGTATTATGAATAAACTGACAGAGCAGGAGAAATACACAGTTTATAAGACAGCACTTCACATTTCTCTTGTGCTGCGTTTGCTTTCAGTCTCAGCCACCTTCTCCTCCAAGCCAGCTCCTTTTCTTAGCTAGAATTGTATTGTGCACTATATACTCAGCTTTCTTTTTGTCTGAAAGTCACTTTAAACTGAACATTAGAGCAGAAGGGTTTTTTTTTCCCGACCCCCTACAATCATTACATTTGTTCCAGCCCACATTAGCACAAACCATTGAAACAAAAATGGCTAAAGAGGCACAGAGCAGACCCACCAGGGTATAAAATTGTGTCTTAGACTCTATTCAGGACCTGTGCTAGCCCTCAGCTATTTTCTTATTAATACCCTTTTTGTGTTCACCATTTAATTCCAGGTAATCCCAGGCAGAGCTTTCCTCCTGGGGCTTTGCCTTCTTTCTGTGTGCAGAGGACCTTGGCTGGGTTACACGAAATCATGTGGCCAGAGGAGAAATTACTGATTGCTTCTAAGCACACCTGCCTTGAGTTACAAGTAATAAAAGCAATTACAAGCTATGGACACAGCGAATTCCTAGCATAAATCAGACACTTTTACAACTACCACGCCCAGCAACCCAAGAGAAAAGGGTTTTCTGCTATGGTACTATCAAATATGCTTAGCTTTATGAAACAGTTAAATGGTCTCATTTTTTACTTACTTGGGGTTTGCAGTACAAGGAGCTCTAATATGGGAGCAACCCTCAGGATTTACTCATCCTCTTCCTTCCAATTTCAAAGTCTTCATGGAGCTGATATCATTTGTAGATTACAAGTTACCCAATGTAAAGGACTGGCATTAAAACTTTCAGGATGAGGTCTATGTGCTGACATTCCTAAGGACAAGGAGGAGCTGCAGTCCCTCCCTGTGTAAGCTCTGGTGTGTTCCCTGCTCTTCCCAGTGTCCCTGCTGCCTTTCAGACACAAGCCTCCTCCCAGAACACTAGTCCCATTACCCACACCCCACCTAAGGCTGCTTCCAGGAAACCAGCTCCACAGGGAATTTCACTAAGAGATATTCCAATGTGTTCTTTCTGTGGTGATTTATTCTCCAAGATGGGTCAGATTTCAGCTCAGTTCCCAGGGCATGACAAATGCTTTCTGGAGTTTGCATGTGTGGTAACTTGACCTTCAAAAGGTTTCTCTTCCTGCATTGGCAGCATTACTTGCGTGCTGCCAGAGCCATGTGCTTTGTTTTTTTCCTAAATGTACTTTAGGCATGGCCAGTTTGTTAGACAGAAAGAGAAGAGAAACAAGAAAGCAATGGCCTCACTTGAGGATGCTAAAGTTCACCAAAGCCAAAAGAAACGACTTTATTAACCTTGGCAGGATGCAGATCACACCCAGACTGATTAATGGATCATATAAGGCCCCACTAGAAATATTTTCTAAAGATAATAATTGAAACCAGATTTTTCATGCCCTAATCTGTTACTACAAGCCCTCTTCCACAACTCACCTGAACTCTGACCATCCAGTGTGTCTTCCCAATTTTGTGAGTTAGGAAATTACTGACTCAACAAAAGGGGCACCTGCCCAGGGCCATTCAGAGTTAGAAGAAAATGGTAAAGTGGCATCAAAAGCAGGCATTGTAACAAGACCTGAATGACCTGTAAAATTTGGATGCACGGTTATAAAATAATTTTAATCTATTTTTTTTATTTTTGATTGTTAAAGGATTTTGACACTCCAGTCACGGTAACCAGAAACTTTTAAGCTTATCTAGGCCCTTCTCCTTTCTGCTAAATAGCATGAGAGTGATAACAATGCACAACTTCTCCTGGGCTATGGTCACGGATCAGCAGGAAAAAATCCAAGGAATAAAAAAAAGTAAATCATTCTATACTGAAATGATTCAAAAATGATTCAATAACACTGAAAAGGTAAATGGCACATGCTTATTTTTGTCTTAGGAAGACACTATAGATGAAAATGATAACCATTTTATCTGCAATAATGCTGAGAACAGGAGTAACACCCACAGAGATAAATGGCTACAGCAATCTCCCCCAATTACAGGCCAGCTGTTCTCTTCAGCACAGCTCCACAGAAGATTAAAAGCACTGGCTGCAAGGTAGAAGCAAGAAACCAGATTCTAAATCTCAAAATTGCATCACTGACCAGTCTCACCAGCCTGAGTTTTGAAGCAGTACCTGGCAAATCCGAGTCTCCTGCAGCACAGATGGATTTGGGATTTAATGCTTTGTTTCAAAGGGGTATGTATGAGCCCTTATGGGGGGGCTGACAGTTTATCTTTGTTTAGAAATATAAGTAAATCACAAAAAAACATTAGAGAAGTTCAAGCTGAACACAGCCATAGAACAATTCCTAGGCACAGAAGCTTTTTCTTTAACACCTTGTACTTCACTGACCAAGCTCCCACCATCCACAGGAGCTGGCTTTGCCTTTCAGAATTCCCACCAGGACAGCAGTACTTACAGAGCCAGTGGTTCATCTGGAGAACACTGGGTAGCTCCAGTCATGACATTGTTCCACTTGTGGCATTTTTACAGGCACTGAGTAGTTCCAAGCTGTAAACCACAAGCACAGCCCACCCAGTCAGAGAATTCCCATCTCCTAAATCACCAGAGGAAAAGGATATGCTCCTGGACACGAGTATGAGTGATTTCTATACTCAGTAACAGGGGCAGCACAGAAAAAATTCCCTTGGCTGAGTGTTAAAGCTGGGGGGTTTGTTTGAACACCTTCCTCCAGCTCCCCACATGGGCTTCCCCTGCAGCCCAGCAGGGCCATGGGGTGGGAAGGAGGGCAGGAATGTTTCTAGAGGAAACCTATAGGTAAAATGAGAAGCAGGATAATCCCAGGCCTCATTCTCACTGTAAATCAATCCCACATTCACAGCCTCTCCTGGGAACAGCAGTGAAAATGACTTAAGAAAAATCAAGTGGCACATGATGCCTGTCCATTAATTTCAGTTTAAACAGCCTTGCTACATTTTAGCAACAGCACCAGTTTCTAAGATAGTAAGATCATTCATTATCACTCCTCTGGTATGTGTTTGTACACTTCAAGAATCTCATTTTGATATCTCAAGGTTTAGCTTTTAAATTTTTCAGATTCTGTGCTGCTTTAGTGTGCAGTTCTGAGCTTCATATTAGGGGATGGTGAGCTCTGTGCACAGTGTAGACAAAACAATTCCTTCTCTAGCTGGGGACCAAGGACAAATGATCCAAATTGCAGGACCAAGAGCATAAACAATGTGGACTGAAGAGAGAAAAACAAGGATGGGACTTGATGGGCTAAAGCTGTAATTGGACAATTAACTCTATTATGCAAATGGACCAGAACTTATAAAAGTGAGACACCCCGTGACCGGTTGGGCATTTTGTGACCATTTTGGTTCATCTTGGGTGCAGCCCTGGCTGGGCTCTTGTGCTGCCCAAGGTGGATCCATTGAGGCCTTTTAACAAATCCCTGCTTTATTCTTTAACTTTGTCCAGCCTCTGTTCTGGGTCAGCCTTCACAAGGCATCAATTGAACTTCAGTCCTTGCTAAAAGGAATGTGTTTTATTTAGATGGAATTTTACTAGACGTCATATTTATAGCAAACATTTATTCTACAAAAAAAAGATATTTTTCTACAATTTTTTTTTTTTTTTGTGACCACAAAATCTATCCTCACTTTCATCCCCTAAGATTCATTCAAGTCCCTCAGGAAAAAAAGATGTGTGTAGGATTATGGATCTCTGAAGGCAGCAGTGAATTCCCAGACACATGGATACTTTCCTACCATCAGCTATAGACACTGACCAGCTCCCAGTGTTTGTCACAGGCGAACTACTGTTCACTTCCAGGAATTTCTAAGGCTGGGGAAGTTCAGCAGAAAATGTATCCCCAAAATGTAAAATCTCGTCTACATGAGAATCTCAAAAGCAACTGTGACAATTCAAAGCAGCAAGTGAGTTTTAACCATGAATTTCTTTCTTTACTATGTGGATGGACATAAGAATTCCAGCCACAGCAAAAGCACCAGGTCTGATTTCAGTGGTTTTCACAGGGATGAACAAAGTTGTTTATACAAGTCCTCAAAATGTTGGAGCAGAGAGAGCCATGGACCGATACCCCACAAATTGGAGACATTCATGTCAAGGTTCACAGCTCCTGGTTCCCTGCCAGTGAATCAGCAAAGGCAGAGCCCAGTAAATAAATAAACCCCAAGCAAAGTGATCTTCTGACTCCCTTTCAAAATAATTTTGCCTGGCTGCAGCTCTGTCTCCCTGCTAGACTTCCACCACAGATCAGAGCTTTGTCATTTTGTCACCATTTGAAGCACTGTCATTTTAAATTATATGATAGTCACGAGGAAAGTACCTGATGTGTCCAAATGATGAACCACCATCTCCTGCCAAAAACAATAAAGTGGCAACGCTTATTTTCTGCTGGGTAAACCTCTTCATTTCTGTATTACACAAGACTTCTTTCAAAGCTGAAAAATGGCATGTTAGCAGCCCCAGAACATTTGCAATCTTGAGATCCTCCCCTTTCTGTGCTCAGCCAGGTCTAAAAATCTGATGGGAGTGGAACTGCTGAAAGTTTGAATATCAGTATTTTTTCCAGCACTGCTTCCAAGTCATTCATGGCTATTTAGCACATACCTCACAGAACTGTGCAGGGCACCATCTGCAAACGTGCTACAGATTATACAGACTGCAAATAAACAGGTGTTCGTCTCATCATCCCACTGACCATTTGAGAGATGCCTGGAACAGCAGCAGCCCATCATCTGTGGGAGAAAATAACACCACACTGCAAGCAGGCTTGGTCCCAGGGACTCTTCAAAGTGAGGAATGTGCTCCAAGTGTGGGCAAAAGGCGTGATTTTATCCCAGAGCATAAGATTTTAAAAGCATGCTATTGGGTCCAAACACACAAAACCACTGAAATATTCAAGTGCTCATTAGCATCAATGCAGACTGGAGTGAAACACTTCAAAAGCTGATAGTGCCAGGGGGTTTTACAGGCGTTACTACAAGATTTTGTTTCATCCAAGCTTTTCTTTTATCATTATTATCTGAACATGCAACATGTCCTTGAGTTATTTCTCTTTTTTTGAAAAAAATGGTGTTAAAATGCTTTTGCTTAACATGCACTTATAAATGCTTAGACACCAGACAACCAGAGCTTTATTCCATGTGTTGCAGGAAGTTATTTATGCCAAATTCCCCTGCAGCTTTTGCGGCTGCACGTGAGTGTGGTGGAAGCAGCCACTGGGAAGGCAGGATGCCCAGATCCTGTGCCAGGATCCACACTGAACCTGGAAAACACAAATACAAACTGCCTCTGTGACTAGTGACTCTTAGGCCATGTTGGCTCCTGGCCCCTTGTCACAGGGCAGAGTTGGATCTTCCTTGGGAAAAATGACCACGGGCTCCCTTCTGTCCTAGAAGATGGAAGTTCAGATTTTTTGGGTGGGTAATTTTGTGAATGGCCCTTCCAGCTAGAACTGTTGAGCAAAAGGAATGGTTATCTTTCCTTTCTCTCTTCAATGAAGTGCAGGTGAATTAGTTCAGTTACAAGAGATCACTTCAGACAAAATTCTGAATTTTTCAATTAAAAAAAAAAAAATAAAGCAAACCACTTTGCAAAATTGTGGGCATTTGTCTATTGTAGTATACAATTTGGTTCCAAAGAAAAATCAAGGAGATCTACCCTGAAAGGATTTGCACAATTTATAATCTCTCAAGTGGTCATTTCTTGTGATTATTTGTGGGGACTTTTGGAAGGAATTTGAGATGGGCCTTTTGAGTTGATTTTTGATGAGGTAGTTTATTTTTCTTATCTTCTACATAGGTAGGAAGGGTGAGTGTGGCTCACATTGTTACAGTATGGTTCAGAAGGTCACTAGACTCTTAGCTACAAGACTTTTTAAGGAGTTATTGGCTAATAAAACACTGCCAACAAGGATATTTATGTTTTTGACTTAATATTTAAATATTTTATCTTATGAACTTATGTTGCAGTGTAAGCTTTCTTAGTTAATCATATTATGACACAAACTTATAGCACTCTATTTTAATCTCTTTGTTTACTTGTGTAATTTTTTTATTTTAAACTCTAAAATTTTAAACTTTCTTTTACTTAGCTTAATGTGTCTCTGCTTTAAACTATAAATCCACATTCTCACTTCTGTTACTTAAGTTTGGAAGCTTTTTTTTAAGGTTTTATGTTGAATCCTATGTTTAATTTCAAGCTTTGTCTTATACAGGCCCAAAATTCTGGGAGTTATTTGCATTTAGGATTCCAACAACTTCTAAAAAATACCTTTTCTAATTCTTCCCCTCTTCCCCTCTGCAAAGGGGCTCATTTTGGAAAGGTGAATGTAGCACTCCAGCCGTCACCAGACGAGCAAGGTGACAGACAACACTTGCGGTCCCTGACAGAGCTGCCCTTGCAGATGGTGTTCCACCACCTCACCAGCTGCAGGGATTTTCTCTTTTCAAGGCCTTCAGCGTCTAAGCTGCAAAAATAAATAATTTCAAAAGTTAAGGCATCATGAAGGAGCTGGATGAAGTGGGTTGTGCCGTTCTCTGGGCCATCATGCTATAAATGGCTGCTTACAAACAATGCTGGTCTTGTCTGCCAGGCTACAGTGAAAATAAAACTGAGGCACGATCCTGACTCAATTCAAGGTTTCCAGACGTCATTTATGATCATTTCTAATTTCCCACACTAATTTCCCGAGTCATTTTGGAGTTGTTGTTTTTTGGTTGTTTCTTTGTCTCAACTTGCAGAAGTAATTCCTTTAAGAGGCATTAAAGCAGGACACTGAGTATTTTACCCAGCATTACTGTCACCATGTCTTTCACTAGAGTAAACAAGAAATCTTCTGCAGTTTGGTGGAGCCTTTCAGCATTAGCAGTTAAGTAACATTAAAAGAAATATGGTTTAAGGTGTACAGCAGTGGTGAAGCAAGCTATATTTTTCCTGTTTCCAGTTCATTCAGCTGAAGAACCAAAAGAAAATAAAGCCCCAAACAACATAACTTACTGGAATTCAGTCAGGAAACAGAAAAGAATTTCTTCCTCCATTCCCAGCTCAGAATCAGCTTATTGGAAATTTAAAGATGCTTTAGGAACAACAACAAAAAAAAAATAAAAATTGAGTAACAAGTTTTGAACAAGTTTTGACTTGCATTCCCTTTAAAGTGGGGGTTTTTTTTATACCTAGTCAGGAAAGCAGAAAGTAATGACAATTTCATGACTTCACTAGAGCATCTTCAAACAGTAATTTTCCAATTGACAATTTTTTTCTCATTTTTTAAATCAAATCCTAATCCAGCTAAAAGCATGTTTCCTTGAAATGCATACAGCTCCTTTACTAAAGAAACATGCAATAAGGTAATCCTAATAAAGCCTGCCATAACACCACATGAAACAGTAAAACCTCCAAAGAAACAATCCTCAAACCCCCACAAACCCTTTAAAACTTAATGCTGCACTGTATTAGTCACTGGACATTTCTGAATGAGGTCACACGCTCCCAAATCATTACAGAAGCAGCCTCCAAAACACTTTCTGAAGTTTATAACCAACCCAAAAGAACAATTTGGGTATCCTGAGGTTTATCCTTGGGGAACAGAGGGTGTTTACAATGTTGGGAAGCATGCACACCGTGAGCATCCTCAGAACAGCTGGGGGAAGGGTTATTGATACAGAGCCACAGGGTTAACTTGTGGAATCAGGGGATAAGAGAGGTGAAAAGAAGAACCCCCACTTGGGTGGAATGTTCTAGTGAAACCTCAGCTTCTCCATAGGAAAAACTGTTGATATTAATACCTTTTTTAATTAGACCATAGTCCAAGCAGAGTCTAAGGGCACACACACAAAGCAGACGGTGCAAATACAATTCTGAGTAATTGTATTTGCACCTTCTTCTTGCAATGGCTTACTCATCAGAAAACTAAAAAAGCTCCTTCTAGGAAGGGAACCAGGAAAGCCATAGTATGAACTGGTTTAAGGGTTTTTTTAAATGAACTTTTAACAGTTATCAGCAATTTAATTTTGCCTCAAGCAGAATGTATAAAAAGGTTTTCCCTCTAAGAGGTTTCCATATATGTAAATAGTGACCTAAATGTAAGCATATTCATGACTTTCTAAAGTTTGAATGAATTACCAAGCTTTATCTTTACATTTTTCATTTTGAAGCTATAAAAAGATATTCTGTAGTTTTTCACACTATCTCTATGCCTGAAGATGTCTGCACAGATCTCTCTGCACAGAAGCCAAATTTGAGAGATCTGGGATGAGTTTTAGACAGTTCTCCAATACTGAGATTATTTTGCATTCACACACAAATAGTGTGACACTTCAAATGCCACCAGAACTGACTGGAACAGAGTAAGAAGAAACAAGAAATTCAAATGCAATAACTTTGGGTTTTTAATTTTTTTCTTTTTTTTACTTAGACATCATATCAAGCTTAGTACACATCAGATAATAAAAAAATAAACACTTCTAGCCCAGAACCTCAAGCTTATGTGTTTATTTTCACTTTTTAAAAGGTAAAGAATCCCTAGTCAAATATATCAAAGAGTAATAAAGAATTTGAATGAAGAATTTAACCCTCTATTGCAAGTATTTTCACTTTCAATATCCTTCTGCATTGTTTCTAGAAGTTTGATATGATAAGATAAAGGAACATTAAACTTGCCTTTTGTCTCTTTGGACTGCTCTGCTCATTTCATCACTCTTGAAAGATTATAGATTTCAGCATGGTATGTCATTAGAATTTGTCCATAAATCAGAATATGTCATGCTCTTCCCTGAAAAATTAGAGGCCTTTTCACCATCCCTCCTTTTAGCTAACGATAAACTATTCACATAACAGCAATCAAATCCCCTCTCAGCTGTCACCTTGATAAATTAAACAACTTGACTTACTTCAGCTTATCGGCAAAAAGAGCATTCTGTGGCTTTGAACATGTCCGTGTGGTTTTTTTCTTCCTGTTCTTGGATTTTTTATTTCCAAAACGGGGATATCAAAGCAAGTCTGAGCATGTCAGCAGCTGAGTATTAAGAAACACATTGATTTTTTATTTTGCCATCCCTGTTAGATAGCACAGAGGATGAATACTGCAGCAGATCTGGAAGCAAAATTCTCAGGCTGATAAATATTAAGCAGCACAAAATCTTGTGCAGTGTTACAAATTCAAGGTCCACTGGAATTTTCTGTATTTTAGTGTCCTTTACCTACCTTTCTCACTTATCACCTTAGTTTCTCTATCTGTGTATGAACCACTTGGTCTGGTTTACCAGAGAATTTATGCGAGTCACTCTCGAGAGGAAATAATAAAAAGCAAAAATGATGAGTATAGTAAAATATAAGTTTGAAATTGCAATTCAAGTCGTGCTTGCCAGATAGTCCATTAACATTTTCTAAGCTGACAAGGTACTGCTACTTTTACAAAGCACTAGGATTGATTTAAAACTCTGCTGACTGAGCTGGTATTCACTACTCACTCAAACCCACTCTGGAGATATAACTGGCATGTCAGATTTAGGATCCTCAGATAAAAACAGAGAGCAAATGGTTTTATTGTTGGCATAACCATCACACCACTGACATTTTTCATTACAATATTACAAATTTAGCCAAGGAGAAGAATTGGAGGAGAAATAAGGACTGAATTCTTTCTTCCAACTGAGTACCTTTGCCTTTAAAGTGTTAATTCATCTCTGTTTAAAAAGATAAAAAATTTGGTGGGGAAAGGTCCCCAGTTTTGGTATTTAGAATGCCTTTGGAGTCAGAATGCCAGGGATATTAAAAGGCGTGGTGTTGGACAGTCACTGCTGGAGGGTCAGCACAGCAGCACAAAATGTCCTTCCACCCCCTTTTTAAGCTGCAGAGCAAGTCCTCTCTTTCTGTAAGTTATCTCGAGGTGTTTACCAGCCATTAACCTAAAAGTGGCTGTAATTTCCCAGCCTGTTATTAGCAGTGGTGACTAAACCTGATCAGGCACCGTCCTGTCAGCTGTCTGGGATTACAGATGCAAGGCACCTCTCCCTCTCTCCAGTCATGACAATCCATTAGTTCTGCTGTTTGAGAGCAGCTGTACCACTCGCAAGGTAATTTATTCAGATTCTCTCCAAATTATTGCAGAAACGTGGGAAGATGAGGGATTTGATGAGGCTGTGTATTTACTGTCAGATAGCACAGGTTGGTCAGAAGTGATGGGAGATTATGTTTCATGAGGAAAAACACACCCTTTTTAAGGCTAAAAGTTTAATAAATCCCATGAGGCAAAGGACAAAATACTTTAACATGTCAGTCATGTCTCACAATGTTATGAACAAAACACCCCTAAAATCGTACACATGAAGTTCATTAAAATTTTCCCTTTCTGTCACAGCTTATTGAAGCATTCTTCTAAAAAGCCCCTGATTTAGTCAAAGCTGATCAAAGTATGAGAACCTACAAAATGCTCTGCTTGAATAGTGAGCAGGGTGGGACAGGTAAAATTCAACAGACTCAATTCCAAGCTAAAATGGAGGAATTTAGAATTTTGGAATCTAAGTTGTGCTCAGAGAAATGACATCAATGTGTGTTTTCTGAAAAGACCTGGCAAAAACCTACAACACTTGGAAAACTCAGTGTAAAACTTGGGTCTCTTCTTTAGCCCCAGTGATAACACCCACCCCTGCACATGGCAAAGCCTGGGGAGGAACACCCTTGGGGAGGAACTTTCCTTTTACTTGCCATTAATACTACACCAGCAGGCCAGTCACACCAAGGGGAGCCAAAGTCAATCTGTAACTTCAATAAAACATCTAACTTTTGTTTCACTGGAATAATATTTGCCATATTTCTTTCATACATACATTGGTGTAACCACGGCCCCCACAACTGAATGGCACTGAGGATGCTCAGCTGCTTATGATGCCAAATTTTCCTGTGGATTTGACTTAGCCTTTCACCCAGCTTTAGAATTCAAATATATCCACACGTTGAGTACACTGATATGTTCCCAGCAATGAAATGTCAAAAACACTGACAATCTCTTCATGGTCTTAAATCCAATATCCTGTGGCCTCACTGACTTCTGGATTTTAATTTGCTATCCCAGTGCACAGTAATTTCTGGTTATCTCTGTCACAGTCTTAAGCACATCTCAAGATGAAATTTTGGCAGGCTGTCATGTTTGTTAAGAACAGGTGCTCTGACATTTTGCAGCTGGTTTGGTTTTTTTTTCCCCCCCCCTATATGTTCTTTGAAACTGGGCTCTGTGTGTGTGAATCATCTCTGACCATCTGAATATGTAGATCTTTTAATCCCCACTTTCATACATACATGCACAGACATTAATTTTAATCAGGGAAAGCTAAGATGAAATACCAATAAAAGAGGAGTTGTTAGGCATGACATTTCATTTATGGATGTAGCTGGGAAGATTAATGTCTGAGCCAGCAGCCTGTCCATTACCACCTTCCACTGCTGAGGAGCAACATCATGTGTAACAACTGAGCATGAGAAATTCTCACTTGCCAGATCATTCTCTTGCCCTCAATTTGTCTGTGCAATACTATTAATTAAACCATGAAGACCAGATAATTTTCAGTGAGGAATTCTGCATGATCCCTTTTCAGGACACGTCAGTTTGTGCACATTTGTGTATTTTATCTTGATTAATATTTTAAATTTCTTTAATGTGTGACTTACCTGAAGGAACGTCAGCTCCCCAGGACTCTGCTCGCTTGAAAGAAAAATTGAAAGCATTTTAAAGTGTGGTTTTAAAGTGTGGTCCCATTTTAAAATGGAGTTTTCCCCTCATAATACAGAAAGCTATTTTTGTCTGGGTACACTGAGAAAAACTATGAACTTGTTCTTACCACTAGCTCACCTGGCCCAGTAACAAGAACAGAATTGAGAAACAAATGCTAAGAGTGAAAACTAAAGTGAATTTTATGGAAAATACTGCATGGATACCTTACATAATAAATGCATTTACAAATAATTACCCATCATCGAGAAAGAGCGTGGAATAACACAGCAAAAGCTTTGAATGGAATCAGTTATGGCTGAAACACCTTCCTTCAAAGCAGCTCTCCTCTTCTGAAACCTTTCTGTAAATTCCATAAGGATGGCTGTAGCCAGAGAGCCCAGCAGTTCTGATTAAAAACCAGCATGGCAATGAGGAAATGTGTTAGCAGGAGCTCCATCTCTTCTTGTAAGACCTATACAGGTCTTAACATGTGTACAGGTTGGAAAAAAACAAACCAAATCAGCAGACTGGGTAGAGCACTCTATTGCTCCCCACCCCTCCACATCCAGGCACCTAAAATCAAATCTATTTAAGTAGGAGGGGAAGAGAAAGAGAAAAATTAGAGGAATCACACAGAATCTTAGAATACTTTGCTTGGAAAGGACCTTAAACCTCATCCAATTCCAATATCCTGCCATGGGCAGAGAGACCTCCCACTAGACCAAGCGACTCAAATTTCTATTCAGGTTTGCCTTGAACACTTGCAAGAACCCACAACTTCTGTGGGCAACCTGTGCTAGTGCCTCACCACCCTCTGAATAAAGAATTTCTTCCTAATATCTAATATGAACCTGCCTTTTCTCATTTTTAAAGCCATTACTCCTTGTAGGAGAAGGGAGAATATTGGTGAAAGTATAAGCAGATTTGTTTCCAGACATCATTTCCAGAATGATTATTCTACAACTGAGTTAGGAACTAATCCTTAGTGACTTGGGTCCCTTTTATTCTCCAACCTCTCTATTAACATTGCTAAATTAATTTCTTCCTTATAACATGAAATGAGAAGATACACTTTTTAGGGGAAAAATAATTATATATCAAGTACAATGCTTGGAAATGAAAAAAAAAATCCATTTTATTTTAATGTCTTTTAAACAGGGTGATATATTTGAATTTTACCTCAGGTGAGCATTTTAACAGATTTAAAAGAAAAAAAAAAGAATTGCCTAAATTGCCTAGCACGTAGGGATATCCCTAGGAAAAGTATTTATTTCCACATCAGATTAGAGGGAAAATAAAGGCTAAGCAGATTATGACGTGACACCTGTGGGTGTTAAAAAAAGGGTCTATTAAAAGAAAATTGTATTTTTTCCCCATGAATACAAATATATTCACAGCAATAGCTTTGGTGCTGTCTTATGTTTAAAAAACTAATCCTGCTGTAAGTGCAGAGATCAAGGGTATTTTTTAACACCTCAGAGAAGGAATTCCTTGCATGTCCTAGGTGATCCCCAGAAGAGTGACCATGTACCACACAGGAAGTGTTATCCCACCAATCTGAGCTTCACATGTATTGTGTACAACAAGATTGGCAGGAAAAACCCAACCCTTATTAACTCAAATGCATGATTTGCCTCATTTATGAAACCTCTGAAATTCAGAGGTGTGAGATATGTTCAGTCACTGTCAAGGACTTCATCCCTTGTCTGTGGATACTCTTCAAAAGACTGACAAAATCCACTGTGCTCAAAATACAGCAGATTTGTTTGCACTACTCAGCAAGGAGTAAAAAGGCCACCCCTGCTTTTATCAAATGCTGCCTTTATTTCCAGCAATGTTTTGTGTATTTGAAGCACCTAAGTACTTCACTAAACACTTTTCTGCCATCTATCATGGACCAATATCACAAAACTTCTTGACACCCTTTCCATTTTTCAGAAGGGGAAACTTCCCACTGGACTAGCTTGACTTGGGAAAGTGTTACTACAGAAAATCACTGGAGAATGATTTTGTTGGCAGTGAAAAATGGATTTCCTGAGCTTCTCTCTTTGAGGAAATCCACTGGCTGCCACCAGCAGGTATTTCAGCACACAGCTTCGCCCCTCCTCACAGCCACATCCTTTCTGCAGCTCCAAAACGTCACACGCTGGGCAGACACCTTAACATCTGCCTCATTTCTTGTTACTGGAATTGTCTCTGGTAACTAAAAAGAAACTCAAAGCTAATTTTTCCACCAGGAGTATCTGTCATCACCTGGGACTTCACATGCAATGCGCTTGGAAAATGCAGGGTAAGGTGTCTGACACGAGGGTTGCTTCACCGTAAAAATCTCCTCTTTTTTTCTGCCATGCCTATTGTGCTGAACAGAAAATGAGGTGTTTGTGCTGAAATAGAATGTGCTTGCTTGTGGATAGGAGTCAACATGTTAAACAGCTCCCTGGAGCATTAAACAGAGAAGAAAGAGAAGACAGGGAAAACATAAAGCAACACCCAAAGAACCTTACCTCAATATTTTTTTATAAATCGATGCTCTACTAGAATTAAGGAGACTGAGGAAATCTCTGCTGCCCACCTCACACCTGCACACGAGGATGAGCTGCTCAGATGTGGGGTGACCACGCTGGGACTGTGCTGGCAGTCTTCTGACCACAAACAAAAACCATATCCAACATTAAATTTCCTACTATTCAAGTAATGTGGCAGAAGCAAAGATGCAGTGACTCTCATTAAAATCCAATTTTCATAGAAAGGGAATATTCATTACTTTTAACAAAACGTGGTATAGACAGATCAGCACAATTACAGAAGTCAGACTACCAACAGCATCTGGTACTGGCTATCAGAATTGTCCTTGAAAAGAAATACCTGGAGATTAAATGCAAAAATCCAGCCCAGAAGAGTTTATAAAGTATAACCAAAACTCAGAGTGTTTGTGGCTGATCCCCCCGCAAAACAAATTTACCTACATCCATCCCTGAGACAAGTTACCTTGGTGCCTTTAGAGGACTCATTCTATTCATAT
The DNA here is from genome assembly GCF_017590055.1 of Onychostruthus taczanowskii. Taxonomy (NCBI): domain Eukaryota; kingdom Metazoa; phylum Chordata; class Aves; order Passeriformes; family Passeridae; genus Onychostruthus; species Onychostruthus taczanowskii. Next base: position 354,829 of record NW_024498518.1, read on the forward strand.
TTTTAGAGAAATCTTAAAGTTCCAGAACTGGAATCTCACTCTTGTTTAAAAACATCGCATCAAGAGCCCTCACCACAACCAAGCCCACAGCTTTTTACAGTTTTCTGTACCTGCTGCCCTGTTGCAGAGGCCAACACACCTGCAGCTCTGAGCCACTCCTGGTGTCACCCTGCAGCCACCTCTGGGCTCTGATATCCCTTCAGGGGAAGGCTCACTCCAAGTGTTATCCCTCAGCCAAGCCAGGATGCTTTTAAAGTTACCTAATTGTCACCCTGTTCTTCTAAGTTCTTCTAAGCCTTCTGAAGTTGACATTCTTGTAACAAAGTTTCTCACGCACCTTTATGTAAATAATTATTGGTTTACACTCTTTTCTTGAGGAGGAGAAATTTGATGGACTGTTGTCTTGGCCAGTGTCATTGGAGAGGTGGCACTTCATCCTCCAATCCATTGTCACTTTTGTAAGTCTATAAATATTGGAGTCAGAAAATAAGCTTCCCTTCTTTTTCTTCTTCTGACCTCGGAGTCCAGTGTCTGCCTCGTTTTATTTTGTGTCCTATTGCCACACCTAATTATGACCACCATTATTTCTACAGCTTTTTCATGTAAGAATTACAAAGTACTCCAATAAACAATTCCAGTTAATAAAAAAAGGGGGAAATTTAGTTGGGTTTTTTTTTTTTGCTAATCAAGCCATCAGGTTCTCTTAAGATGCAGGTGTCATTCTCATTCCTGCTGTAGGCTTCCTGAGTGATTGTGAGGAAATTATTTGTGTTCCTTGTGCTTTAGCTCTCTATTCATTAAACTGAGATAACAGCACTTCCTTTCTCTGACCTTTTGTATGTTTTCTCTGAAGCCTATTGTAAATTTTACTGGGCATGTACTGTGTCTTATTGTGTGCAAATTCAGTATCTATTAAAACCTTCATTTCAGCTGGAACCTCAAACAGCTAGAGAAGAAATAATAACACACAGCCATTTCAGGTGGAATAAACGTGTAACTTGTTAATGTTCTTTTAAAATACAACGTGCTTCAGCTGGGAAGATTTAAGATGAATGACAGTATAAAATAGATATTTTAATTCTGTGCTTTGTAATGCCACATCCTCTTACAGGCAACAATATTAATGTGGAAATCGCTCTCAGAATATAAGATATTACTTCTAGCAACCAAAGTAGCATTGATTACCCCATGTATCCTTTTTAAGCCCTTCATTTTATAGACTGAAAGTTATTTTTAAGACACAATCTTGAAGAAAGGGATCTTTGATACAGCAAAACAAAGGCAGTAGACCATGAATATTTAATGGGTGAGCAACTATTGTCTCAGGATTGATCTGCTAAAATCCTCCAAAAAATAAAAAAACCTCCAAATCTCCCAAACCACCCCTATAAATCAAAGCAAACAAAAGCAGAAACAAAACCAAAGAGTCCTGACTGTGGTTAGAGATGCACAGCATCACTTCTGAGACTAACTTTTCTCAAGGAGAGGCCAGCAGAGGTTTCCTGACACCTTCCCTCCTCAGGTGGTTGAATCCCAATGCCAAGTGCCAGCATTCCTGGGATCAGGTGGAATATTCCCTTCACTGACAGGTTTTGACCACAGAACAATGTTTAATACACACCAAGAAATGGGCAAGGGTGATGGCAAGCCCCAGGCTGACCCCTGTCTTTAAGCACTTTATTTTGCTGTATTTCAGACCTAGTGGCACACAGAAGGCTACTGGAAAGCTGCACCTTCAGGATCACAAACTTGATGGATAAAATATTCTTTGGCACTGACTTGTACTACTGAAGAAATAAAAATGCTCTGAGTAAAACTAAGTCAGGAGGATGAAAAGTCATTTTTTTCTGAAAATAGTCCTGTCCTACCCTGCTAAACTTAATAAGGAAAATCTCTTTTTTTTCCCCCACCTCTCCTCTCAGAAAATAGAGTCATCATTTCCTTTTGCTTTGTTTTCACCTTTGCCTGGAGTCAGTCTTTGGATATTAAAGGCTTTTCAGATGCATCCACAGAAGCCAGCAATGTTACACTACATAGTACAAAACCAGCTGCAGCAAATTGATTTCAGTGTTATCCCTTATTTCTATTGTTTAATTAAAAAAAAAAAAATTGACCGCTTTTCTTAAGGATAAAGCACGGGGATAAAGAGCAAGGGGATGGACAGGCTGCAATGTCTGCAATGCTCCCTTGTACTATCCAATTCAAGTGCTGGGCTTCAGATTCCTGGTATTTAAAACTGAACTTTAAACTTATTTCTTCTAAAAGATGAAGTCACACTGAAAAAGATTACCATTTCTGTTGCCAGCAGGCACAATTTTCAGAAGAAATAAAAGAGATCTGAATTCCTGAAGAACTTCTACTGCTTTGTGAGGTAATACTTTTGCCTCTTATTTTGTGTGGAAAATTACCTGATTATTTTTTTTAAGGTCTGTTTCAAATTACAAGTTGTCTGCAATCACCTTCTAGTTTAGAAGTACATTATAAAGACATGCTAAAAAGTAATTTAATACTTTACTATAATAAATCCTAGAAGCACAGAATGGTTTGGGTGGGAAGCGACTAAAGACCTTCTAGCTCCAACCCAGTAATGTTCATTAACGCCAGTAAAGTTCATTAATGTAACAGCAGCAGGGCTAATGTAGCTTTATACCACTGGCTGGTGTCTTCAGTGAGGATCTCTTGGAGCCTGCAAACTGCACAGCACTGAAATTCATAAACTGGAAAGATCTGCAAATACTTAAGCAGAAAAATAATCAATAAAGATCCTATGGACTTGAAAATAGAGGAATAATATAAGGTTCTCTGGGCAGAAAAAGTGTCAATGATATGCAGATGGAAAAGCGTTATTCAAAGACCAGACACTTGGGAAATAAATCTGTTTACATCTTTACACGCCTGTTATTCTGCTACAAAAATAATTGCAATTTATATTGTCTCTAGGTGCCTCACAGTCAGGAAAACAAAGATCACACTAAAATCAGAAACTACTACTAGTAATGAATCCATTGTCTTTGTCACCAAAGCTGAAGTCACAAAACCACCTCCAGCTCCACATATCCCACCCTGCCTGGCCTCCTCTCCCCTTCCTGAGGAAACACTTCATACTTCATGTCTAACCAGCTTCTAGGAGGTAAAACCAAAAAACCACCAGGTACATCACTCATTTCCCATCACTCATTTATATTTTAACAATGAGAAATGTCCTTCAACCCAAACCAGAAAGGAGACAGCAAATATCTGAAGTCTTTTGGTACTTTTTTTTTGTTGTTGTTGTTTAATGTGGCTGCTGTCCTAAATAAAATCTCAGAGCTGCACAATGAGAGGTGGAAAAGGTCTCAGTCAAAAAAAGTGGAAGAACTTTCAGATACAAAACTCTTGATGTATTAGAAAAAGTGTAAAAAACACCCAAACAAACAACTGAACAGGTAAAATAGTTAACTAATAACAAAATAAAGGGGTGAACCCCCCCAGATAGCACATTGGGAATGCCTGAGAGAGGAGATCTACTGGAAACAGTATTTTGGAAAAAGGAAAATGTTCTGGAAGTGTGCAAGACAGGGCCCAAGGCTGAGAACTGACAGCTAATTAGTTATAAACTTGTAAATGAATATGACAGCAAAGAATGTTATTGTGATTTTTACACCCTATTAATAAAGACTTTATTCTGTGGACAACGCAGCTAATTAAATGTGTTCCATTGACAACTTCCATCAAACCCAAATTTACCATATTGCACCTGATGCAACCCAGACAGATACAGAAAAACTGAAGGGAGTTCTGGGCAGAGAAAAAAAAAAAAAAAGCATTGCCAACTCCATGTGAAGGAACATTTCAAAAACTTTAATTAGGGGGTTGAACAAGATGTGCCTTCAGCCTCAGTCTGTTATTCTGCAATTCTCAATTGTTCAGACAGCTCGAGAGACACAAATAACAGACAGAAGGTACATTTCACGCACTAAAACTGTACTTTGGGATAGGGAAACAGCCTGAAAAGACAGAGTTTGTGTGAGTGAATGCAACACTGAGACAGGGCACTGTCAGTCAGGGGAGTCCTGCACCCAACTGAGACTTGTGTGAGGTCTGTTGGATGGAAAAGTGTCAAAATTCAATTTATGGATGTGTTCTCATTGGAACCTCTTGGGGAAAATTCAGACACTTTTCTATAACTCACTCTCAGTTGGGAGAGGGTCAATATTGCTTTGCCAGGATCAAGGGGCAGGAAATATACATTTTCCTCACATCTAAACTCAGTTCATAACAAACTCCTACAATCACAGTGGTCTGATCCCCATGCAAACTATTTTAAATCAGGAATATCTATTTCAAGAATTGTCACAAGCACACCACTGGGAATTCCACAGAATTGTCATGGCAAGTTTAACAATTACTTTGTCTTCCTTCCATATCCTGCCCTTGTTTCTCTACATTGGGTGGGGAAGGGAAATAATCTGATCAGGTACCACTGCATGCACTCAAGGAAATAGAAATCAATCCTGCACAGAATCCCAGTTTGTTGCTAATCCAGCCAGGGAAAGAATACCCCCATATTTTTTTGCATAATGAAGAAAAGACAGATAAAGCAAAAAAAAAAAAAAAACTTACTAGCAATTTAGGCATTTGTCATGTAAAATATTTGTCCTTCAGGGGATATTCCTGAATGGCTTGTCTTGGCAATAGTCTGGAATGTAAGGGGACTTAGCTACTCCGTAGTTTTCATATTTCTTTCTCAATTTTGCATTTAATTTCAGTCCTAATTTTTTTCCCTGTAAAATCACAAAAACGAATCATGCATTCTAAAAAAAAAAAGTAATAATAAGCTGAGTATACTTAAATATATATATGAACATACATATATGTGTGTGCGTGTGTCTTGTATTTGCCGGGTTCCCAGACAAAGGAAGGAATGATGAATCTGACAACATGTTGTTAGAAGGATAAGTTATTATTTTATGATATTATGTTAAAGAATGCTATACTAAACTATACTATAAAGAATACAGAAAGGATACAGAGAGAAGGCTAAAAGAATACTAATGAAAAACTCGTGACTCTTTCCAGTGCCTTGACACAGCTGGCCATAATTGTCCAATAAGTAAAAACAATTCACCTGTTGGATAAACAATCTCCAAACACATTCCAAAGCAGCAAAACACATGAGAAGCAAATGAGATAATATTGTTTTCCTTTTTCTCTGAGGCCTCTCAGCTTCCCAGGAGAGAAATCCTGGGCAAAGGGGTTTTTCCAGAAAATATGACAGTGACATGTGTGTGTACAGACCTACAATAATTCACTTAGCAGTCAAACAAGTCCTCAACACCCTTGCACTGGCTTAAGGAAAGAAATTATACAAGCCAGTGACAATTGCAACTTCAATTGGAAGACACACAGCCGATTTAGCTCGTTACCAACAGAGCCATCTGTAGAAAGGTTTTTAGGCATCACAGGTAGCAGTAGTGCAAACATCTACTTTCCTTCAAGAAGGCCTTGTAACGAATATTAACCCATTTCATGCAGATCTGCTTAGATTTTGCTGGACTGTGAGGAAATTTTCATGCTCCACTCAGACATAAGAAATCCATATGTAAAACTGAAGTGATATCAGCTGACAATCTTATTTATAATGAAGGTTACAGTATCATGTCAATATTAAGAAACTAATTTCTCACTCTATTTCCCCCCTGCAATATTTTGAGATTTAACTGATCATTCCTGAGCTTTAATTTTGAGCTCCGCTGAACTGTTGTTGATGTTCCATTTCAAAAAGGAACAAAAAAAAGAAAGAAGAACATGTGTGAACTGGAGTCTTTCTCCTGCAGCCAAATGGTGCAACTGATTCAGACTTCCAACCTTCCAAGCAGCCCTCAAATGGTGACTTACAAGTTTTGCTGGATAAGGCAAAGAGAGCAACACTAACCCTGATTTTTCTTGACTAAAAAAGCCACCATCGTGAATGGAAAGACCAAGTCTGTGTCCATGTAAGTACTTCTTTGCACTTATATTTTACACACATTTGGAGTATATGCAAGAAATGTATTTTGGCTATTCATCCCTCAAAGCACACTCTTGGGAGAATGTGATTAAGAAGTTAGAGTTTGGAGAAGAAATAACATCCAGTTTTATCTGCTCTATCTGCTTTGCAGTCTTAGAAAGATGCTTATTCTTCTGTCTGCTTTTCTTAAAAGGCGGACTAAGGCATGCTTAAGGTTTTTAATAGAATCTTCAAAGTAGGGAGCTACAAAAATCCCAGCCACATCACAAACCACCATTGATTACTGGTTATCGTATCTCAATAAAACTGAGTTTACTGCAGAATGAATTTTTGTGGGCAGGATGTCATCAGAATTAACTCATATAAAATTACTCATTTAAAAAATACCATTGGAGAGGGATAAGGTTATGGTTAGAAGAAATAAAATTGTTCTGCAATGGCAATCAACCTGGTTTTGTTCTAGACCCCAAATCCTCATATACCCATATAGATAAAATAATAAATCTCTTTAGCCTTATTGTAAGACTGATTGAATATTGCCTTACAAAGATCCTTATGAAGCATTTCTATGATTATCAGAATAATTTTAAAGCTGTATTTTTTTATGTACTTGTAGCAGAACTTTACTAATCCCATTAAGTGCACCCTGTTTCTGCAGTGCCAGCGATTTGAGCTCTGCTAATGAAATGAGTCAGCTCTTCAGCTCTGAGGCCCTTTTCATCCCACAAGATCAAAAGTTTACTACAAGAATTAAGCAGCTGGAGAAGGAAGAGACTTCCACACTTCCCTGCTTTACGATGCAGAGGTTTGGATACCACAAAGTCTTTCCAAAGCTGCAGACAAAGCTTGTTCCTAAGCAGGAAGACCCCAAGTACGAATACATGGAATCCGTCAAGCACTGTTTCCAAAAATGTGGAGTTCTAGCCCGACACCACAGAATTAAAACAAAGGCAGTGTGACAGTAGAGGGTACATTAGAATAATAGAAATAGAATGGCAGGCTTGCAGAAGGGTGAGGAATATTTAACTAAGATGTAGAAAAGATTATGTTGGAGCAGCACATACTTTAGTTCCCCTGTGGAGCTGTAATAATTTCCAGTGTATAGTTTTGTTTCTTTCCCGACAAAGTTATAGGTTGTTTTTCAAGGTCGGGTATTTTTCCTCCTTAAAATGCAATCAAAATGCCTACATTGTTTATAGTTAATGACTTCTGGAAGACTAGCAATATTTTAAGCTTACATGACATGTTCCCCTTGCTCTCAGCCAAAGGCCTATCACCCTTTCCATTCCTTCAACATTACAATTTAATTACTGTGGAAACTACATATGCAAGCTGCATTTATTAATAAATACAAATCAAAATGTCTAAAGTAAATTATTGATACGCTATATTATCTCAGCTTTTCTGTGGAAGTCCTCATAAAAATAACTTTAGTTTTGACAGTCTGACTTCCAGGATTTTATATTATAGCTCTCAGTAGGACACAATTGTTCATATATATGTTAACCTTTAAATAAATTCTCTTTAAGCAAATGTAATGTCTCCGATACCAATCCATGAACATCCATATTCTGAAGGTTATATTTTAAATTGCAATAGTTTTGTGTATTTATTTGCATTGAAAAGATTTAGATATTTAGAGATATTCTGGAAGGAAACTACAGAAGATAGATATAATTTTAAATTATATCTAGAGCATATAATTTATACATATAAATTATATAGATACAACTATAATTTTATATAGTCTTAATTATTCTTATATATGACTGCTGCCAGCACACCACAGCTGGCAATATCCTGAACTTCATATACACCCCACAGCAATGCTGTGTGTATGTGAGCTTCCAGATCCCCCTCACATTCCTGCCACTTCCCTGTACAGCTTCATGCCCCTAAAGACACCAGGACCATTGCCCCGAAAATAATTAGATGCCTGACGTGAATATGCCAATGATTTTTTTTATCTTTTTAAACAACCTTTTCAAGTAATTACAGCATCTCCCTGAACAGTCCCCATGCAGGATTAAGCCAGCTAACCATATCTGTCAAAGGAATTTATGTGTCACCAGCAGTGCCCCGTCACCACAGAGAAACGATTGCTGGAAAGAATCTAAATCACTGTTAGAGCAATCTCAAAGTACAATGTTGTAATTACAATTTGAATTTCAAATAGAGAATACAGGGAACGATACATCCTCTTTGGGACAACTTCTGCTAGCCTTGCTGCCTTCAATTTTTGTGAGCTTTTTATTAGAAAATAGTATTTTCCATTATTTTTATAACACATTGACACGCTGCAAATGCATTTCTACAGGCAGAATACACAATACTATGAATACATTTACATTTACTCTGAATATTTAAAGAGGAAAGACCTGGATATAATCACAGAAGAGTTATTTCTAAGCTGTTATATTTTTGCATTTTATCTGTGCATTCCACTGGAGCTGAAAATCAGTGGGGAAATAAATCACCAGCACCTTCTGACTACACCTTCAGGCTCTGTCAATTTGCTTGAAATATATCATATGATCCTGACTGGTAAGAAATAATACACCTGCTCTAACAAAAGATCTAATCCTCCTGTCCCTGCTCCCACTCTCCTGACAAGGCTGGGAGCAGGAGCCTGGCTCTCCAGCCTTCCCCACGTGTCCCCTCCTCCCATTTCAGCCAAATTTAGTTTTGTCTACACTTCTAGAAGCCCAGCACACAAACTTCATTCTTCATGCACTGAAGGCCACTCAGAACTGTGGATCTTTACCTTGATATAGCAGAACAAATATTAAGGACATCAGTTGTTGCCCTCTCCTGAAAATATCTGAACTTCTGTGTTGCCCAGCTGCAATGCCATTGACTCAAATGAGAGATTAGCAGCTGCCATTAATTGGAGCAAAATTAACAAGGGTTTGATGAAGTCCAGAGAAATAACTTCCTCGTGCCCTTCCCTCCAGACTGCAGTGTTTAATGTGCTGAAGGTAAAATCATCCTTCTCTGCCTGGATATGTAAGAAGTCCTGTGGAATTGTTCTTTACACAGGCTGATGGTGGATGAGCTATTTATCCTCCAGCAATCTAAGAACTAGAGCAAGTATTTCTAAAGAACAAAAGAAAGGGGTTGGGGGCTTCCCTGTTCTACCATCAACCCTCGATTTTGCTGATTTTGTTAAATTAAAGAGTTTTCTATCTAGGATCTTTGCCAAGATCATGTTTCACCCTAGCTCTTAAGACTTAAACCTTAGCCAAAATGATTCTTAGCCCTTGAAAGACTGGTGGTGTTTCCTCTCAAATTGGAATTTGTTTGAAGTAAAAATTATTTGTGGCCAGGAATATTTAATGCCCAGCCATAACAAATAATGCTTCTTTAAAGAATAAAGTGCTTTTCAGGGCACTTGATTATCTGCTTTTTCCCAGCTGTTATACAGAAGTATCAAATGCAGTGGCTACTGTGGTGACCAAAACATTCCTCTGGAATCTCACTTTTGAGCAGAAATATTTATCTAGGAAAAGTGAATGGTAATCCTCATGACAGGTTTATTATTCACATTTCAAATTCCTCATAGCAACATACCAGTCTTCCTAATTAACAAAGAAGCAATTCAGTTTCTCCAGTTAAAAACACAGATGTTACCAAGATCTGCTGGGAGATTTCCAGGCATGCTTTGTTCTGCCAGTTTTGCCAAGTTCATTCCCTAACTTTAAAGGCTTTCAGTTCTTCTCATTGTTTGGTGGTCTGGTGTTGGTTTTGCTGCTGGTTTTGTTTATTCATTTGGGGGTTTTGTGATTTTCTGTTTGTTTCTACACAGTATCAGTTGCCTGTGCTCTGACTGTCTATACTTACTCTTCTTTCCCTTACCCAAGAAATTCAAGACAATCTGTAGTTTTTTATCCCTGTGAATAAACAGATACTCTCTATTTGTCATATGTCTGATTTCTCATTAATCAATCTCGGGGACCCTCCATGGTGCTGTCCTCCCATGCCTTTTCCTTACCACACCCGTGCAGTTAATACTGGACATGCTAGCAATCTCCAGAATTCATTAACCAGATTTAGCACCTTTTAATTATAATTACAGAGTAACTAACTATACTGCTAACACTTTTTATTATTCCAAATACCTTCTCCAAATCGAGTTCCACATGCAAATGTGGTGAAGGGAGCACAGCAGCTCCACTGTCATTAACACCCAGAGCAGCACACACGTTCCTGCACACTGCTAGTAACCCAGCCAGGGCTTCAACAGGGAGCCAGTAATTGTGTGATGTATGGATGTTAAACCCTGTGCCTGTTTGACCTTTTACAACTGCTCTGTAGTCAAACCACACCTGCAGCAGCTCTGAAGCATTTGATACAGGCTGTTCATACTTTGCACAGCCAAAATCTGTGCGTGTGAAGCCCAGGATACGCAATACACAGTGCAGCAGCTGTGTGCCTTCAGAGTTGTCCGACACTTGCTGCACATCTGGTTTCCTTCTGGCATGCCCCCGTTACACCTGCAATTTACACTAGTACAGTGTCAGATGTACTTATTCCAATGTATTTTGGACCAGAAAATATGGATGCAACAGGAAAGAATGGCCTGTGTTACTGACTTTTTAGTTTTATGATAAGGAAGCACGTGCTGCATAGCTGAGATGCTAATGGGGTAACCACTCAAGGCTCACACACTCTTAAATCCACACTTGTGGTAGATAATGAACTAGTAACACAAAAACCCAGAACTTCAATCAGTAACTGCTTTTGATCCTGAACTAATCAATACTTGCAGCACTTACACTCAGCATCCTCCAGAACTGGTATATTCCCTAGAAAGCACTAATGGAAAACCAGTGGAAAACACTAAACCATCTACTATTTATGGCTAATCTCCAAAGCCCAGCTACAACATGATCTCTTTTAGAACACCCTCTGTACTGGAGACAGATAAATAGATTATATAGATAGATAGCTTGATTTTTTAGCCTATCTTACAAGGTAGCTGCACATTCCTGAACATCTTGCCCTCACCCTTCAATAGTTAAAAACACAAGCAGGGAAGTCACAAGAGGAATTTTGCAACAAAAGCTCAGCATGTGAGTAATGAACATTTTGACAGCTAGAGAATATGAAAGAAAGTAAAAAAGCCCACACAACTTGTGAGGTTGGCTTGTTCCCTTCCTTTAATTAACAAGGGTGAAAGATGTGCCACTTAATTGGGAAATTGTGTGACACATGACCCCCCCACCCCTGCACACACTGGCATGAATGGGAGCAAGACAGTCTGGGCTCACTGGATGGAGAGTCAACAAGGCAGAACATCTAACTCATTAATACCCACTGAGCACAAGCAAAGCATGGTATAAAAATTGCATTATTTCCATTTTAGCTGCACTAAAGTGGGTTTGGAATGACAACAGGGAAGCATTTGCCAGGCAGATATAACCTGTGGCTGCATTTCTCTTCACAGAGAATAGTAAGGCACAACTTCTTAAAGATATTTTCTGGGAGTTGCAGTGAGGAGCTTTGGAAAAAGAAAAAACAATTCTTAGCTCAATTGCTGCGCTTGTGTTTGTGCACAAGTGGAATGCATTGTGGAAGATTGTTTACCTGAAGGAAATTAGTAATGGGATTCTGGTGTGAGTGGTTTTTTTTTTTTTTTAAACCAATTTCTGCCACCTGTATCTTGTTGGTCAGGAGACAGTCAGGAGATCAATTGAGTGCTTGTGTAGTTTCAGTTTAGAAGTAGTGTAATATAGTATAGAATAATATAGTATAATAAATAATTAATTAATCTTCTGATATCAATGGAGTCAGATGCATCATTCCTCCCTGTGACAGGGGTCACCTTAAATCCTATAATAACCCTCTTAAATTAAAGCAGTAACAAACTTTGATGTTTGTCACAAATAAGATCACAACCACAAAAGATGGATCAATGTTCTAAGTCTGCCAAGATGCCAGCTGGGTGCAATTATTTTTCTGCTTTTATTACCAACCCATTTAATATGCAGCACACCCTATTACCACTATACAATTCAAGAGCAACCTAGCCCAGAAAAACTTAAGACAGTACCTTAAACCCCAAGAGCTCTGAAGTATGTTTTCTCACATGGAATATTATCTCTCAATCCCAAACTTGATTCTATTCTAAATGATTCAGTAGCACATTACTTCACCTAAGGCACCAAAGTGTCTATCCCATTCTTGCACAGAAACTCTTTAAACACCAAACTTCCCAGCCATATACTGAATATGTATTACATGCAAAGTTTTGTGAGGACTAAAAGTATCTTAAGAAACTCTATCAAGGAAAAAATGCATCCAAGAAAAATATGCTTTTACATTTCCTTATAAAGATCCCTTAACAGTTATTTTGTACATCTATTATATTTACGGCACTTGAAGGTAATGTTCCAAAAAATAAATTTGTACTTTTCACTGAAAGTGATTACTTTTGCTGCAAGAAGAATTTGTTTAAAAACATCAGAAAGATACTAAATTTCTTATTTAAATATCCATTATCAGATAAAAAAAACATATGGAAATCCCACTAGATCCCAGAATTTGTACAAGAGGGGTTTTGGAAAGTTTGAGTCACTTAAATACACACTCATGAAATCTCTCATGGAAGTGTTTCTTAATCTTGAAGAAGATACAAGACTTTCCAGATGGGTGCAATTGATGCTGGGATCTGGCCATTGTTACCTTAACTCACTCATTTCTGAACACCCCCCCTTGTTCCCACATTTCCTGTTATTTGCTCATTCCACCAATATCCCATTAAAGTAGAATAATTTTCTGAAATTATCATTTTTAGATGAAAAATTTGTTTTATTCACTTGAAAGATGTTTTATTATTATAAATTATTATTATTAATTGTATTGTTTAGCAGGCATTTCCCTTCAAGCATTTTTGCCCTGATATTCCCATTTAATGACTTACAACCTTTAATGTGCTTACATGCATTTCTACAAAATGTGCATCATTTCCATAGTACTACAAGCATCTGGGGGAGGGGTGGGGTGGAAACCAAAACCACCACCAGCGAAACCCAAATCAAATGAACCATAGGGCCTTAAAAAAAGCCCTCTTGAAGGAGTCTGAATTTTTCCATTGCATGCCAAAAAATTTACTACAGATTAAGGAATGTCAACAAAGCAGGACAATATAGGAAATAAAAAGGGGAAATAAAAAATTAGTTAAAAGTAGTCAATGCTTCAGGCTTCGAATAAGTTGTTTGTGCTTCCTGACCACTACAACCCTTGGTATTCCACACCCCAAAATGCTTTATTTATGCTGTGTGGTTTCTCTTTCCTGCGTCCAAATCCGTGACTTCATTGCCAACAGCCAGACAAATCACTGCAATGTCCCCATCCCACCCCAAAAACCATCACAGGTTTAATTATTGCCTGAACAGTTTACCAAGAGGTGTTTTTCAAATGACTTTGCTGCTGATGGGGAGCACAAGCCTTGGGCAGACGCTGAGCAACAAATCACGTTACCAAGCCCAGACCCCTGAGCAATGTGCATCCCACTCAGTGAGACATTAAATCTGCTTGCCTGATTCTAAACCCCCCTCACAGCCAAGCCCTTCCCTGACTGACACCTTTCCAAGAGTAGCAGCATGACAGCAAGGATCCTGGAGGGCTGAGAAACCAGGGCTGTATGTGCTTGATTCCACTGCCACCAATCTGGGAACTGGGAGGTGTATGTGGAATACACTTCACCACTAAGGAGGCAACCACTTCCTAAAACCACTACTTCCATCTTTTCCACACCCTGCCAGAACCTGGTTTAGGAAGTCTAGCCCTATCCTACACCATTTTTAAAAGGAATTTTTCTGTGCCAGCCCATTACCCTTCATAGCTGAAGGGCCTTGAGCTGCAACAGTATCATTTATTTAGATCAGTATAATTTATTCATTACTCAGGAATATGTGATTTTATGAGCTGGCACTCAAAAGGAACCCAGGGATGCAATGCATATTCAAGAGCTGGCCTTCCTTGGCTCTGTCACATGGGATAAATCCCACCCAGCCCACTCGAGGTCATCTCTCAGTGTTTGTCAGCAGGTGCATAGAAAAGTGTGAGTGTGGAGCCTCAACTTGCTTAGAAAGTTCAATTGAAAACATCTTCCAGTCCAAATTGAAAATCCATCCAGTCCAAAAGGAGAATTTTGTTGTATTAGTCACAGCCTATGGAATAAGCCACTAAAGAACAACATGCCACTGTCACCCCTCCCAAATCCTACTGTCTTACAACATTTCCTTTATAGTTTTCTCACTCTCCAGCAACAGGGATGATTCTGGTAAGGATCCATCCATCCATCCATGTATTGAAACACCAAAAATAAAGAAATCTGGTGTAATGTCCCTTAAGTTTACAAGGCAAGGCTCTTAAACACCCCTGCAGATTTAACCAGTTTCATTGCAATTCTGGACAGAACTGTGTTGTCACAGTGGTGACAGTTTGGGGATATGTGTCCAAGTTTAAGTTTCATCTGGTGTTTACAGAACCAGATTTACAGCTAGTGTAAATATAGCTGTCACTGTGCTTTACATCATGGCATAACAGGCAGCTCAAATGTCAAAAAAAGCTACATCTCAAAAACACACCAGACAAATCAAAGGGCCATCAATACAGCTCCTTGCAAGTGGATCTTTTCCACGTGGGATCTTTGTATGAACTTTTTTTTTTACAGTAAACCACTGAAGTATACCAATGCAAGTCCAATGGCTGTGTAGGACAGTGGGACTTTTTTTCCTGAGGAAAAGCCAGCCTGATTAGAAAGGAACTTTGTTCAAATCACAGGAATCTTGGGCTCTGTGAAGAGTAAATTGCCTTCAGCAGAAAGAAGTAGGCATTTACAGACAGCTTTTCTCTCACTATCAGCTAGGATCAAATTTTGGGCCTGACAAAAGAAGCCAGAAAACAACATGCAAGGATTGTCCCTAGAAACCTGCTTTCTAAACTGGTATTTTAAAGAGGTTTTTTCATATATGTGCATCTTCTCAGAATCTTACGGCCAGCACTGAGTGCCCCTTTGCTCACAAGCAATAGCTGAGCAGGTGCAGCTGTGAGGGCTGAAATATTAACTCCCTTGTAGAGAGGGCTGTAAGGCAAAACTCCACATTGCTGTTGTCCTGCCACCTCCCAGAGCACCCAGAACTAACAGCGAGCATCCAACACCATCCCAACACTCAGAGTTTCACAGCAGACACAAGTTATGATCTGGAAATATGAGCAGCAATTCCATTTTCAAGCCAAAAGCTAGGCAGGGTGTGACAGCACAGCCTGGGAATATAAAAAGTCTCTCTGAAGACTCTTCCCCTCCCTAGCAAAAACAGTGTGTGCTCCACTCATTCAGAAATAAGGGAATTGCAGCCTTCTGACAGTTTGCACTCATACAGCTCTCAGAAGAACAAGCTCACTGACTTTCCTACCAAATCTGATTCATTTAAGTAGGTGGTGAATTGAATCTGCACATGCCAGGCTTAAAACTGTTTCAGAAGAAAAACACTGTGTAAGGTACTAACTAGATCGTTTGACTTTCCCATACACACAAAAATTATCTTGAAATGCTAAGCCGTTACACCTTGCATAGTAATGTATTACTTGACCACACTTCATCTGAATCCACTACAAAACCTCAGATTATTTGTATTTCACTGAAGACAGACAGAGATGCTGTAGCACTTGCTGAAGTGCCACCAACCAACTGTTACCTGTAAGCCTGCTAAATTCCAGGCAGAGGTTTAAAATCTAAGCACTCTGAAAGAGGCAATACATGTTTGTCCTGCCCTGTGTTTCAGAAAATCAGTTTATATTGAGCCACTCCATTGCTCTGTACTTAAAACTAAAGGCACTGACCTCACAGGTGGGGCTCCTGATCCAGGATGATGGCAGCAACAAAACCCATCCAGTGATCCTCAGCCAAGTCAGTCCAGGAAATCCAAACAAAAACTCAGCAAAGGACAGGGAACAGATATTCTTAAACCAGTTCTACCCAAACCTGAGCCTTCAGGCTGGAGCTTAAAAAACCTTCTGGGGCTGTTGGGCTGCAGCTCTAGGGGGAAGGCCAGGTGAAGCTCGTGAGGTTAATTCCAACCTGGTCTCACCCAGATCTGCCTGAGAAAACCCAACAACCTGCTGACCTTGATGATCCTGTCCCAATTAAGCACCTGTTTGTGGCCAGCAACAGGGGCACTTACGAGGCAGGACAGGCTGCTGTGGTGTGTGGCTCTTCCCCAGGGCAGTGATTTTCTTTTTGTAGCCCTGTTTGCTTTTTTCCCCGCTTCCATTCAGGCAGAGAAGAAAGGCACACCTGCCCAGGTGGGATTGATGCCCCACATTTATGACTTCAGCTTTCCTGGTGGTGCCCTTGAAAGCACAACTTTGAGCAAAAGTATTAGGGCCAATGTCCTTCGACTCAGAATCCAGAGAGAAACCTGAACTTCACAGTCACTCCCTGGCACAGCTGGGCAAACTGATGTTCCACAGCAAAATTCAAAATTCACTTCCTGAAGCTCAATTATGTCTCTTCTGTAGCATCTAGTAAAAAGAAGTGCAGTACCAGATTCAGCTCTTGAAACCAGAAGGATAAAATGCAATTATATTGCATGTAATGAAACAAATAACTTGGATATTTTGACTCACACAGATTGTTTTTCTGCCACACACCTGGGAATTATTAATAAAGGTTTTCATATACACATGTTCACTCTCCTGCAGAAAAGCAAAAATTACCATGCAAATAATTAAGCAATTATATTCCTTCTACTCCACCTCAAATTAGTCTAAACAGGAAAAAATTAATTTGTTCCTTTTTCTTTAAAAAAAAAAATAGAGAAAGCAACTCCATACCTTGACAAAAGAAAATAAGCTTTTTACAAGGGTTTCTTTCCAGTGTTCATTTTAAAAGTCTCATTTTAAGCAGACAGTATTTCAGAGGAGAGAAGATGTATCATCATTTCCTTTTGTTGTTATACATGAATATATTCTCCAGCCTGTCAAACATCTAAAGGGTAAGCTGAGATTCCCAAAACCCTACAAGGCTTACTTATTTGAAAATTTCTTACAATTTTTTTTTTTTTTCCTGAAGATATGAAGATGGTGAAAACAGACATCAGAGAAGAGGGATCAGTCAGTTTTCCAAATTAAATAGTGACAAACCATGGGAGCAAAGGGATGAAATAGTATCAAATTTCACTATGGCAATGTTGAGATTCCCAGGTCCTTTACATTTGGCAGAATGGGGACATCTTCCAGGCCCCACACTTGAGCCTGTCACATTTGAATAATGGAAAATAATTCTAGAAAAAATAGATAAATAACAGTGTTGCTAGTAGCATTTTAAATTTAGGATGTGTGTTTTTCAGCATGATTTCAGTTCCAGAATTGCTTCATTCAAATATTCAGCTTTAATAACATGCCTGCACTTGTTCCAGGGAACTGAAGATCAGGTTCTCTACTTACCAGAAAAGTCCAACACAAATGGAATGGAGGTGCTCTGCTCATCTAGGGAAGGGTTTCCTGTGGGTGCCTGAATGACAGTGTGAAAAAAAAAACAAAAAAAACAAAAATCAAAATAAACCATCATTTAAAACAGATACAATCCTTGCCAAGAACATTACCTACAAAACTGACTTCACTTCCCTTAAAATTATTTAAAGGATGTAATCCCAATATTTTAGTGACTTATTTCATCTCCCATGAAGAAAATACCACATTTTTTCAGAAAGGCCCCATTTATACCAGCAACCTACACCTTCTAAGGGGCTTTAGGTGCTGCTGCATATCCTGTGAGCACTGCTAACATTTCTAAAAGCTGCATGTGCTGTAGATCAAGCTACAGCCAAGTCTACTCGGATACTGCTTTATGAAGCACCCCACATATATGAATTAATTTTATTTTTTTTAAATTGAAGTAAGAGCTCCCAGATCAAATGCTGGTATAGCCACGTGTTTGTCTGTCCATCCTTTGTAGCTGTGTATATAGAAAACATGTCTGGAAATATGGTCTGTGTTGGGCTTCCCCCTGGCACAGCACAATGGGAACCATGCTGGGTACTTCAGAAGCAACATTTGTTTATATCATGGAATCACAGAGAGATTTGGGCTAGAAAGGACCTCAAAACTCATCTCATTCCACCTCCTTGCCATGGGCAAGGACACCCTCCCCTATCCCAGGTTGCTCCAAGCCCTGTCCAACCTGTCCTTGGATATTTTCAGGGGTGGGGCAGCCACAGCTGCTTTGGGCAACCTGTGCCAGGACCTCGGCACCCTGACAGAGAAGAAGAATATATAATTTCTTTGCATGTTCCAAAGAAATAGGCCATAGAAATATTCATATAATTAATCAGCGTTACCCAGACATCCCCAGAGGCAGTGACACAGCCCTCAAATCCTGCCTTGCTGTGCAGCGCCCTTAAAACATTGGACCCGGACTAAAGCTCTTACCTTGTGTGGGTTCTGAACCAGCTCTCAAGTTTGGAATGGTGTTTCCCTCATCTGTTCATCAGCTGAGACAAACTAGATGATTTCTTGAGTGCTCCTGCTCTATTTCCATAGAAACAGAAAACAGTAAGTTTGATTCATTGCTGAAATTTTCAAGGGAGTGCCAGGGTAAATCATGACTTGGGAAGTCTGATAAGTTTTCGGAAGCCACTCCAACAGTGGTTTGGGCTATGCTTGGTGTGATATGTTATCACGAAACTGTGTAAGGAAGGCTTTTTGTTTGCCTCAATGATTGAATTAAAAATGGAGCTGTCTGAGAGGAGAGAAAGTTGAACTGCTGTGGCTTTCTCTTCTCTGAGGAAATAATAAAAATTTTGCTCACTTCCTGCAGTGGGATCGATAGCAAAGTTCTTCGTTCTCAGACTTATGGAAGAAAATTAGCCAAGGGCAGCAAGTGGATTGTAACCTCACCTTGAGCTCTACTTCCCTGCTACATTAAACTGGATATCCCACTTTGTACACGTTGCATAAAAAGTCATGGGGGACACGGAGTGAGACCACCTGTGCAGTACAGAATCTAGCACAAGCTCCTTGGATGGGTCACTCCGAAACTTCCAGAAAGACTGAGGTGAGGCTGACTGGCTGGGAGTTTTCCAGATCCTCTTTCCTTCCCTTTTTAAACGGCTGGGTGTTTTAGTTGATGCCTCTGGGTTTAGCTTTTATATTTTTCAGATTCTGCGCTGCTTTAGTGTGCAGTTCTGAGCTTCATATTAGGGGATGGTGAGCTCTGTGCACAGAGTAGGGAGGCAAAACAATTCCTTCTCTAGCTGGGAACCAAGGACAAATGATCCAAATTGCAGGACCAAGAGCATAAACAATGTGGACTGAAGAGAGAAAAACAAGGATGGGAGTTCATGGGCTAAAGCTAATTGGGCAATTAACTCCAATATGCAAATGGACCAGAACTTATCAAAGTGACAGACCCTGTGACCTGCTGTCCATTTTGTGACCATTTTGGTTCATTTTGGGTGCAGCCCTGGCTGGGCTCTTGTGCTGCCCAAGGTTGATCCATTGAGGATATCCTTTTAATAAATCCCTACTTTATTGTTTAACTCTGCCTAGTCTCTGTTCTGGGTCAGCCTTGACAAGGCACCACAGCCACCGGGGAACACCTGCAGCAGCTGAGACACTTCCAATGCTGGGGAGCAGCTTTGAGGTCTCTGTCCAGTTTTAAATTATGGAGGGCCACATTAGGCAATAGGAATGCTTTCTCAGAGCCTCATGGAACATGTTGGGCATTATGAATTCCAAGCTTTACCCTTTCCCACACAGATATTAACACCCACTGCGGTAATTTCTGAGTATGGAGTCTCATGTCTGAGGTTCTGAATCATCAGGTAAGGATGAGTCAGAGAAATATTGCTGCTTTAATAGACACAATCAACAAGGGGGTGAGGGGCTGAAGAGGAAACCTCTTATTGCTAAAAGTAACAACATCTTTCTTCATAACTACTGAGATTTAATTGGGGGAAAAAATCAGCAATTTATGGGTAGCTATGGTAACTTTCATGAGTATGAAAAGGAAAAATGGATTGAGCAGAAAAATAGATTTGCAGGGAGATTTGGAATAAATAAAATTGAAATTTTCCAAAATCAAGTGCACTTCCATTTAAAAAATGATCCTTTCAAGAGGAAATTAAAGCTCTCCCAAGAACCTGGTTTTTTAAGCGTACAATCAATTTTTATAACTGAAAACCTGTCAAGGGAAAATGAGCCCCTTTTCCACAGCAAAGGAGAGAAAGAAGAGCTTCAACAAGAGATTTTTAACTGCTTACAAAACCAGGCTTTTGCTTCAGATTTAATCCTATAATCACACACAGTATTTACTTGTAGTTGAATTGACTGAGGAAAGTGTTACTGTTAGGCACTTGCCTTATCTAAAGAAGCATTAAATCTGCTGGATGTGATGAAATCTGTTCCGAAGCATTTATCAAACACTGTGAAAATCGGCAAGATTAGTGACACGGCAATGTCATCGTTTGTCTAACCAAGGGTAAAGGGTTCTTGGAAATGGGAGAAGTACAGAGTGTTTGCTTCAACAAGTAACCTCAGAAAATTTTGACAGTTCACGCTGGAAAAGGCCGAAATAATAGATGCAATAATTCTTTGGAATGCACAATCAAACCCTTTGCAGGGCCTCCAGGGTACTCTGGCCACTGTCCCAATGGAGCAGCCATTCCCAGGGCTTGGGCACTGCTGCCCTGGATACAGGCTGTCCCTCACCATGGCAAATGCCAGCTAAGGGGAGAGAGAGCACCTTCTACCTGAACCCCTGCTGACAGGGAGAGCAGGGATGGAGCATTCTCCTCCAGCCCCACGTGCAGGAAGAGCTGAAAGCCACCTTGACACCACCAGCAGACAGTGGCACACGGCACTTTGTCACCATGGAGCTGCTGGGCAGGCTCTTCACCTGCATCCCTGTATGTCACAGCTGAGCCAGAGAAACCTGGAGGTCCAACCTCTCCATTAGCACCACTCAGGCAAACCCTGCTGTCCCCCAGCATGGCTGGGTTTGCTGCATAGAGCCTGCTCTGCAGTTCAGTCTCGTCTCCAGGTAGAGGCAGATCACTTGGGGGTTGGTCCTACAAACCTGCTCTGTGTTTTATAACTCCAAAGCAATTTTATCAAAGCAGAAATTAAAAAATCAGCTTTTTCTTACTTCTTTGGGAGCTGGTGGTGGCATTATTCAGTCACCAGCATGCTTGTTTTAAAAATCAGGGATATAGGAGATTAAGTAAATTATTAAAAAAGAAAACACTGACAGGTAGACACGTTTTAAAAAAATACAGGAGCAAAGACAGTTACATGCCAGAAGAAACTGGGCTTCTTAGGGAAAAAAGACAGATAACAACAGATCTTTGACAGAAAGACTGAATGTAATACTTTAAAACAAGGAAGGATGGAGCAGCGTGAACAATTTTCTCTAGTTAAAAGGAAAAAACAGACAATCTTTTTTTTCACAGTTTAAAACACAGTCTTTTGGCCAAGGGTTGGATCTGTACCCAAAATCACCTAAAATGTCTCTTCCTGGGGGCCTTGTAAAAGCATGTTACATCTGTTCTTACAGAGGCAGCAAGATGGGTGTCCAGAAATCTGTGGGGTTACACATTAACCTTAAAACCTTCTAATGCTATACACAATCATTCCCCAACAACACAAATAAGAACAGCTGTAATACAATGACTGCACTTCTGGTGTATCTGCACTGTTTCTTCATTTAGGTACAAAATTACTGCATTTCTTTTCTGAAAAACTTTTTAGGAAAAATGAAAAAAAAATGTTAAGCAAAGTAAGAATCAGAATTAATATATTGAAGACCTAGTGAAATAATCAGCACTAGCTGCTTTTTTCCTGAAGTGAAGTAATTTTGTTGTTAAGTGTCCAGCAAAACTGTAAGTAAGCCATACAGCACACAAATAAAGTTCCTTACAGCTGCACTGCCTCCCAGCTATGCAAATCTCTCCACTTCTGTGGCACAGTTACATTTTATTTTATTTTTTTAAAAAGAGTGCTCTGTCCATATTCAATAACCATGTAATTGGGTATTCTGACTGACTTCTCCTGTTCTGGAATTGATTGAGCAATTTTATGCCATAAATTCCAGCTGATTCAGTGGGTGGTGAAAAGGCAGTGATTTTTCCTATTCATCTAGAAATCTCAGGAGATGGCTCTCCTAAGGACATTTGGATTGTCCCACACTATTTTAAGTTTGAGGTGCCCATTGCCCTGCATTTTGGCAGGTTCAAAGTCCCTCAAAATCTGTTTTATTTGTCTCTGCTCCTCTGCTTTGACACACGAGTATCACCACATGCCAGCAAACCAAGGACGCCTGCGACGCTGCTGCAGTCATGCAGAATGAGGGCTCCTAATAAAATCTGCAGTGTGTGTTGAGATACACAGTCTGCTCTTTTCAAGCTACTGCTGCTTGGCACCCATGAAGTCCTAGTGAACCACTCCAACCAACCCCAGAGCAGGAATTCACCATCCAAACAGATGGCTGCAACTGCAGGCAGCCAAGAGACCACGTTTCTTTTTCTCATGACGTGTGGGTGTTGACAGCATTTCCAGACATAATTCCAAATGGCTGTCAGTTCTGAGCTTCTTGTCTAAAGGGGATGTGTCAGTGCTAATCTACCTCTGAGACAGATTACCCTTCACAATGGAAAAGCTTCCCCTTATTATAACTGCTTTACTCTTAACACTTGCAGATCTTGCCTTTCCCGAGCTGTTGGCTGCCTTTAACTGCAGTTCCCCTCCCGAGGTAGACAGATCTCAAGAATCAAAGATTAATTTGTGCACAGTTTGGGGGTTTCATGTTTAGTCCCATATGTAGGGCTAACTACAAGCTAGCAGAGGTAAGGGTATTAATTTTTTTTTTTGCCTTTATGTTTGTTTATACAACAAATAAAACACAGGCACATGCTTGTCTTGTGTTTACAGACATGATTTCACCTTTGGTGCACCACTGTCACACACTCTCAAAGCTGTGTAAGGTGTGACCAGGAGGATTCCTCACTCCCAACCATCTCACAGTCGAATTGCTACACTGGCTTTTCAAGGACAATGCTGATGTAAGTTATATGAGCACATGACCTGCCACGATTTAGTGACAATCTCTTAAAATCAGCTACATAAGGCTTAAGGCATAGCTAGTCTACACAGAGCAGGTGGAAGCTTTCCAATAACCCTTAATTAAATAGAGTGGTGAACCACGTTTTAAAAAAAGCTGATTTCAGCTAAATCCACATACTGATACCTGCCCTGGCATTGCTCAATGCAAATAGAAGCATTAAGAAAATTAAAAAACGCTTGCAGAGAACAGTAGAGGATTACCCCCAGTCTGCCTCATACACTTAGATGGCGCTTGCAATAAATCAGGGACAGAATGTTTCCATAAGGTTTAGTTTGCACTTACTCCTCTATTAGCTCACATCAGCCCTGAAACAGCCATTGTTTATGCATTACATCCTGCAGCACAGCAAATTGTCACAGCCTGCTGTATCTCAGACCTCAAGCTCCCAACAAGGCAGGGTCATGCCAGAGGAACAGTATCAGTTCAGTGCTAATGAGAGAAATGTGCATGGAAACCCTCAGTGCAGTAGGTTTCATCAGAAATGAGCTTTCTTTGACCCACAAACCAACAGCACCCACAACAAAGCATGTAATATAAGGTTATATATCCTCACCTCTAAGATCAATTAGAGGTGAGGATAAAAATCTATACATTGCATTCTAATATCCTTTCCAACAAAGGGAATTGATCTGAGAAGGCCGAAAGTGCTTTAATCCCTTTTGTCCATGTCCCTTTCCAGATCCACGTGCCACTGTAGCATATGATGTTACAAGGAGATGGGCAGATAAAAAGCTTTCTAAAAATCCACATTGTTTTTCTTCCTTGGCTCCATGCCCTGTTACTGAAGCTTTTCATGCCTCCTGGGGATGACAAAAGACTTAGATACTTTAGCTTGAGGCACCAGTGAAGCATGGGGAGGGTGCTTTGGTATGTTCATTCCCAGGTGAGCTCATGAACACAAATAATTCCCATATTTTCCTCTGGAGTTATCACTGTTTATTGGCCATGTTATCAGAATACTTAGAAAGCTTTATGAGTGTATTTACAGAGAAGACAACCATTAATAAGGGGCCTCCAGGGCTCTCCCTTGGAAAACAAGTCACCAAGAACTCGGCAAATGTTTCTGCCTGTCAGAGGGACAAGGATTTTATGGACTCAGTTCATCATCCCCAGGAGCCCACCCAAGAGCCAGGCTCGTGGCAAACAAATCCCTAACCTGCCTAGAGGCACCACAGCTTGAAGTGCCATATTGCTCTCATAAACTTGCCATGGACAAGTGTATTTCTGCCTGTGGATCCTGAAAGCAATGTCTGTGGGCTGAGAATTCAGCGTGAAGAAAGGAGTGTCTCACACAGATCATCAGCAGCTGCACAGGAGGCACTCTCTTGAAATTCCCCCATAATTGTAAAAGGCCCCATGAGAAGAACAAATAAGCCCTGCCATGTTTCCTAATCTTGCTACAGTAGTTATACAGAGAAATGTTCACTCCTAATGATGACACACAAGCTGCTGTAAAGCTTTTCTGCAGCAACGCCGCTGCTTGTATCAGCTATTATCCAGTTATTCCATCCTAACAGCAAAGAATCATTTTTGTGCTTTTCATTCTTCCTCCCAGAGGGCAACAGATGTAATAACTTATTCCCTGTCTGGCACATTAGGGCTTGAAAAATTAATGCAGTGCTGCTGAGATTTCCACTTTCTGCTTTACTTAGAGTGCCAAAGCTTTGAATTTTGGTGAAAAAATATTAAGTAATAAAAAGCTTACTTTAAGTTTGTTAATGTACTTGTCTGCTTTAATGCCTTTCCAAAGTTGCCACAAAATAAGTATTCCACTGACTAAACTTCCCAAATTTGTTTTGCCCCTAAGCTATTACCACACAGAACCACTTAGATTGGAAATGACCTCCAACATCATCAAGTCCAGCCTTTGACCATCACCACCTTGTCAACCAGACCATGGCACTAAGTGGATGTCCAGACATTTCTAGAGCATGTAATTATGCTACCATATAATTGAGACCTCTCCTGTTTCACAATTATGACACAGCAACTAAAATTTAAACACCATTATCAAGTGTACTGAGTTAAACTCCAATCCATTAAGAACACCAATCAGTCAAGTGTTGCTCTGTACATCTAGTGTATGCCTATCCACTCCTTCAAAAATATTCTCCTGTTACAGGAATTCTGTAAAAGAGAGTAGCAGTTCAAACCAAATTGCACTTGTTTGTTATTGCTTCTGCTCAAACTGTTCCTTCAGAAGCAGAATGAGTGCTAGAATCTGAAATGCAGGCAGCTCTCAGAACTTTGGGGATGTAAGCCAAAGCTTAGAATTAAACACAGGATTTGATCTGAGACCTTGGAAAAGGCTTCCAAACTTAGCTGGCAGAAGTGAGAATGTAGATTTATAGTTTGAAGCAGAGACACATTAAGTAGAAGAAAGTTTAGAGTGTTGGAGTACTGTAGGTTTGTGTGCCATAACATGATTGGCTAAGAAAGCTTACACTATAGCATGGGTCCATAAGACAAAATATTTAAGGATTGGGTCAAAAACATAAATATCCTTGTTGGCAGTGTTTTATTGGCCAATAAATCCTTAAAAAGTCTTGTAACTAGGAGTCCTGTGACCTTCTGAACCACGCGGTGTGCCAAACTCACCCTTCCTGCCTATGTAGAAGATATGAAAAATAAAGCACATCATCTTGAAAAATCAGAGGTCCCGTCTCTAACTTATTCAAAGTTCCTTCACAATTCCTCACACATGAGCAGTGAACACTGCAGCTACTGTGCAAAGCTTGCCTGGGGTTTGGATAACTGCACCACAAGCTTGCAGCTCTAAACCAGAGCCCATCCAGTTGAAGATTTCACCACAGAAGATCCAGATAAACTCACAGAGATAAATGTACCATACTCCTCTCTAGAAGTATGGGTTTATGCATGTAAATGTGTTTCCCTATAAATTAGCAGCATCTAATCATTTAGGTCACACACCTTCAGCAGGCACACCTACAAACTGGCTACCTCTGTAAGCATTAACCAGATCAGAGTCAGGTTATTATAGTGAAAGAAAAAAGGCAAAGACAATCAGGATGTGAGCTGAAGAACAAAATTAGAGCCAGGAACTACTTCTCCAAAAATAATGCAGTGTTTTTTCTGCCCTCTCACAGATTTTCACAGTAAGATATTTAAGAGATTTAACAATCCCATGACTTGAACTTCATCTGTGCAGAAGACAGTTCTTAGTGTCAGAATTCTTACCCAAAAGGACAGGTGGAAAGTCTCAAATTAAATATACAGGTTCAACATGCATTAGGAGTCAGAGGAAAAGAAAGTCTCAGGCATTTTTTCCTATCACTGTAGAGCATTTGCTAATGCTGCTGCTTTGTGTATTCCAAACCTGCAAGCATGGGAACAGGCATTAACCACACATCATATCAGGCTGTCCTTGCACTCCTACACACAGTCACTTAGGGCTCTTTTCCTCCTTGGATGGAAATCCTCAAGTAATTTCTCCTCTGTCCTCCAGGCTGCTGGCTGGGCCCCAGAGAGTGCTGAGCTTTAAAGAGCACAGACTTCATATTGCCAGTCTCTGGCAGCACTTGTTTCTTTATTCCACAGAGGAATCTCTGTTTCCTTAAAAGCTGGCTTTGCTGATTCAGGCTTCCTCATCTCAGCAGATTTCAGTGCAGAGTTTGATCTATCAGCATCAAAGACATCCCTCTGCTCAGAGCATGCCTCAGCGCTCAGACAATAAGCAGCAGAATAGTTTCAAACAGGGCTAGTGGTTCCCCTGGAGACCAAAGGCAATTAATAACATGTTTTTCTGCAAGGAGCAGAGCTAATGAAGCCTGATTTCCTGCACATCTGAGACATCCATCTTCTACGCTGTCCGTAAACTGTTAACCCAGTTGTTACTGCAAATGGAGCTCCTTTGCCTCCAATCTCACCTGCTGATCCCACTTTTCCCAACTCCTCCTCTATCATGACAAACATCCACTTCCCTCTTTTTCCTAGCAGGATCCCCAAATGGTCCTCAGCTTCTTCTGGGCACCTTTACTTGTTCCCTCACTTGCCAGACAAACACAATGTGCCCGGAGCCGTGTGGCTACTCAGACTGCTGGCAGGCAGAACAAGGAATGTTTCCACCTTCACCAAAGGCACGCTACAGAACATGCCAAAACAGTGATTTTAATGAAAACCATTGTCACTTCACAGCTGTGGGACCCCAGCTCAGACAGAGCTGCCAACTTTGCTTGAAACAGGCCAATAAATACAGAAGTTATCAAGAAGTGTTAGATGAGTGGGACAGGAGCAAGAAGAAAAAGTGTGAGTGCAAAAATTTTTCTCTGAAAATCAGGCAACCAAAAGAACAAAGAAGGCTTTCAACAACTCAGCTGTGACCCTGACTCAGGATGTGATATGTACTATTGCAGTTGTGCCACTGACCATCTCTATATTTTCAGATAAAGTAGTAAATACTAATTTTATTGTATGTAGATCACAGTGCTTGAGTCCCACTTAAATAAACAATGTTAAGCTACACGATGAACCTAAGCTGATCAGACTAACAACAAAGAGATTCTAATTGAAGTAATTTCTTCTCCCTCAAGCATATGATTAAACTGGATTATTCCCTACCAAATGATCTAGAAGTGCACTTAGTCCAAGGAAGTCTCGGGCACAGCAGTGCAGCTGCCCAAGGGACACGTCCTCCGGGCTCCTCGGGTGTTACTTCTGAACATACCACCCAGCCCTAGTGGCAGGAATATAAATGGGCAGTTATTTTCATTTAGAGCTGCAAAACAAAACTTTTAAACCAAATTCTGACCCAAACTACAAACCACTGTTAGCTGGGATTTAGAACAAGCCATACAGACTGAAGTGCCCCGTGCCCATGGGAGTGCTTAATGACATTCCTAACCTCCATGCACAAGACTAACAGGACTGCACCCTGCCTGCAGTTGTGAGCTCCTGTGAGCAGTTTCAAGTGGGAGCTGAGGAGGCCTTGCAAAACAAGCCTTCAACAAAAGAGTTTTCATATAGCAAGTGGCAACTCAGCCAAATGATGAGATGCTGCCTACCTTCCAGACAGCAGCTTTCCTACAGGTCAGGGCACACCGGGATTGCTGCTGCTTGCAGTCATGACTGCATGAACTCCTCGCAGTTTTCTTTCTTTTTGTTTTGAAATCCAACTCCATAGCTAAAAAAAATATCAAAGGAGCATAACATCACTAAGAGCATGGTGGGAGTAACTTAGACTTGAGATTCAGAGGAGTTCAACACTGGTTCTTCTTCCCTCACCCCCTCAGTAGATAGAAATTGTCATAAGGATTTAAAACAGCTGTACCAATTCTATGTGGAAACAAACAGAATAAATGCCCTTGTTTTCAGAAACACTTTCAGACACACAGCATTTATTTAAACAGGACAGAGACTACCCTGTCAAATGCTGCTTTATGTGATCAATTGAAATTATGGAAATAGATGTTGCCATTCTGATCAGATCACTTACACTTTTGTATTTTATGCTCTAAGCACAAGGGATTTCTGAATTTTCTGAGGGGGGAAAACTTCTGGATTTTTAGTTTACTTTGGTCATGTTCTAGGTTGACCTCTATCTAGTGCAAAATTGTGCTACCTTATACTCATTGGCTAGCAGCTCTTGTATTTGTAGAAAATAAATGTTTACAAGAGGAAAGAGATTATTTCATTTTCAAGACAGAGAGTTCCTGCAAAGGAATTTGTTAATACACCTGCAATGCCAAGGAGAAATATTTCACAGCGGCACTGATGGAAAAGCTCTGACTGAGGATTTACAAACCAAGTGTGAAACTATTTCAGACAGTTCTTAATCACTAGCTTAAAAATCAGCAGGCTCTCTGAATGTCACTGGTATCAAGGTGAATGTCACATACTGCAGAGGATTTTTTTTTTAATTGGCAATGCTTGAAACGGGTAGGACAGGTTTTTTAGGCTATCAGAAAGGTTCAGAAAATACAGAACTGATAGAGTGTCATGCTGCACTCACTGCAGAGGTACCCTGTCACAAAACATTTATTGAAACCCTAGAAAATGTGCAGAAAGTTTTGCTTTGACTTGGAGAAGGAGGGAAATAAATGTCTCTTTGGATCACCCTTGGACTACGCATTGTGCCTTCACTGCCATCCACACGGGAGAGCAGAAAAAGCTGAAAGGGGAAACTGCTGTTGCCTTACCCTTTATTTTCCTTCACTTACAAAATTTAAAATTTCTCAATACAGAAACCCCATCATCTTTGATGATGTCCCTGTTATTACAAAGCAAGACATGAAAATGTTCCCTCAAACACCAAAATGGGCACGATTCCTACTAAATTGTTTCAGAGCATACCAGAACAGTCTTTGGAAAGAGTAACTAGTTGTGCACACAATCATCTGCAGCACGCAGAGCATTAGGATATAATTTATGTTTATTAGTCTTTGTGGGGTGCAATAAATCATTGTTTTCATTTGTAGTGCATTATTACAGGAGTGATTTAACTGAGGAGATTCTTGCTCGTGGCCTACAGGAGTGAAAGGTTAATGGCATAATGAATTCCTATAAAACAAATAGTAGACTTTGGCCATCCTTCAGCCAGCGGGTGGTAAATTAGCAGGTAATAAAGTGTGTTTGCAATCTGCATTCGCAGGCCAATAAATAATATGCAGGGGCTGGTTCTACCTGCTTTAGTTGACAGTGCATTACTGGGACTATATAGCTTCAGAGCATCTGAAGGAAGGTACAGAGAGCAAGAGGGAGCTGATTTTGCAGTATCCTGACTTTTAGCACTGATATATATCAGATATTACCAGAGAGGCATATCTAGAATATTATAGCAATGCTCATAAATTCCACATTGCGCTGTAATAAAGCACGGCTTCTACATGTGGCAAATACACATTCCTGTGGTCCCTTCAGCTTGTGACATTTACTCTGCCATCCTATTAACTGGTGGCATTTCATTCTGGTAATGGAATAGCTGAGGGAAATAAAACCTCAATATACAGCACCACTCTGAAGGCCAAAAAAAACCCCCATCCTAAAATAATATGCTGGCTCTCACTATGCAAGCTAAACATATTATCAATATATTTCTATGAATGGGCATTAATTGCCATTCAGTCAGCAAGGCTAATGCAATGTGTTGGTGCTCTCCTGCTACCATAAACACTGATACATTGCAATGCATTTAAATCAAAGTGTTATTAAAACAGGAGAGGGGTTTTTTAGCTGGAATTGTATTCTTTGCCCTAACTGGTCTCAGCTTTCCCTTTTCTTGCCAGTATTAGAGGAAAACAGATCCCCAGTCAATTCCTTGCTGTTGTTATTGATGGTTCAGTACTACACAAGATGCAGGACCTGTGTAAAGGGTATTGCAGTGAATCCCAAAGCTGAAAGTAAATTCAGCAGCTTTGTTAAAGTTTGGTTTTGTTCTGTATTTCCCAAGGAAAGTATTTTCTGACAGGTAACCAGAGGTTTGGGATAATATTTGAAATCCTTTTGCCCTGAAGAGAAAAAAAAAAAAGAAGCCAAATGTCTGACTGGATTAGGATGTTGATCTCTGCTGCCTGAACAGATCATATGGGGATTTTTGAAAACCTCATTCCAAGCCCTGTGTACCTGCAATGCAATCCACCCCAGAGTCTTGCCTACACTGCAAAATGAAACTGCTGAATTAAGCCAAGTGACACCAACCAAACAGGATCCAAGGTTGCTCAGGGCCCCACTGATCCCAAATTACAATTACTGTTTGCATTTGATGTTTTTTTTCCTGAAAACTACCTACAGGGACCTGCACATATTGCTTTTCTAGCATATGGAAGAGACAGAGGCTGCAGGGACAGTGCTGGGGACACACATGCCACATGCCCACACATGGGACACCCCAATTGCTCCCCAGAGTTTTCAGCACAGACTGACACCAGGTTAACAGTACGTTATAGAAATTGCAAAGCCTCCTCTTAAGCCTATATATTTGTATTTAATTTTACTAATTTTAGTAACTAACTTTATTACTGCCAGGGCAGTTACTTCTGTGTTATATAACTTTATGGATGTAAAGTCTCCTGTCTCCTGCTGAGAGCAGAAAAATTCA
Source organism: Onychostruthus taczanowskii (assembly GCF_017590055.1). Lineage (NCBI taxonomy): Eukaryota > Metazoa > Chordata > Aves > Passeriformes > Passeridae > Onychostruthus > Onychostruthus taczanowskii. Next base: position 385,999 of record NW_024498518.1, read on the forward strand.
TATTTAATCTCTGTGCATCATCCCAAATGACACTGTCATTTGGGAGCTGATTAAAAGAAACAAAATACCAAACAAAACAGATCAAAAAACTGCACCAGTCAGGCCCCAAGTATTTCTATCCTTCAAGAAAACTTCGTAGAGCAAAACTTTAAAAAAAAAAAAAGGTTATCCTACCTACTTTGGTACTTGAGTGAGGGTATGAAAAATGACCTCTCTTGAAGTGACAAAGGATCACAAAACAAATGATGCCACCACAGTGATATTAATGCTGTTAAATTGTTTTGATGAGAATAACAACTGCCCTGTGTGACAACTACAGACAGATCAAGGAATATCATGAGTCAGTCTAGACCTTGTTTGCTTTTATTTGATTTTAATTTGCTGTTCCTGTCACTCCAGCCTCAATGTTAAGTTTATTCTTACAGCAGTTCAAGAAGATAAAATGGCTTTATCCAGGACATGCAATACCTCTAGGATGACTGTGCTTTTTGTAAAGCAATATCTACCCAATGAAGTTTGGAAGCATTCTTCTCTTGCACTCACTGGTCTTATTGTTGAAGGGGTGCCTCATTGCTTGCATACCCACATCAGTGGAATCAATAGGGGTGTTTTATTCCTCGTGTATTCATCACTTTTAAATAGACAATATGTGACTCAGAATTTGGACAAAAGGGGGGCACTCAGGAGCCCTGCTGGATCACAGGTGTAGCAACCAGCTCCACAAAATGCTCTACTGCTGTTCTGCCCCAAAAACATACCACTGTAGTGACTGGGGTAAAAAAAAAACAAACAACAAACAAACAAAAAACCAACAACAACAGGCAATTATAGATTGCAACATCATTTTAATTTTGAACATTGCCTTTTACACCAGTGCCGCAAACAAACTAAGGTGAACATATTTGTTTCTATTTTGAAATGGTTGTAACAACCCTTGCATTTAACCTGTGATTTTTTTGCCACTGGTGTGAGGCAGTTTCTAACTTTCTTTAGGTAACCTGCTGTGGAGAATATGCTACAAAATAGTAACCACAGCATACTGCTTATGGTATCACACAAGTATTAAGATCATTATCCTGTGAGTCTGTTGGTTACAATTCTCAGGCCATGCTGAGATAAGGCTGATTCAGGCTGAAATAATTTTGTCAAGAGCAATAGAACCAACAGCACATTTTGAAACTGGGACTGACATCTTAAAATCTATCACCGAGCCATTCAAACTGGAGTTGGGAGCCGAGGACAGGGAGCCATTCTGAGGCTGCTGGCTGGAAACCCTGCCCTCAGACACACGCACATCGTGGTTGGACAAGGTTTCCCGAGTGCTCCCCTCCCTCGGCCCCATCTGCTGCCGTGGCACGGCGCCTGCTCGCCCAGGATGGAGCCAGCGTGCTCAGTGCCAAGCAAAATGAGTTTAGATGGGCAGTTTGCGAGCTGTGCCTCTTCCACACAAAGTCCCTCCTCTTAAGGGCACTGGTACACAGGTGCCAAATGGCACTTAGCACTTGATGGCATCTGCTGGTGCCCACATGCCAAGAGCACAGCACCTAAATGGAGACGGTAACAAAGAGGGGAATCTACGCTTAGGGCTGCCAGAGGCTGCCTGTGCTCAAACATGAAGCCATCAGGACAACACAGGGTATCAAAAAATGGTAAACTCAATCATAGCCTCAGAACAGCCGGCTAAAGGATAAATCACAACTGAGGATGAGATCAGGAAACAAAAAACCCGTGCCGGTGGAAAGGTCCAAAACATGGTTTTGCAAGTACCAAAAGGACAATAAAGCACCCGAAACTTCCTTACCCTTGTGTACATGCTCTCCAGTACATTTACAGAGGGAGAAGTAAAAGTGTTCTGCTAAAACCCATTCAAATGCAAAGGCACAAATAAAAGCAAACACCAACCAACCAAAGTCTCACTAGAAATGCCTTAGCTTGTCTTCCATTTGCCCACATAGAGGTTTATGCTCTGCTTACCCTCTTAATGGCCCAACATGTTCAATAGGTGTATATTCCAGACCTCATAAGCAGAAACAGATCACTTTGCTTTCCTTCTGAGGCAGAAGATTACAAATACTTGGAGACTCTCCTCAAAAGACAATAAGAGATAACTGATAGCTTTTCCTGCAGCTTCCTTCCCTTACCAATAAGCTTCTGGCACTCTTTTTTCACCCCCTCAGAGGCTATAAATCATAATGGGATATAATTAAATGTTATTTCTTTGTATGGCTTCTGCATCAAAAAGATGTTTCTGTTACATTAGGAACTGTACACACACAGATGCTGAAAAACAGTTTCTCCCATAAAAAGCAAACAGTTCTGTCTAGACAGAGGTGTCCCAGGTGCTGCTCATCAGTTCCTTACTCCTCCCTCCTAAGAGGGGAAAGAAGACCAAATGAGAAAAAGCTGTTGCCTGTAGCTTGCCACTTACTAAAGAGGTCGTGAATCCTGGGAATTCTCATGCTTGCATAAAGAGCAACACACAGAACTTTAATTATTACTCTCTAGACCAGCTAATGTCTTTCCAGTGCTTTGACTGGAATAAACAACAAACTCTCCCCTGTTCTTCTCCCTCCCTCTCCCCTTTTTGTCAATTTGTCCATACCATATGACCCAGACAATGAGGATGGCCATGCTGAGCCATGGCAAAGGCTCACCCAGCCCCTGCCTGTCTGCTCTGGCAATGACAGACAGGGTCAGGTTGAGTAAACACAGATCAAGGGGTTTCCTGCAGAGATTTTAAATATAAAACTTTGTAAAGGAAACTTCCCAGTCTGACCACTCAGGAGGCACTCTGGCAGTCACACTCTCAACACCCTTCACAGCAGTGGCCCAGAGACCCAGCAGGGGCCCCACTCAACTTGCTGCACACCCCACTCACAAGCCAGACCAGGTGTCCTTTAGCACAGTCCCAGACACCCCAATCTTTAAAATAACTAAATCTTAGTGCAATAACTACATAACTAAATAACAGCCTGAGCTGCAGCCCCTGATGAGGGACCCAGAGCAAAGCACCCACTGGGCTTTTATTCCCTCACAGTCCAGGCAGGTGCAAGTCTTGCTCTTCCCCCCAGTCTCCTGCTGTGTCCCTGGGTGTCCCTCCCCTGGCTGAGCCACAGGTGTCTGTGCCCTTTTTTTGGGCAAGGGTGAGAAGTTCTCAGCCTCTTGCCTCAGGGTCCCACATGGAGCTTGACCTGCAGCTGCACCCCAAGCCCCCTGCACCCAATGTACACCGCAACAACATCCAGAGCTTCAGCTCTTATGCTTCTTTCTGTTGTTGCTGTTAGGCTTTTCACTCTAATTTGTCTTTAGCTGAGGTTTTCACAAGTGCTTTTTCTCAGCAACGTTTCTTTTTTAATAGAAGTGCGCTATTTTGGTAACACCTTGTATTTCAAAACGAAATCTTAATGAAATCTCCTCTACTCTAGCTGTCTGCAATATATTTAAAGTGTTTGCACCTTGTCTGAACGAAGTGTTACCCCATTCATAGAGCACGCAGAGCCAGCCAAAGCACATTACTCACCACTTTCCCACCTAAGCTGTCCATGAAAGCAGCACCTCAAGCAAGAGGAATACATCTCCTGGTGTCACTGCCAGTTCACAGCAGGAGCGCCCACCCTGGGCTGAACTCAGCCTCCCTGGTGGGGTGGGGGATCCCAGGTGGGGCTTGTCAGGGCCATTTGGGTGCAGCAGTGCCCCTCCTGCCCTGCTGCTCCTCACCTGCACTAGTCATGCATTCAGCTGAAATGTTTGTGTCACTTACCCAGACTTCTCTAACTTCACTGCCCTGGGCAAGAATTGTCCCAGGTGTTTTCCTTATGCTGCAAATGATTCAATAGATAAACACCTTTTGCATATTCAAGTCATATCCTCTGGCTCCCCACACAGCTCTCTTTCCACTCTGTAATTAGAGGATTTTTATCCTCCCAACCTCAGATACCCCATGCTATATCTCCAAACCAGCTTTGATTAAGCCAGTTTTAGACTTCCACAACCACACCTCAGCTGAGGCAGCTGCTATTCAATTCAATGGGAATATTAAACAAGGCCTGAGTGGTTTTACCAAAACCTGGATCAAAAGTATGATCTCGTAACTGCTGAAACTCCTGCTGCAACTAGCAAATGTGTCACCTCATGGCAGCCCAGCCATATTTAAAGAACACTTAAATATCAGTATTATTTACTTCTAAGCAAGGTGTAGCGATCCTACTGCTTTCAGAATGACTTTAGCACGCACTGAAATTTAAGGACAAGATGAAATATTTTCCTGAGGCAGTAATATATATTTTAACTGCCTTTAATTGCAAGAATTGGCAAGTCTGTCTTTCACACTCTACTCTCTGTCACGTATGTTGGACTGCCAATAGCTACTAGCATTTTTCCACTTTCAGTATGCTGCCATTTCAGCAGCACAGACCGTGCTGTTGTTTTTATTCTCCAAAACAGCCTGACTTTATGATTCTGTTCATTTCACACCTGGCAACACAGAAAATGCAGAGGTAATAGAGGGGAAATCCTTTAGCAATCAGGAAAATGACTAGAACTGCAGAGGAGATGTGTGTTATTTTCTCAAGCAGCAATAAAACGCGTGTGAATTTTCAAGGGAGCTACAAGTCATTGTTTGCTACAGTGACATGCCAGCAAATGCTCATGTTATCCTTTAATAATATGGAAGATAGCGCTCATCATAGCCCTCCCAGAGCAAAATACCAGGGAGGCAGGTGTTGCAATACAAAGTAGCTCAATGTGAAATATGTGTAACGCATTGTTGATGCTAGAAAGAGATTTTCTGTAGCTGCATATAAACACAAAAGCTCACAAACATACACAGGCACACAAATGCATGTTCTCCTATTGCTTAGAACAGTGAAAAGGAATGGAATGCTCTTTTACTTGAAGCATGATGGAAAGCGTAGGTTCTAAAAAACAAGTCCAATTTCCTGTCTGTGGTTTCAGGATGTTTTTTGATCACAGTGTCTTCTAGCTTAGTCCGCTCTGGGGCTGGCAGGTTTCTTGCTGAGGCTGGAAAGATCACCTGCATGATTTCCAATAGGTATTGGTAGGAAAGAGCCTACTGAACATTCAACATAGTCTTAATCTCAAGAGTGGTTTATGCAGTCATTTTCAATTACCAACAGTAAAACAATCTACAGAGGGTATCACTTAGTTGTTATCATGAATCCAGACACAACGCATGATCCCCACGTGTGGATGGCAAAGGTGAGGAACCAGAGCTTGGGTCAAATTCAAGTTCCCTGGGCTGAATTTCTGCAAGTTATCCAGAAAACACATCTAAAAAATGCAGCGGGAGAGAGGCCAGGTCTAGATAAACCCAGAAGTCCTTGTTTTAGTCAGCTAGACAAAGGGAAGAAGGAAAAAATTCCCCAAGATGGAAGATACAGAATAAAAGAACTGAACCTCAACAGGGATTAGATCAAAGTCCCATGATGGACAAAGCAAAGGAAACTTTTCTTCACAACTATTTCACATATTCCTAACTTACCTCAAACTCATTTTCTGAATTCTTTCCAAATAAATTCCTCTGCATGTTGCACCACAAAAATATATTTTAAAAAAATCCCTAGTGATTTTATGTAATTTGTAGATGTTTTTCATTTTAGTTATGCAAGCTAACTTTCTCTCCCAATGTTTCATTTAATGATCCAATAAATATTGAGATTGCAATGAACTAGCTCTTCCAGCCCAGTATATGCTGAAAAACTGTTTCACAGTAAAGAAAGCCTCCCTGTAAAACATATAAAGGGATTCAAATGTAGATTAATTGCTTAGTAAAGCATAAAATAATGAGCAAAAAAGATTAATAAAATTAAGCAGTAAACTGATTATACTTACATGAATATTTAATTTCTTTAATACACATTTATCATATAAATTTGGTAACATTGAACAAATGCATTCCTAAAAGCTCCAAAATGGCCACATAATTGACATATGAAAGAATGTAAAACTTCTGAGATAAAAACTATTATTTTGGTATTATTTTAGAAGAATGCATTATTTATTTTGTAAGGAGTTATTATCCCATTGTTTCTAGTAAAGGCTTTTGCTTTAATAATATACCCTTCCAAAAATATGTGGAAAAAAAAAAACCCCACGTATTCTAATGACTTTTTGCCTTATTTTCCAGTGAAGGGTAAAGCCTGTAGGGGCCTTAGGGAAGGCAGGCAACAAATGTCATCTTTCTTTTCATATAATTGTATACCATGTGCTTTATGTAATCAAAATGAATACTTCAATTTGTTACATATTTCGCTGGAGGAACAGAAGGCATACGGAAAAAAAAAGCCCCAGGGGCAAATGATCTCACTCACCTGGAAAACAGTGTGCGCGTTAATAGAGTAATCTGTTAATTAAAGATTCTAAGACGTCCACCAAAGCCATTCATTTCTGAATTACCGCTTCCCAGAGTTAAACAAGATCCCCAGTAAAACGTAATTAGGAGCTCTATTTTTCCCGTGCCACGGCCGTGGCTGAGTGCAATCAATCTGCCAAGTGTCCCGAGCGCTCCCTCGGCGGCGGCAGACGGTCCGCGCGCCAGCCCGGAGAGCGCCGCGCACCGCCAGCCGGAGAGATAAAACAATTTCACGCCTGCCGCGGCAGCTCCGACACACGGCGCTCTGTTGAATTATCCTCAAGTTAAGCTCCTTACTGGCAGAGGAACACAAAACAGGGATGACTGCAGAAGACAAATAAATACTCGTTTGTAAGACTTAGAGTGCGGTCAATGGTTTTTGGTTTTTTTTCAGGGTTGCTCGAAACGTGAGTAGTGGTGCTTCAGCTCACAGTAGCAATAGAACTTGGCTGTGGCATTTGCATTCTCTGGAAAAATCCCTTCGCCCAGGATTTTTCTCCTGGGGAGCTGAGAAGGCTCAGAGAAAAGGAAAACAATAATTATCTCATTTGCTTCTCCTGTGTTTCCATAAAGATACCTGGGAATACCTTCAATTTCAACTTTGCAGCATCACCTTACAAAACCTAACTAGGCTTTTTTTTAGGTTGGTTCGTGTTTTGGGGTTTTTTTGGAGGGTTTGTTTTTTTGTTGTTTTTGGTGTTTTTTGTGGGGTTTTTTTGTGGTTTTTTTTTTTTGGTTTTTTTTTTTTGGTTTTTTTTTAAAAAAAAAAAAAAAAAAAAAAAAAAAAAAAAAAAGAATTACTGTTCTCCATGTTGATAACCCAAATGTTGGAGTTCTGGATGCTGAGAATTTTAGACTTGCTGTGCTGACAGACTCTGACTCCCAGGAGAGAACTGCATTTTCCCTGAGGCCGTGGAAAAGGCTTCCAAAATTGATTGATAGTACTTGGATTATGGGTGTGGAGTTGGTTAGAAGTGTGTAACATCACAGGGTGGAAAACTTAAGAGTTGGGGTTTTAGAATATAGCAATATATACGAATCAAGATGTAAGTTTTAGGGCGGAGGCAGGTTGTTGTTTACCTTCTTCCTTCTTCTCCATGGGTTTGGATGGTATTTTGTAACATAGATAAGAAAACATAAACATCTAAGCCTGAACACGAAATATCATCTCAAGTGCCTTCAAACCCAACCTCAACAGAGGAAGAAAAAAGAAGCCAAAACCAGCACCCAAATAACTCCAGTTGTGTTTTAAAAAGAAACAAACAGAAGTGACTATCTTGCACTTACAATATCAAACACAAGGTAAATAACCCACAGGTGTGTGTCATTAAGGAAAGCCCTGATTCCAAGGCTTTCCAGGGGGCTTTTTAGGCTCCTGTGGCAGGAAGAGAGAAGAATTGTTCCGGTTGGAATCGCAGTGTTTGGCTTTCATTCCTGCTCCTGCTGTTGGCTGTGCTCCCAGATTTTTCCCCATGTGTGAAACTGGGTTCTCCATCCTTCCTGAGGCAGGAAACCAAAAGGATGAAAGAAACTTTTATTGAGGAATGGCACTGGAACTAAGGGTTATTTTTAAAAGTGCACTTCCAGGTGTGAAATGTAGTGGGAAGGCAGAGCTAATAGCTCAGTGAGACACTGGGGAACTGCAAGGTACAGTTGCTTCTATTTTTAATGGAGGAATTTGGCCAAAGCCGTGGGCAGATCATATTTGAATTACAAGTAATCACATCAGAGCTTCCTCTTGGCAAGTTGATAAGAAACACTTAAGATTCCAAAAGCTCCATTGTCTGGCTCCCCAGAAAAACTAGGAAATTCTGTACCAAAGACAACTCTCAGTTTGTATTGCAATGAGTCTTGGGGGTTTCTCAAACAAAAGCATCAATGCAGAGCTATTATTATTTATGGCTTGTCTAAGGTATAAGCATGACTTTATCACATGTGCACCCTCTTACAGTATGGGCTGGCCTGTGCTTCTTCACCAAACTGTTTATAAAGGATTGTCCCTTTAAGTAAGCTTATAAATTTACTGTTATAAAATATACAGCTGATATTAAGAGCAAGATGTTCTTTTTGCATTAATATAAGATTTCCCACATATAAAGTTATAATTATAAAAGCATAGCTGTCTTTAGTGATCAAATCATAAAATACTCATTTCTAGACATAAAAGCCCTAAATCTGACATTTTAAATGTTTGAATCAAATGCACGTTATGCAGCAGTCAGAGAATGTACTGTGAATGTGGATACTCCTAAACACTAATCCACTGCAAAGTCATTTTGCTGTAGTAAGCATTTAAAAGCAGAGTAATTAAAGCTGACATGACAGTAACACAGCAGGGAGGCTGGTACACTAAACCCAGCAAGGAAGACAAGATAGCCCATGAAGTCATATGGTAAATAATGGTATTCTATATGCCAGATAATCAGTGCTTCTAGAAAAAGTGACAAAAGGACCAGCACTGCAGTAGCAAAATGCTTGATAAGGGGAGTTGATAGTTTATATCCTGGCTATTACCAGTAGAGAGGTTTTATCCTTCTCTGTTTGCCACGTATCTTGAGAGCTCAGTGATTCTGATATTTCTCCTCTGTTTCTGCACTTGCACTTACTTTTGGCACCTGCCTTGATTTCAGCCATTGGGACCTTTCAATATTGGCTCACTTTGCAGCTCTGAGAAGTGTGTTTCCTTACAGTGAAGAGGTTTCTTTTCCCTGAGCTTCCTGGGTGCTTTGTCATATCTTGCTTGATTTTAAAGAAAAAAACCCAATACTCTGTGAACACAACCACAACTCATTTTTCTACTCCAACAGTCAGATGTGGAAGTGAGCCTGGAGTCCCTCAAACCCACCACCTTCTCAATATGAAAACTGACAGATATATTTTCCTTTCTTCTCTGCATCCTGCCTCAGCAGCTTCCCTTATGTCCATTTTGCTTCAGGCTGTGGCTGAGCACAAACCCTTCACCTGTCCATCTCACAATCTCTTTCAACTTGGACAGTTTTTCTTAAGTCTGCAATGGCCAGAGAGAATGTATTTAGAGCATAACTGACACATAAAAATAACATGCTGAAGGCTTCCAAGTTTCATTCCACAAGGCAGATCAACATGCAAGGAGGAAATTCCTTATTTTAACACCTTTTCCTGAATCATAAAATCACTGAGGTTGGAAAGGACCTTTAAGATGATTTTGTGCTCTGCACAAAACTATGTCCACACCCTGGTTTTGGGCACTTGCAAGTGAAGTGGGGAGAGTGGAAGCCTGGAGAAAGTGGAAGTGGAGATGTTGCCCCATGTTCACACAGACACTCGGTCACTTCACTAGGAGAGGAACAAAGGGAAAGCTGCTCTAGGAAACAGAGTTAATGGATTATCCAGTAACCTGCTCATTTCCCTGATGAGGAACTGTGGGGCCTCTTGCTGCAGAGAATCCCACTGCAAATTGCCCGCTCAGCAATTCTGTCTCGCACATCTGTGTTGCACAGAAATATTTGCAACCTCAGGCAAAAGTCTAAGCATGTTAGTTTTGCAGTAAAATGAAAAGCCTGCATACATTTACCTCTTCTAGAAATCTGATGCATGTGCAAACTAAAAAAAAAAACAAAAACAAACCAAAAAAAAACAAAACAAAACAAAACACATTACTGGGCTAAGATGAATCTGCTAATTCCAATTTCTTTGCCTAAGCTGTTCATCAGTGGGAAATGCAATTAACATTAAGTACATTTTCTTTTTTTTGTTTCTACATAGAAACACTTTTAAAGAGAAATCTGACTGAAAGCCATGAAACCTACTCCTCAACTTAATCTGTGAGCAGTGTTTGGGAATATTTTTTGAAGGCTACAAACAAACTGTGTTCTTATGGCTGCTGGCAGAGCAGCCAGTAAATCAATGCCTGGCAAATCAATAAGATGATCTAATGGGACCAGGAGAACAACTTGAAATTTGAGATGTTGAACCAAAGTGAGAACAGTTCTGCCACTGTAACTGAACTGCATCTTAAATTACGTGGATGAATAAAAGGGTTTTGAAAACCTTTGACCCATTTGATTTGATAGAATACAATTTAACTGTAAAATAATCAATAAAACTAATAATTCCCCAAACATCTCAAAGTGAAAAGGTTTCACTTGATGTAGTGAATAAATATATAGCATAATTGTGGTTTTTTTAAAAACAAATCAACCCTTGATGAAATCCAGTAAGATTAGAAAATGTCAGTTGTCAAAAATGAATTTAAACTATTAAAAGCAAAGCATAAATAAAAATATGTTCTACCCCAACAGCGCACCCAAGGAAAACAGGATTAATTTACTGGTAATTACACAAAGAATGAAAATTCTCGCATTTTATGCCTTGCCATGTGTCTTTAGACACAGCCACCTGTCCTTCCCCAGTTTCAGAATTTCACAAGTGATTTTTGTACCAGTGACAAAAAAGCGAAGGAAAATACACACAAGAGTTGGTTAAAACCTTTCTTAATTTGGAAAATAATCTGGGATTTGAATGCCATTGACCAAACCTGGATTTTAATTATGATTTTTTTGTCAGTTGGCAGGCACAGGGCTTAATGGAGACGCTGATTTATCCCTGCTCCATGGAGAAGATTCAGCTGTCCCTTGTGATCCCACTTCTGTTTGGGTTGATTTTTAGCAGTGTACCTCTAATGAAATCACCAGGCTCAATGGTCTTCCATGCAACTTGGTAGGCCAGCCATGGCTCTGTCCACCTGAATCCTGAAAACCTCTAAGGATGGATATTCTATCACCACTCTGAGTAATCTTCCTCCACCACAAAAAATCCCCCCCACACTTCTATGTAGAGCTTTAAGCTTCAGCAGAAATTTTCATTTAAATTCTATCAATATATTTTTATCACTAAGATTAAAATTAATAGCAAATGTACTAAATAAAATATATATTTTAAATTACATAACATTTCAAAAATGGATTTAATCTTCCCTCATGCATGTTTAATTAAGGCTTTAAATTATGCCACCCTGCACTGTTGAGCAATGTTTCTTTACATCCCTGAGAAATGGTTTCACATCACACCAAAGGCAAAAGCAACACCAGGGCAGTGTGGCTTTTCTCACAAGTTTTGGAATGTTTGTGTTGATTCATTGATATCCATATCATTCTTGATTATTTTATATATATATATAAATATAATGTGATAAATGTTTACCAATGTTTCTAACATTGGCAATTCCTAACAGTGGCAATTTTCTAACACTCCCAAACTCACCAGAACTATTTCATCAACGACAAACTTAAACAGTTTATACTGAACCAATATTAGCCACAGTACATCACAATTCACATCACCATATATTTTATGATCTGGCTTTTCAACCATCAAAAAAAGTTTTTGTCTAAATTGTTAATGGCAATACTCTCTTGTCAAATAATGTAGGATAAGGAGGGACATAAGAATAAGTGCCTGAAATCAGTCATTCTGTTATTCTTCATAATTGGAAAATACAGCATTATACCACCTGGATGCTGTTATAGTAAGAAACAAGTCAGGCATGCGTGTGCAATTTGCTTTACAGAATTTTTTAAATATATGTATATATAAACACACACACATATATATAGTACATATTATATATATACATATATATACAATATACAGGCATATATATAGTGTGTGTATATATATATAGGCATATATATAGTGCTGATTTTAGGTCTAAGTATTTGCAAATTGGTTTTTTTTGAAAGATGATTCACTGACTGAAAGTGATGTGAAAATGTGTATCTAAATACAAACCCACACATGTATTTTATCCTCTTTAACATTCCATTATCACGACAAAATTCAAAGAGTAGATAGAGCCCTGTCATACAGGTGACCAGATATGTAGACAGAAGTGTCAGTGTAATGTGATATACACACAATAAGGCATTTACTACAGACACCCATCACTGGCTGCACTGACAGTGAACAGCACCAAAATTCAAAACAGCTTTGTTAAATTCATGAGACAATTTAAAGTAAACAGCTACTTTGATAAGGCAGAATATTTACACCGTAACCCCAAATACCTAGGAGGAAACACAAGAAAAATTACACAAAATGTTCTTTACTCACATGTAAAGTGTACTTACCTGAGCTAGCTCAGTGAAGAGCTTTGTTAGACTGCAGCCATCCACAGGTACTTGGCACTGAGTGAATGCAATTTCTGGGCATTATTTCAGCTGGGAGTTTTCATCTTTTTTGTACTGCTGGTATTGTCTCTGTACTCTGAGTTTCACAATGAGAAGCTGAATTTAAGTGAAGTTGTTTTAATGAAGTTATGCTCCTGGCTATGTGTTCTTTCAAGGGATGGGATTTCTCCTCATACGTTGCCATAATCAGCAGCTGCTTCCCTGGAGGTTCCCTCATGCCATTGCCAGGATGTAGGCACAAAAGAATTGCACCCTACTGTAAAGTTGAGGGTGGAAGAACAGAAATAAACATCAACAGTTCAAACAACAACAAAGAGCAGCACATTACTGTAGAAATAAACCTCTGTGCTACACAAAACTTGAATACAGGGAAGAAGAAAGGAGGACAGAAATGAGACTGTCCACTCCATTCATAGCCCAAATGCCACTTCATGGCAAGGCACTCAAGAGAATGTGGCCACCTAAGCTGCTTTTTTTTATCTGTACTCATCAATTAGTTAAAGATATTCACAAATAGAATGCTTTTTTGTAGATATCACATCCTTTATTTCCAGAGCTCACAATTTCAACCGTGAATGCCTGAAAAAAAGGCAGTGTGAGTGACTAATAGGGGCAGGATCTACCCTGTGGTAAGGAACGTTTCCAGCTACTGTGTTCTCTATTTGTAATTGAAAACCATTGATTTAAGCGTCCGAAATGAAAACGTTTGCTTACAGCGCAGTCTCCTTGCAGATCAGAATTAAATTCATAACAGCTGCCATTATGATCACTCTTCTAACCCTCAAAAAACAATTAAGGTTGCTGCAAGGGAGCACATTAATCACGACAGAGCAGAACTGATGAGGAGTAGAAGGCAACGGGCACGAAAAGCCTTGCTCAGATCCCATCAACTCCGTAGCACGCACTCGCTGACAGGAATTGTATCTACCTTGTAAGAGCAGGTTCCAGCAAAGACAGAAAAACACTCATCCCCCCTGAGCTGCACATTTACACACAGCTGGAAACACACTTGCCTTTCCTCCAGGTGTTTTCTCAGGGTTTTGTAACTTTGCTGGGCAAAGCGTATTTCCAAATATCTGCCTTTTAAATGTTCTAGGTGAAAGGAATGAGGCAGTGACACCAAAAGATGTTTAGTTAGATAAACTGCTTTCTATTTAAAAAGCATTTATTGCATTCCTATGGTAACCAGGCATACTCCATCCTGTCACACAACACCCACCTGGGACAGAAGGAGAAAGGGAAATTATAGATTGCATAATTGAACAGACTTTCACTTTTTTTTTTTTTCAATGTGACCTGGTCCAAATGCATTTACTGTTTTGGTTGTCATTTTTCAGTCTGGAAGAAATCTGTACACAGAAGTGACCTATGGCCAGAAAATAACTGGTCATCATGGTCACTATAACAAGAAATATTTCTTCCAAAATCTGCAATTTATTCAATTACTATCTTGTTTTTGCACTGAACAACAATTTGAGAAAGTTGTGGGACATATCAAAATTGAGCAAATGATTCTTTATAAGATCCAATTATTTGTAAGATCCAAAATATTGCCTGTTTGTCAGCAAAATCCAACATAGTATCTCTGAAAATCTGTTGTCAGCCTGTCCTTCCCTACACAGCAGCTACAAAAACACACACTGAAAATGAGCTGTGGGTTAGACTTCAAGCAGCCACAACCTTACCCAAAAAGCAGTTCAATTCATTATATCAGAGAAAGAAACCACTCTGCCTATGAATTCTGCCAGCAACAGTAAGGGTCTCTCTTGTTTTGGTGGTTTTTTTTTATTGTCTTGCTAATTGGTATTTGGCATGAATGGAAAAATTGGCATATTTTGTAATTTTAACAAAACAAGCACAGAAGCAAACTAAGATCTGGATTTTAAATGTTTAACTTTTCATTAAAATATGCCTTTCCATCATATGTGAATAGGGATCTGCTGTTGTTTGATTTCACTGTTTTTTCCAGGTTGTTTTCCCACATCAGGATTTTTTGCTCTATGTAAAAAAACTGACCTGACTGCAAGATGTGGTGATATATCCATATCCAGAAAAGTGAGTTATTTATGGTCATTGAGAGTAGAACAGGCTCTTACTTTAAGAAACTGTAAAAAAATGGTCTTAAAAGTCTTCAGAATGTATTAGATCAAAATCAAGCACCTTTCATAATAAGTGCAGGGCCAAAATGATGGCTGAATCATTTAAACACTAACTGAAACACTAGAGAAATATATAGTCCCGGATTGTTCTTCAAGTCCTGTGAAATGAGCAGCACTTTCTCATGTGCATCATCTCCCCTGAATGCACTTTATTACTCAGACTGAGAGGAGAATAGGACCCAGGTTCTGAAAAATTGATTTAAAGCTGGATTAGTGGCACTGGTGAACAAAATCACTTCACACCTCTGCAGTATTTATGGGCCTTGGCCAGCCTTGATGGTCTCATCAGAACCTGGGACCAAAGGAAGCTGCTGCAGAATGCTTCCCTGTTGCTTGAACTCAAGGGTTTTTCTTTCAGAAATTATTTCAATTCATTTAAAAAACGTATTGAGGATTTGCACAGCAATTTCTTCTGAAATGATTCCTGAAAATATTCCGAGTGAATTTGTTAGTATTAAAAACATTGTCTCTCTTTTCCTAGCTGAAAACTTCATCAAAAAAAGTTAATATTATGTCATCTACTTATTAACTGTATAAGGTAAGTGTCTCCACTACATCAGAAAGCAAATGGAACAGTTCCAGTCTCGTGAAGGAAGCAGAGAGAAATTATTTCTGTCCTGAGTCACACTCCCTGTTTGTGTCTGAGATAAAAGTCAAACCCATGACCCTTCATTTCTGTACATTCTGTTCCTCACAAAATAAAAACCATTTCAGGATCTTGAATCTGTTCTAGTGTGAATATCCAGGGCTGACAGTACCCAAAATTGCTTCCTAACCCCAAAACACAACCAGAATGGCACACGCAGCAGGCCTCAGATGTATGCCAGCAGTAAGCAGGAAAGTTTCCTTTCTCTTCCTCTGCATTTTGCAATGCAAAATGAATCCCCCAAATGAAAGGTGTGGTTTTAATCTTCCTTTTTGACAGCTCAGGTACCAATTGACAGCTTTAAAACACATTAATCTGACAAGGAGCATCACAAGACAGAGAGTTGAGAGGAAACTAGAATTCATGTTTAAACTCTCAAAGAAGCAAAGAGGGTTTTCTTTTTCCCTGAAAAAATATCCATTGGGATAAACAGTCATTTTCTTATTGTATAACAGAGCAAGTACATTAAAATTTCTGGATGATTTGAAAGAAAAAAGTATTATTGAATAAAATATCAGTTCCCTTTGACAAGCATCAAGCCAGTTCTCAAAATCTCTCCTGCTTGTGAAAGGAGAATGAATGTGCAAATCACTGCACAGACTTTAAAAGAAAAATAATATAGCCAGCATTTTTTAAATTACCAAATTCAATTACTCCAGGATGGTATGGTGAGATCTTCTGGGAAAACAATTGGCTGAGATCCCATTTATGGATTGGGATATGGTATGCTTGGGATGTTAAACCTTCAGAGTTTGTGAGGCTGATGATCAGTGTGCAGGGTTGTGGTGAGAGAACATTCAAAACTGTTCTTAGCAGTCTCAGAAAGAGCCTTCAGAGCCATTTAACAGCTCCAGAATTCCAATCAGACCCCAAAAGCTGTCAAATCTAGGCCTACTTGAATATCCTGAATTCAAAATCCAGACTGGCTTGAGATTTCTTAGCTAAACCTTCATAGCATCAAAAATTCACTGAGAGAAATGAGTTCAGGCTATAAATACATATTCAGAGCAGCTGGATCAGATACAGATGTTGCAGATGAGGATATGCAGATTTCAAGTTAAACCAATACAAATTTATTACTATTTTAATAGATCATTGACCAGGAAAGGGCCCCTCCCCCAGGATGACACTGTTGTTGTCACAGCATAAGGGATTTACACATCACCTAGAGGAACACCTAATTGAGCCCCAGGGAAAGATGCATGTGACCATTCTGTGAAACAGAGCAACCATTTAATAGATCAAGCAAAAAATTATTTGAAGCTGAACTATCATAGAGCGAACACAAATATTTATAACGGAATCACCATGAAAAATTCCCCGTCTGACACAAAACCCAACTGAAATGGTCCACATGGATTGTAGATCCATGAAACTGCAGGGAAGATGGAAGGCCTGTAAAACATGAGCACTTTGGGTCACCTGGTATGTCTGTTTCTGATGGCCAGAAGCAATCCACTGCAGAGGAGCACTCCCAGGGAAAACACCAGCAGGACAGGACAGAACCCAGCTGAGTGAGCTCTCACCATCATAAGGAATATTTCAGTTGCTGGGATTAGAAAAACAAAAAGTCAGTCACTACTGAATCTCCTGTTAGTACCCATTTCTAAGCAAGAAATAGATCCCACTTCTTGTTTTGTCTTAAAACACATGAAAACACGGTGTTTAAATTAGCCAACAATCAAAGGGTGCAGACAATTGGAAAATTTCTCTGCAAGACCACTGCAATTTGAGCCTATAAGATCCTGTTCCTCCTCCTCACCTTCCTTCCCACCTCTGCAGTGCACCACTGGCATCTCCAAACCCTGCTTTTCCTCAGTGAGGTTCTGCAGATCCTGTCCTTTGCTCTCAAATCCCAGAAGCCACTACCCTGCATCACGCCTCCTAAACCTACAGAGTGACCCAGCACCAAACTGAGCATTCCCAGACTCTTTTCCATCTAACACCCAGGCTTAGCCAACTACCACCACAAAACTGAATTTTGCCTCCCTGTAAATTTAGGCCACGATGATAATATTAAAATTCCACCTTATTGTTTAGCTGCACTTAAGGCCAGCCCTGAAGGCTTTCAAGAATTCCTGAGAATGTGAGTACTTGGTATTATGGCTTTAGGATAAAATACGGCTCTATTTCGCATATTATTTAAATTACCTTACATTTTTTATTTCCACTGTTATTAAACTGTAATGAATTTATTTGTTTATGGAAGTGTGCACTGCATGTCTAGTACTGCTCCATAATGGCTGGATTTAGAGCCAGCCTCTGATTTCTATCCTAGACATCATTAAACAATTTATTTTCTGTGATAGGGGAATGTGCTCTTGGGCAAGAACTCTCCATTAATATGAATTATTAACAATATGTATATACATGCATTATGGATTTAAAAGATGAAAAGAAAGCTTGCCAGTTATTCTATGGAGCTTTCTCCATCTACACTAGGCCACTGAATTTCAGACAGCTGTCTGCTGAATGGTCACACACAGGGAATCCCTGGTGACCACTAGGGTTTTGCTTTCCTGTTGCTAGAATTCTAGCAGCATTCTAGCAATTCTAGCACTGTTCTGCAGTGCTTCAGAACAAAACTCTCTGGCTGGCAATACCTGCTCAGCCCTGCACTGCTCCTCCCTATTGCAAGGTGGAGATATAAAGCAGCCAACAGCTCCCCAGACATCCACAGTCCCTGGAAAGGACTCTCAGCACTGCCATCAAAAGGCATGTAGCTTTATTAAAAAACACCTTGCAAAGAGGGATGTTTGGGAAACTGCAGCATTTGAGGAAAACCGTGTCACATTTAGCTGCTCCTGCTGACGCATCTCTCAGCCCCGCTTAGCCTCAAAACCCTGCGTGACAATGAACAACCAAGGGGAGAGGCAGCTTTGCTGTGACAGGATGACACAGCAGCACACAGAGCCTGACACACTCCCACCTCGAGTCAAACCTCTCAGCCACGCACTGCACTGGCCTCCACTCGTGTTTCCCTGCAACTAAAAAACACTCTAAGTATCTGTTTGTGTCTTTAACCTCTCCGGGTAATTAGTCCTCGAGATACTGCAGGATTCCTGTGTGCCACAGAGCTGCGGCAGGAAAACCCAGCCCTCACCATCCTGGGGTTAAAAGTAGAAGTACCCCCCAGGATAACTGAATAAAAAGGAGGCAGGGGGGTTCTAGAGATTAATTATCACTAATTTCTGCAGGCTTCAGTAGAGTTTATGGAAACTATCTTTAAGAACTCTCGCAGCAGTGCCTCCCCTCCACCCAGCCTCATTTGCATCTCTTTGCTCCACCATCCAGCTCCTGAATATTGGCAGGTCTGACTCCCCTCATCCTGCCTTTCCTTTCCCTCCAAAAGTAAAACCTCTTTCTATTGTCCTTCAAGAGTTCTTCAGAGTAGCAATACCTGCTCCCCCTGTGCATACTGTCCCATACAACACTGCTGCCTTCAACAACCTGCTGCCCAAAATTCAGCTCCCAGTACTTGACTGGCGACTCCAGACTGCTTTTTCTTGCACAGATGTTGTCTGTCTAAGGGAATTTTCCATTTTATGTAAAATATTATTACTATTGCTCTTTTTCTTCATTATCAATTTTCTTACCTTTGACAACTCCCTCATGAAACCTTTCGTGATCAATACTCTGTATCTCACCCCAACACTCAGCTTCTATTTAATCTGCTTTTTACAACCTTAAGAGCATTTTACCTTTTATATTAACCAGTAACACACTCAATGGCCCACATCACTTTATGGAAAATAAACCACAGAACACCCCCCATCCCAGACTGGGTTTCCTCTTATGGCTCCAAGAACAGAGTCCTGACTGACCTCTGCCATCAGCAGGCAACTGCACCAACATCCAACAGAGCTGAGGAAACCCAGCTGGAGACCTGAGTCTTCTTCAGCCGGTGGCACTGCAAGAAAATAACTTCCTTTTCATTTCTTCTGCTCCTGGAGAATGACAAGTTGAAAAAAGGTGAGCAAACACGCAGCTGTAGGCAGTGGCAGGGAGAGCAACTGGCTTATTTTGCACACTGAGGGTTCGTTCCATGAATAATTTCTCCAGAGAGAAAAGGGACTTTACTAAGAGCAAATTGTATGCAGATTTTCTCCTGCTAACCTGACTTTTTTTTTTTTTCACACTGATGGATTGACAGACCAGCTGAGGCAAACAGCACTGCTAATTTCAGTGGTAAAAAGATACAAAGCAGAAACACCCAATAAAAAGCAAGTGAAATAACTTTATGCAACTTCCCTCCACCCTCAAGAGGAAAAGATGGGTTCATTACATTATAACCACTTTTTTCCTAATTATTCTGTGTCAATATTCCTCACTTCAACGATTTCTTCCCTTCTGCTATGCACATTTCAAATAAGATATTCATACCACTACTTAAATATGCCTAGGAAAAAAAGAATCCTAAAACAGTAAGCTGGTACACGTGCACAAACACACGCACACGTGGAGATGCATAAACACCAACAAATGCAAGTAAGGTTCCATTTTCACTAACAATCCCACAAGGAAAAAGTATGATTCAGGCATTGTCCAACTCAGGTTTCCTCCTTCCAGCATCTCCTACAGTGATTGCTTCAGCAGGCATTATTGACACGGCAGAAGAGATTTCACTGGATTGCACTGTCATTCTTTGCAGCGCTCCAGTGACAAAAAAAGCCATTTATAGAAGAGTCTGTTACATGCAAGAATGTTTGGGGTCAAATTACTTAGGCTGTTAAATCTGAGTCGCATTGCAACAACAAATTTGGACCTGAACTGGGCTTCAATTTCTCTGTATTCACAGTAGTGCAAATATATTCATTTAAATGAATCTCCTATTTCTTCCTGCAGGTTTCATTGGATTAAATCAAGATAAGACTGCACTAGAAGTGTAAAATTTTTCCTTTTGTAAATGTAAAATTTTTCCTTATGTCATGTAGGATTTTGAATGTCCAATACTTACTTGCTGTTTCGCATCCATGAGAAAGGTACACAGGTTTTATCCAGCTGATTTAAAAAAAAAGTATTTTTCAAAATTATTTCCCTGTTTGCTGCTTCTTTTGAGGAAAAAAAAAATTCTCTTTTAAATTCTAATTCATAGCAAACAACCACCACTTCTGATTTAAGAGCAATCATCTTTAATTCTCATAAATAATACTGTATTCATCGTGGATTCACATTTGAAGCTTACTAATGCTTTTCTCTACATGGATTTGCACATTTTGATCTTATCCCAGCAAAAATAAAGACTACCAATGCAGTATATTACCTGCCTATTGTATTAATGTAGCTCTACTTATTAAAATTTCAAAGTGAGCCTGCACAGGTAGAGAAATCAATTTTCTAATAAACTATTTTTCTCTTTGGTATTAGACTAGAAGGTGCATGTACGTGTTTCAAAACACTGATGATACAGAACAGAAATTTTAAAGATATAACTTTATGGTCATTAATTATATAAACAACTTGACAACAAAGGAGGTGGAAGACTGATTAAAAATGGATTCATTTTCCTTTACTGGACTGTGCTCCTCATCACACCTTATGAAATTATTATTGAACTGAAAGCAGAAAGTATTAGGCAGTTTTAATAAATAAAGAGTCCTAATGCTCCAGGTCAAAATAAATTCCCAGTAACACTAATGGCAAAGCTTCCGTGGACTCCACTGGCTTCAGAAATCCACAAACAGGTCAACATTTAGACTCAGGGTAGAAATTCTTCCAACCTTTTATAATATCCATGAAATAAAACAGAAGCTTGAAGCAAAAATAAGATGTCTTATAATTTGTAAAGTTGGTACACTAATTATTGCAGATGAAAGTAATAAAATAGCCTGGTTCATTTTCATAAATACGCAAACTCCCATAAACTCTGATAATCTTAGTCACTGAGAAAACCAGAAAACTTTATGATGTTCCAGAAGTAAAGAGGAGAAGGGAGGACATAATGTACAAAACCATGCCTGCTGCAAATACTAAATCAAAGTGATCTATGAAATAACATACACATTTAGATAGTCATGTTAATTTAAAAATATCCAATGATCTTTATACAGTAAAAATGTCTTTACTTTCAATAAAGAGAGTTAATATAGAGCTGTAATATTTTACAACTGGTAGGCACATTGCATAAATGTGTGCACTGCTACACATACACAAGCCTCTAGGCAATGTACAGTAATTGGAGAGCAGAAAATGAATGTATGGAGTTCAGAACATGAAGACTCTGAGCACCACAGCAAAACACCATCAGATTAAGATTTACCACCTTACTTACAAACAAGGAACTGTCATCAAAATACATTCACGTGGTCATAATGTATTGCCTTAATCTGGGGGAGTTAACAAAACCCTTGGCATTGCAGCACGAGTGATTTTTGGTGGTTGCAAACCAAAGCCAGAAGCTGTACATAAATTTACACCAAGGAAGAATCTGAACAAATATATTTAAAGCTGTATTTTAACTGCAGCATATCAAGTAAATATTATCATAATGGAAAACAGTTATTTTGAGGGAAAAGCACAGTTGCAGAAAATAAACTTGTCAGAAAAATTATAGCCATGTGACCTGTTGTATCAGCAGCACATCATCATGTACAAGAGTAAAGAGAATTGGATGTTCCCTTTGCCTTTTAAAGCTTTGTTTCAATACCATACCCAAAGGACCCTCTTAAAAGGGCAAAAAGTTGACAAGCTAATAAAAAGTTAACATGTCAGGTAAAGAAGACATTGCTTCATGACCATTTGATTGCTGTTTGATTAAACTGAAAGGTAAAAACGTTCTCACTCAATGATCCTCCACACAAAGTGTTCCTTTTACCAGTGTCTGTGACCTGCAGTTTCTCCGTGGGCCACAACCCATCGCTCACTTATGCAGAATCTGAAACCTGGTGATTTCTCCCCAGCAAATAACAGCTCGTGCAGCTTCTAGATTGCGAAGGAAACCAAATTAACAACCCCATGCACTGCATATATTGGCAACATTTTAAAAATTCTGCATACTTACAGACTCAAGAGACACAAAACAAGAGCCCAGTTACTCCAGTGTCCCTCACAACATTCCTTAATGCCCAAGAGCTCCTCTGGACCATTATTTCATGGCTCACGTTACCTGAGAAATGGGACGTCCTCAGGAAGGTCAGTCTGGGCAGGCTGCAATTTTCTAAGGATCAACATAAAGATTTTCTTCTCATCTCAAAGGAACAGAGTGCCTTTTCAGGTACCTCTCTGCAGAGCTGGTCTGGGAAATCACAAATTCTCTAACCTCACGCAGGGCTTGATCCCAAGGTCTAATTCTTGCCCTTTGGGAGCAACACTTTTAGTGCTTGCACTAGGAAGAAATCCCAGTAAATTCTAAATTTGGCAAAGTGGCCAGGAGCAAAAACACACTAGATCTGTGCAAATTTGTAAATTCAGAAGTAAATTACTTAGATTTAAGGAATTGGGTAGAATTTATTTAGAATTATAAAAATTCAATTATTTAGCACTTGCAATAGGTTTTGTTTATAAATTAGACTACCAATTTATGGAATAAAAATACACATTTAATCTAAAATACCAGATAAAAGATACAAAGGAAGAACTTACATAACTTACTAGGAATTATGTATATAATAATAAACCAGAAACTCAAAAGAATATTTCATTAGGTAATTTAATTTAGTGTGTTCAATTTGAAACTTAACTTATGATTTATTTTTATACTGCTTTTGCTTTTACATATGAAGTCACATATACAAACAGTTCTAGCATTAAAGGCAATACCATCTTAGAAAATTATTACATTTTATGGTTATTAGTCTTATATTTTAAATAGTTTATACACTATTCAACAGCAATTACAGGAGATAATAAAGAATTGTGCAATGTCTTAAAACTGTTTAACAACCTAAAATAATTTAAATTGTAACGAAAAAGAAGAATTCAAAGGCGTTGGAGCATTTTGGTGAAAAAATGTGGACTTCCAAGTTCATAGATGGGATTTTTGAATGAACATTGCAAGTGAAAATTTTAAATTGGCTACTTTTACTCTGCCAGAACGTGCAACCGTATTAGTCCTATGTGGATTTTTTTTTCTTTTTTTCTTAATGTACTGCTGTATGATGAGATGGATTTTGTCTTTGATGGGAGATCAGAACGCAGGGCACTGTGTGTGCCGCCTCCCACAGAGGAGGGCAGAAGGGCAAAGCCAGGACACGTCACCCAAGGGACCCGAGTCACCCAGGACAACCCTCCCGCTTCCAACGGAGATTCCCGTGCTCGGCCATGGGAGGTGGTGGAGACAAACACCTCATGCAGGCAGACTCTTGAAATAAAGCAGTATAAAGTCACTCAGTCCTGTATTTTTCAGGTACCACATGAATAGAAATGGGCATCCACCTGATGTCAGAGCTAGAGAAAATATGCCTTCCCTCTGGCATTGCAGGGGTGGGTGCACCCCACTCCCACTGCCTGCTGCAGCCTCACGTGGGGGATCCGGGCACTCTCCAGAACCTGGCTGCTCATCTGCTCTTCCTTAACAACTTTTTGCTTTTTAACACAGATTAGCCCTTTGCGACCACACACCGTGGGAGGCTCCCGTCCCTGGAGCAGATGACTCTGTAATTACAGTGGCAAGATGTTGTTTGCCACAGTTTTGATGTGATACTATACTAAAACTTGCAATATCCATACAGGTAAGTATGCTAATGCTATCAATGCAGAAAATAAGATCCAGATATATATGTTCTAGGATATAGCATTACTTTGCAAATGGTTAATGCTTGTAGCTATTAGTATGCAGTGTATATTCATAATACTTAAATTCACTATTCTTCTTCAGTTCAACTTTATATGATTTTATTATAGTATATAAAAAGATGAAAAGAAGTAATTAATTGGGAGAGCTTACCTACCTTTCCTTATGGAGGGCCTACTTCTAGCACTAACCTTCATGCTGCAAACCCTTGGCTTCACTCACATGACAACACTTCATTTTAACTCACAGGGATGGCTCTATCTCAGAATGACTTCTGCTTTTATTCTGGACGGTCACAGGCATGGCTCTGATATACCTCATGCCAGAGGAAATGAGGATATTTCACCAGCTAAAGCTGGGTGAGGTCTGACAGCAATGAAAAGGCTGCAGAGGTAGGGAGAAGTCTCTGAAATACACTTAGAAACATTGGCAGTATATTATTACTTCAATTAATCTCTACTCTGTGTTATTCTATTTCTTTAATGAAATGCTGCAGGAAGTAGGGGGATGAATGAGGTAAGAATTTTTATCAAACCCTGGTGGGTTTCCTGACGTCCCCTTCACGCTGCTGTGTTCTTGCTGCCTCCACACGCTGCCCAGCAGCAAGGACCTCTCTCCGACAGACCCATGGGCCATCCGAGAAACTGCTCTACCCTTCCGCTACAAGCAGTATTCCCTCGAAGCCAAACTGCTGTCAATATTGGCCTTTCTTCCCCTTCCATCACCAGCATTACATTTGTTGCACCGCCTTTCTGTGGTTTAGAATGAAAGGGATCAGGTCCACCAGTCAGCAGCGTGTGCACATAGTACGAGTGGGCAAAATTTGTCAGGGTGACATCAAGCTGCTAACACAAACACATCCATTACCCTTTCTCTCTGGCTTGGTGAGACAGCTGCCCTCGAGGTACTGGCCTCTGAGCCTCCCTGATAAATCACTGACGTGTAGGAAACCTGGTTATCCCAACATAGCGGGGGCAGAGGATGCTATTCAGCTGCAGAAGGACATGGAAGAACAACATCCATGAGGCTTATAATGAAAGATTTTTGATATACTTAAGTAGTTAACAAAAATTTATTGCAAGAGATAGTTTGTCACTAGATTTACAGTTTCAGAGAACATAGTACAAAACATAGTGCATCAGCTTTGTCTAAACATTAAATAGGTGCAAATACACAAAGATAAAAAAACGAAAAGTGAATACTTTACAACATAAGTTATAGAACTATAAATATATTTTATATACATTATACATATTCTAAGACATGATTTTCACATATGTATATATAGTTCATAATTAGTATCAGACTATTCAGTGCTTTAGTAAGAGTATAGGTCTGAACGTTTGTTGCATCATTATACTTACAGTAAATGCTTCCCGTGGGAACAAGGAATTTTAACCACTTTAGTTCTGGGGGCTTTGCAAAGCTTGGTCCGGGGGGTGGGGGACTGTAGAAACAGCAGTTTAGCTGAAGGCTTTTTCTTCCCCCGTTCGAGTCCTAGAAGAGCGGCTGCAGGGGGATGACAGCCGGGTGCGGGGCCAGCAGGGACGGGAAGACGGAGTGCGGCAGCGGGGGGAAGGCCAGCGGCGCGGGCGGCAGCACCGAGGGCGGCAGCAGCGGCAGCGGCGGCGGCGCCACGAAGGCGGCGTGTCCCGCCGGGCAGAGCCGCGGGCCCACGGCCAGCTGAGGTAAAGGCGCTCTGGAAAGAGCCGGCACCTGCGACAGGAACTGCTGGTGGGGCTGCAGGACCTTGATGGCGCCGGCGTGCTGCTGCAGGATGGTGTGGTGGATGGTGGTCACCGAGGTAGAGCACAGCGGCGGCGGCAGCGGCGGCCCCGGGGCCTGCAGGGCCGGCGGGGCCAAGGCGAACTTCACTTTGCCCGACAGCACGTTCTGCGGCACCAGCTGCTGATAGGCCTCCGAGGGGAGCTCCTTGAACTTCTCGGCGCTGTCGGGGGGGAACAGCAGGGCCTGCTCGGGCAGGGGGAAGGGGGCTATTAGCTGCTCGGCTGTTAGGAAGGTGTGGCTGTTTACGTGTGCTTCTTTGAAGGGCAAGGGCGGGGGGCTGCTGAATATGCCGGGATTGCACTGCACCCATTCACCGGCCACCTCGCCCATCTTCTCGTGCGGTAGAGACTCGGCCAACTCGTAATGGCAAAGATAGGATTTGGGAGGAGTTTGTTCCAAGTGTCTGTTGGGGACGGGGACTTTGTAACGAGCTTGATTTTCACGACAGTTGACATTTTCCTTTTTCTTTCCCTCTTGGGGAACACCCTGTTTGGCAGCAGCTGCTGGAGCGCCGTGCTCGGGGGCAGCAGGAGCAGCAGAACTCGGGATGATGCCGTCAGGAAGCGTGGCCGGTGCGCTCTCCATCGCTGCGCACGCCGTGGGTTTATCCTCTCCCAGCACCTGCGGGCCAGCGCTCTCCAGAGGTGACTTGCTCTCCTCCAGCTCCATTGTTTCATCCCTGTCTTTTGCGTCGTCATCTCTGGCAGCTGCATTAGTTTCCTCTAGATTGTCTTGAGTCAGTAAGTCCCCCAGAATATTTAACGCGGAATTGGCGGAATTTTCTTTGGAAGAGTCAGAGGTCTCGCTTTTTGCGTTCCTGTCGAGGAAAACATGATGGATCCTTGTCTTCCTTTTCCTGCGTTTCCCTTTTGCCTTGTGATAGGCACCTAAAGCATGTCCTTCCCTTAGATATTCCTCTGCTGATAATGCCTGTCCACATGAGCTTTCGTCCGAGGAAGAGGAATAGGTGTGCTGCCTCCGCTTGCGGTGGGGTTTCTCGGGCTCTTCTGTCACAACACTGTAACCTCTTTTTGTGGGCTGGTTTTGGCTCGGCCCCTTCTCCTCGCTGCATTGCCCTAAACATTTATGCTCTGGGCTACAGCTTGACCTCCTGATTTTCCAGCTACAGCACGTTTTAGAGTGCCTAAGGCTGTGCCTCCTGGAGCTCAGCTGCTTCGCCTGCCTCCGGGAGCTGGCTTTGCTCTTTCTGTGTGGTCCCTTACAGCCATGGTGATGGCCACTGTTTTTGGCGCTCCAAAAGTCACACCAGCCTCTGTCCCAGTGTATGTGATCTGGTGCAGACACGACTCTCTTAGGACCATTCTCAATGCTGAATTTTGGCTGTGGCTCATGCACCTCACCTGCAGTTAACCAGATATTTCCTGCATCATGCCTGCACTTCTCTGCGTTATTTTGGAGGTGCTGATATTTATTTTCATCTCTGTAAGTAACTTCTTTTTCAGTTATCGGAGACATCTCCATTTCTGCTACTGTTGTGTCTCCACAGTGATGATAATGACAATGACATAGTTTTCTTCTCCTTTTCCGTTTTCTGCTTTTGTGAAGCCATTTTTCATGGCCTTCTTTGATCCAGACTTTGTTGTATTTCTCATCTATCACAGTGTTTTGTCGTAAGGGGTTATGAGATATGTGATACTTTTCTATTTTTCTAATCCTGAATGACTCATCCAAGGACACTTTGTTTTGATTTTTTGCAAGCTCACAATTTCTGAAGAGGGAAACATCACTTAACAGGGGTATTGTATAGTTGCACACATTTTTATTCACTTCTACTTCATAATCACCACACTCTGAAGTAGGTATTTTTGTAAAATCTGAGACTAAGATATGATCAGATTCAGTTTTATGGTGCAAATGAGGTATGTTTGGTTGATGCTTGGGCTTTTCTTGGCTTTCACTTGCTCTTGATGACTTAAAATCAAAATATAAAGGATTACAGCTATAAGAAATTGATGGGTCTGTACTTGTATAAATCAACATTTCTGATGGCCACTGAAGAATATTTGATCCATATTTGCTAAGAACAGGAACAAAGGGCTGACAGGGTCTCTTGTATGCGTCCGGTTTGCTTTTTGGGCCTCCACTACCTTCTTCAGGCGGTGATGGAGCTGCTGCATCAGCCCCCAGATTTTTTATTTCCGTTTCAGTTGCAGGTGGATCCCTGCTCCCATCATTACAGTTTTCCTCTTCAGGTTCCTGCAGAGAGGAACAGTCCTCCACAAGTTCCTGCACAGGAGCTCTGTTTGCCTGCAGCTCGTGCCCGCTGCTGTCCAGGGGCAGCACCTGGGCACTGTCTGCCACCAGGGCTGGCCTTTGGTCCCCTAATTCTGCCACGCTCACATCCACACCGTGGCCATCCGTGTCCAAGGACAGTGGCTGCTTCGAGTGGGACATGGCAGGAGGCAAAGCTGGGCTCTCCAGCACCCTGCTCCCTTCACTGGACAGCTCATTTGACTCCTGAGCTTCAGGAGCTTCTGCTGTGTCTATGCATTTTTCCACCAGTGGGTGAAAACAGTTGTGTTTCTCCTCAGGGCACACAACTATTTCTGCTGCTGAAGGAGACTGAAGGTTACACGTTCCCGGAACAAACCTACTCCTTCTGCTAAATCCATGCTCCATGGAAGTTTCCTCATTAAACTCATAGAAAACAGCAGCTGAAGACTCCAGTTTGACTGCTGCCTTCTTAGGAAAAGCAAAGGAGAACCCAACTCTGTGTCCTTGAGTTCCTTGAAGCTGATCTCCGCATTTGTTAGGGTCGGATTGGCAACTACCTGCATCTCCAGGAGCGGAAGAAATAACAGAAGCAATGTCTTTGCAGTTCTGTGCATCGTGCATTGGTGTACAGCTGAAATCCTGGCTCTTGGCAGAATCTACGGCAGCGCTTTTGGGGATATCATTGCAATCATCTCGCACAGTCACTGTAGTGGATTTGAACATAGGGCCGCTTCCAGGAGCACTAGGAAGGAAGATAAAACTTTGAGTCAAAACCATTCAGAGAACTGCTGACAGAAACACGGTATTACTTTGGTAATAAAAGGGAGCTTTTTAAGGAAAGAGGAAGACTCTGTGGATATGCACACTGAGACTATAAAAAAATGCCATCTTTTATAATAAAGATCAGTTGACTAGTTCTAAAAAATAGGATGAGTATATAGTATGCTCCCAGCTCCTTCATGTGAAGTTATCAGCTGAAAGACTAATATTCCTACAAAGTAGTTAACTTTTCCTAGACACAGTGGCTGGCCAAAGAAGAAACTGTCTCCACAAAAATCTTGCTTCTCCTCCCTGCAGACCACCATGGTTACAACACTATTACTACAGATTGCAGTTTTACATTCCTTCATGCTATAAAATAAATTAAAACAGAGGGTGCTTCATAGAGCACTTCCCACGTAGTCATCATTCCAGTGACTGCTGCTCTGCCCACAGGCAATCCCCCAGCAGCTCCTGTCCTATTTGCGTGCACAGACCAAACCATGGCCATCTCAGCAATTTCTTTCATGGAGAAATAAAACTGGGGAGAGGATTTCAGCTGGCAGAAGTAAAGTAAGTGATTCATCCCTCTTGAGAAAAAATTTATCACTGTCTGCTTGTGTTCTTCATTTCATGTCCTCTTCCCATCTGTTCTATTCGACTTAATAGGAAGCAAAGAGAAGAGGAAAAAGTGTTTAAGCTGACAATTTTCCAGGATCCACAGAAGCTGCTCAGCACTAGGAGTAATGGACCTATGTTAAAACCGTTTGTTTGTTTGTTTTAGCCAAATCACTCTGTGTTACACTGCAGAGCAATACTCACTGATGAGTCACTGGTATAACTTTCAAGAGTCATTTAGGACCCTGAGAAGTTCTGAGATGAAGAATAATGTCTTTACCCTATCAGGTCTAGAAATTAAGGTAGAGGTTTTATGAGAAAAGAATTCCTCGTGAGAATTCCTGCCTTGCCCAGTTCTTTATAAATTTGAAATATATATTAAACCCACACACAAATCCTGTCTTTCACAGAATAAAATGGTGACTTCTACAAAACCAGCCTAGAAAATGCCAGTTTAAAAAAATCCTATGTTTCTGTCTATGTCACACCTCTAAGGATGCAAAGTGGTAGTAAATACCAGTTATGAGATAGATAGATAAATTAGGCTCAGGTAGAAATTGTCCTTCAGGAACTAGCAAAAGGATATTTTTAAAAACCTCAAATTCCAGAAACAACAAAGACTTGCAAAATCTGTGCTTCACTAGCATGGAAAAAGGAAAACACTAAGTTCCTCTTTCCTCTTTCTCATGCATTATGCAAAATTCAGGTTTTGGAGCATGTTTAGGGAAAATGATATCTAATGTACTCAAGTATAAAATATGAACAGTTAAAACATGCATGGAAGAGAAACTCTACATGAGTTATCATAGGATAGGAAGATTAAAAAGTGGGGTGTTGTGTCTCTCCTCTCAAACAGACCCCACAACATTCATGCGAACAGTTAAAACATTCATGGAAGAGAAAGAGTCTCCACGTGAGTTATCATAGGAAGATTAAAAAGTGGGGTGTTGTGTCTCTCCTCTCAAACAGACCCCACAACATTCATGTCCCATCCACCTGCTCATTCAGACTTTGTTTCAGGGCACTGCCCACCATCCAAAATACGGACAAAGAGACTATTTCTGAACAGGAGCTGCAGCTTGGTTGGACTTCTCTGTTAATTCATCTTGGGGTGGTGAAGGCTGAATAAAGAGAAAACATTTGCACATGAGCATCTACATTTTTTCTTTCTTTTTTTTTCTCCAGAGATTACAGTGTGACAAGTACATATATTTTCAGTGGCTTATCAGTGTCAGAACTGTGTCATATTTTGAGAATTCAGTCACAACAAGCAAGCTCAATATTAATTTCAACAGCTTGCCTAGATACAATACTAAAAACGTACGAGTAGCAAGGTGTCATTTTTGCAGAGGGAGGTAAACACTCTGCTGAGCAGGGGAAAAGAAGCATTTACCTTTTAATATAAAAAATCTGGCTATTGAGATCTAAAGCTAGGTTTCTGGATGCTTTCCCAGGCGAGCATTTTGAAAACTAAATCGCAGAGATCTGTTACATCCTAGAGAGACAGACTGTGTTCCTCACCTCATCAATGAAGTAGTGTCAGCCTGCAAATGCATGACCTAGTTCACTCAGCTTTCAACCAAAGTGCCTGGTTTTATGAAATATATATGAAACACATCTTTTTTTAAACTAAAATTATGTGTCATTTTAGCTCAGCTGAAAAAGCAGTGTTAAACATTCATTCCTGCACACAGTCTGAATCAAATACTGTGCAGAGAATGCTTCCAAAACGCCCTAAAAACACATGTGTGTGGCTACAGCCAAGGGTCTCCTGTGTCCCACAGCATCAGCAAACAGTGGAGGGCTTATTTAAAAGTATTTCTGCTATTTGAGCAGCTACGGACTTACCAGGTTCTCTCTTTCCTTAGCTCAGCTAGCTTGTGCAAACGTTGAAGGGCTTTCTCCTGTTTTCTTTCATCTTTTCGTGACTTAGATGCTACATTTCGAGCAAACTCCCTCTGTTTCAGTTCCTTCAGCCTCTGCAAGAAACAGCCACATAATGCACATAAAAACCCCTGGGATGAGAAACATTTTAATGACTCTTACTTGCTGGTAAGTGCACACAGCACAAATTATTCTGAACCTAACCATTCAACAAATTTTAGGATTTCAAGGGAATAACCAAGATACCTAGAGATAGGTTAGCCAGGATAGAGACAACCTAGAAAATTGTACTCTAGCTTTTGTGATGACATAGACCAGCCTCAGTAGGATAAGGCAAAGTGCACCCAGAATTTTGTTCACGATTCCTCCCCAAAACATTCCCCACAGCATAACTGCTTTTTGGTGTATCAATAAAAAATGAGACCAGCCCAGGTATTTTTCTGCAAAGCCTCTCAAAAGCCTATTAACCCCCAGATGATATTAAATCTGGAATTTTTCTGTCCAAGATGCTGGGTATGGCACTTGTCACTGCTGCTCTGTGGAAGGTCCCTGTCTTCAGGGACCTTCAAGCTCTTCCATTCTTCAGGGACCTTCAAGCTCTTCCTTTCTTCAGGAACCTTCAAGCTCTTCTCTTCAGCTCACCACTGTCCCTCTGGGACTGCCTGCCATGTTATCAGCATGCCAACATCTGCAAAGCTCCTGAGAGCTCCCGTCCTGCCATCCCAGGCATTATTAGAGCTGTTAAAGGCTCCTGACCCAGCAGGGATCTCCAGGGGATGTAATGGACAGAGAAGTGTTGTGTTCTGAAATGGGGAGATGGCCCCTTTGAAGGAGCCTGTGTTTCCTGCTCTCACTGGTGTCTGACCCAGCAGTTACACAGATTCCAAGGTGCAACCCAGGATCTCATGGGATTTTATCTCCAGCCTGCTTCTTTGGAGGGAGATGGAAGTGCTCAGCTCTGATTCTCCATAGAAAAAAGGGAATCTCATTTTCTTTACATCACAGAAGAACAATATGCAGGGGCCTCCCTGTTCTTCACATCAGCAAAATGTACTCCAGGAGTTCCCAAACCCCACTGTGTACACTGGCCCTCAGTGTACTCTGATTATGGCTCACAGTCTGATGACATCTTACAAAACCATCACCTCACAATTCTGGGAAGAACCCAGTAACTTGCCACCCCCTTTTAGTGTCCAGGGCTAATGACTGCCTGTGAACAGTGGCCACAGTGATTTGTAGAAGCAAAAACTCTTAACTTCAAATTGTTTGAGGGGCATTAAGAGCTTTTGTTACCACTGCTGGCACACATAATAGATACACAGAATAGACTTTGCAAAACACTTTCAGCAGTGTCCTCCTGCTCCTTCTCAATTCTTTTAATTTCACCCCTTTTGTGAATTTTTATTTCTTCTATTCACAGGAAAATACCTCACAGATACCAGATGGCTCTTGGTTCTGCAAGAGGTAGGCAGTTGGACTCCATCATCCTTATGGGTCCAACCCAGCTTCAGATATTCCAAGAGTCAGTCACACACTGAATTATACTTTGCCATTTTGGGTGATGGTAACACTACTTGAGCAGTCCATTCAATGCCAAGAAATAAATATGGCGAAACATGCAGAGAAAACAAACTTGAAGGAAAATTAGTGCCACTCTATTTTCAAGTTTTGCATTCTTTTTCAAATGCCAGGACATCGTTGATAGATTGAGAAAAATTATCTGAAATGTAATCACATCTTCCACCATTTCTATTTTACAAATGTCAAATTTTTCTACTGATAAGAAATTTGTTTTATTGAGCTAATACAGTGTAAGGTTATAAGTACACTCAAAACTAGATATATGATATCTGTTTTTCCCAGAAAAAGAATACTTGAAGCATGGAGCGTCTTTGTTGAATATATCTTACCCTTGTGCACCTCTGTTTTCCTAGACAGTATGATAATGACCCTGCCTCCCACCAGCCACTCATGAAACCTGAAGTACTTCATTTCATAGGCAACTTCTGAGTACTCAAAACACAAGAGAAGAGATGAAATTTGCTCCTTCCCCTCCTCACCTCCAGCCCTTGGCACTTAAAGAGAGGATTTAATTGCATTTTGTGGAGCTCAATATTTTTTCAGGGTTTTTTTTCCCCCTCCAACGCTAAGGAAAGAAGTAAGTGAGAAGAAAGGGAACAAAAGGAAGATAACAGGATGCTGTCTCACATGGTTAAAAATGAGTAGCTGAGGTGTATCCAAATCCATAATCACCTCCCAGCTGCAGCACTTTTCTGCAATTACTGGGATGATTATAATTACTGATTTGAGTCTGACCAGATTCTGAACCCTTCAGTCTTACTGCTAAGTTAGCAGCACTCCATGCCTCCTCTCAGTTTTTAAGTAATTAAATTGTTCTCCTTGGATGGCTACAAGCAGGTGTGGCACAAGTTTTGTGTGCTCAGCCTTTGCCTGCTCTTCTATTCCGGAGAACCCAGAGCTCCCCTTCTGCCAGACCTCCTGGTAGGTGCACCCTCCCTTTCCTGGACAGAAAACTGGTCTTTGGGCTTTGTTTCTTTTTTCCTACAACTGCTATCTCAGTCTTTCATGGAGTGCTTTAATCTGCAAAGATTATACGATGGCAACTCCTGAGGTCTTTATTCTGCAAATTCATGTCGAAGTGGAATTCCTCCTAGTTCTAAACCGCAAGACATGCACCTGGTGTTTCAAAACAAAATGCTATTTTCTTGCTATTTTCTTTAAATAAAAGATCACCTAAATGAGTAACTGTGCTCCCTTTTTTTTTTTTTTTTTTTTTTGATACTGTAGGTATTTTCTACTTTGGTTTTTTTTAGGCATGTGATGAACTATCATCACCTGCATTCCCTTACTGCACTCAGTCACGCTCAGGATTGCTGGCACTGCATTTATGCTGCCCTTAGTTGGGCAAAATTGTTGGTTTCATTTGAATTATGCAAATGAAAATGAGATATTATCCAATCACACCATTAGTCCATGGAGTCTTATCATCAGAAGGACCTCCCTAAAGATGTTCAAAGTAAATAGCAGCAATAGAAAAACAAGTGTGACTTGTTCCTATAAACCATCTTTTCCTCATCATTTTTCTGCCTTTGCATGTGGCAGAGCTGTTCACTAATGCTAACTTCAATAGTTAGTTTAATGCCTGGTATGTTTGGTTTTTTCCATGGATCAGTAGGCCAGTAATTAACAGGCAGGGATACTGTATTGAATTCCCTCCTGCATTTTCCTCTGCTTACAAAGCAGCTCAAAAACGTGTGTGACCCAGCCAGCAGAGTTCAACCAGCAGTTCACAATGAATAATTAAATGACATTTCTCCAAGAGACCTAAATGCCTTCATCATTATCCTGATACTCTGTATTGCCACGTTGGAGGTGCAGAGCATGGAGCCCTGGGTTTGCAAATGACTTTGCCCAGCCTGAAGGGATGGGAAGCCTGACCTTGATTCTCCAGCCTTGTAATGTGATCCTGCAGCTAGGCTGCTTCCCCTGGGGCAGCAGCTGGATTATTTTAACAAATCTAACTGTAACACAGGGCCTGAAGCAGGAATATTCCCGCTATTTCTAAAAAGCTCATTCAGGTATCTTAGTGCACACCCAGTACATTGTGCTGAGCTGAGGCTCGTCAGTCCAGATGAAAAGCAAGAATTTTACAAAATCCTGTGTACCTGTGCATGGATGGAACTATGCATGAGATGGCCACAGGAGCTCCAAACTCAGATGTGGCTGCACTTCTCTCACAGACACAGAGCTTTGGTGTTCCCAGACTTGCTGAGGAAGACAAGTGTAAGAAAAATCAAGGGAATCCTAAGAAGATTTCCAAGAGATCAGGACCCATTCCTGGTTTCTTCACTTCACCCTTGTTTTCCCCTTTTACCACACCAGACAGTTCATTTCAGCACGCTGCTTTTCAAAAAGTTTCCTAATTATGAGCTATGGATTTCCTGATTCTGAGTTTCCTAATTCTCCCCTGAATTTTACAACAGAGAAGCCACAAGCCAAGATTCTGCTGCCAAAGCCAGGTGCCTGAAATCCCCCCACTAGATCAAATCCTCTAAAAACCAAAGATGCATTATGACATTAAATGCACTTCTTACATCGTTATTACAAGCCTTTTGCCACCCTGAAAAGTGGCTGTTGGCTTTTTTTTTATTCAAGATTTAAACACTTGTAGCAGTAGCCCTTTAAACGAATGAACCTTCAAAACATATTAATTAATAAATAGACTCAGGACAACAAAAGCAGGCAAAGGCTGAATAGTGAAACCCAATGAATACTAGGGAATTAAGGTGATAAAATGAAGGGGGGGAAAAAAACCCCTGACTTAAATAATTTTATAACTTTGAACACAGAACTTAATGTTGTCAGAACCGACTCTGAAGAAAAACAGTGAGATATTTAACAAAGTTTATGAGACTGAAGGAGAAGTCATAACAAGCATCAGATTGATACAGACTCTCTCCGTGGTGCTAATATCTCGCAGAAAAAACAGCCATCCCAGCAGCACAAAGGCATCATCTAAGGACTGCTTATTCAAACAGGCTCTCATAAACTACCCTTGCAAAGCTTATCTAGGAACAACTTTAACAGGGTTAAGAACCAATGGGAACAGTTTTTTTAACAGCAGCAGTCAGAAAGATGTCTGCCAGGGGATTTTAGGGCAGTGCAGTTCAGATATTATTATGCTAATTCACTTTTGACCTTAGATTAACAATTAAATTATGTGGACTTTTACAATGCTGAAAATACATAGCCATAAATTCATTTTCTGATCAATGGAAGTATAAAATTACAGAATTTAACAGCCATGACATCAAATTTTGATGCTTTACTGCCTTCTCATTTTATCAGGAAAAATGACTGTATTCCCAGTAGTCACTAAATCATTAATTTATGTGGTTTTAGCTTTTAAAAATAACTCCTCAAAATAAAAGGCCAAGCTCACTCCTTCTCCACCTGCTCAACCAGCGACAGGCTGGGATCATGAAGACAGGGGATATTCAGTGCTGCATGTGCATCCCAAGTCCAGCAGGAGCTTCCCCAGGTCCTGTCCTTCCTATAACTCCATCTGCACCCTGACAGGAGCTGGAACTCCACTGCAGCTCCTTCCTGCCCTTCAAGCATTTCCTAATTACCTAAACATGGGCAACATGGGTTGGTAGATCAGCAGTGGTGGAAGTGAGACAAAACTGGCATTTGGATTTATTTTTTAAAAAAAATCTCTTCCCTCTCAATCTGTACATGATGCAAAACATTTTTTTAATAAAGCTGTCTTTTTGCTTGTGTTCAATTTTTTTTTTTTAAATAACCTCTATGATATATAATGAGTATTAATATGAGTGTTGCTTATTTTCCAATGATGATTCTAGAAGCTGTGCATATTCCCCTGTCTCTGAGTGCTGCAGTAACTCCCTGTTAGCTGAGATGGGATACTGCTGATTTATGTGAATTATGGTGTGGCAAACAGAGTGACAAGAACTCATCAGATGAACACTTGTCACACCAAACCAGATTAGTGTCTTTCACAAAGAGGATCGAGCTTAATCAATTATAAATAATAACTGACTAGAACACAGCTCCTGTAACACCTGTAAACGCTCAAATGGGGAATGAAATATGCCATTTAAAGCAGAAAACATTGCTTACTAAGATGTAAAATGCACATCTTTTTCTTCTGTCTTCAGTGGGTTGTGAGAGCATATAGATAGGTAGATAGATAGGTAGACAGATATTTTACTTTTATTGTTCTGCTGATGGAGACTCCTTCACATAGCACATCTCCTCCCTTGTGCTCTGGTCTTCAATTCTACATACTTTTCATGACAATATCTATTATTATTATTAATTCTCCTGTTGTAAAGATTAGAGGAAAAAATTAAAGCTCCAAGAAAACAACACTATAATACCCAAAGAATTTAGCCTGTTAGTACTGCAGGCCTTCCCTACACAAGGCACGTTATTTCCACAGAAAGGAGAAATTAAAAAGAAGTAAGCTAAGAAAGAAATAGATTTTTTTTCCTTCTTTTTTATGCTGCCACCATGGAATTTATTGCTCTGACTGGTTTCTGAAAGAGACCAGCAACAAGGGGGTATTTTTAACAGCACTCCATGGGGAGTTGCTGACAAGAGTAAGGGAAAGCTTCCTGCCAGGGATGTGGCACCAGGACGTGTCACCACGAGGGGCTGGGGCATCTCCAGCCCTGCAGAAATTCCAGAATTTAATGTGAAAAGCAACATTTACCTGATCTTGTCTCAACTGCTTCCCAAACACCATGTGTAGGATTTGTAGGAGTCACCTCCTCAGTCACATCATCAGCTTATGGACCACACTGACCACTCACTTTGCTTCTAAGAGGCCTTTAAAAATAACATGAATCTATCACTGGCTTAGCAACAACTTTCAGTTTGTTCCAAGTTAGGAGCTGCTTCTTCCTGCCTCTGTCTCTGCCTGTTTGCATCTCAAGTTGAGCTGCAAAATTTAAACCTTTTCTTAAGTACCAAGAACTCCACAACTTTGCAACATAATAAGCCCTCCAGATGACAACAAATAACATACAGGCTGTGAATAATCCTTTTCCCCTCATATTTCTACCACAGATTGCAGCCATTCCCTCCTGATGGTCTTTTAATATGAGACGAAATCTAACACACACATGGTTATATGCAGGAATTAAACACAGGAGGTCCTTGGAGCCCATAATATTCCTGAAAAGGTTGATTCAGTAGATGTGAAACTGCTCTTTTTCTAGCCCTGTCATGAGGATCATCCCAGACTGGGAAGGAACCTGGGATGAATTAGGAGGAAAGGAAGGTTGGTATTGCTTTGCTCATCCATCATGGGCCTGATGAGAAAATGAGATCCTTCATGACTCAGAAGATTTTTCACTAACTTCAAATGAACTGATGTGATGCAAATTTTCTCAAACTACTCTTAGCTGCTCATGAGCACACTTGTACAATACACAGTAGTACACTTTGTTGTGTAGTCTGCAAAAGAGAACTGTTGAGACAGCTCTTACATTTATATGTATATAAATGTAAAACCAATATATATATAAAATACATGTGTTATGTTATACAACTGAAAATGCATATTGGTTCTTTCTCTTTTTCTAATATAAAGACTGAAATTCATTTTTCATGAAACATAATTAGTTTTTGAGACTACATACTTGGGTTGAAGCATCTTGTAGAGTGTCTCAAGTTAGAATTTCCTACCTAACTTTATGGGGAAAAAATAAATTACTCTTGAGCTTAAAATGAAAAGCAAAACCTAATGAAAACATTACTGCTTCAGAACCATGAGGAAAATCAGAACATTAAATATTTTTCACACTTGCACCTGTAAGATACATGAAAGCCAGTTATCCTTGATGAATATCTCACTAATTACCCTTGATTATGTAACTGCAAAAGATGTACAAGGGAGCAATAGAAGGGAAAATAATTTCCTTAGCTCTTATTCTTTTCTTTCTCAAATTATCTGCCAGAAACAAACACATACTTCATTATGGGATGATTAATGCTCTTCCCAGCACAAGAAGCCTCACTTGATTTGACACCCTTCTGGTGCCTGTGCATTTCTGCTCCTCTCCAGCATCCCCTGCTGCAGGACGCAGATAGCTGAACAAGGCTCCAGGACTCTGACAAATAACAGGTTATGAAGCATAAATTTACACTTCTGTTGCTTTTGTTTTAAGATAACTGTGCTTTCTGAAGTCGACTTAATGGCTGCAGTGTTGCCATTGTGCAAAAACATTGTTTTAAGCCTGCAGAACTGCTGAGTGTTGCACACTGAATATTTCACTGTGATAGCTACTAACCACGTGTGTAACAACAGCCTGGGCTTATTGCAAGCTGCAGGGTATTTTTTGTTAGCTTCAGCAGAAATCAGCTGAATATTCCATAAATATTAAGGACACACAAAGGAAACAGCACAGAAGTACAGAATTAGCATCTCACCTATCAAAATAATTTTACCAGATAATGAAAGGAGCATGAAGCTGACACAGGCTTCTACATCTGGAAAGTGGTTACAGAGTCTGTGGTTTTAATAATTCTAGGCTTGATAATACTTCTCTTGAAGTCAATGGGGAAATTCCTGCTGAGCTCATGGGGAGAGGAGGTTTCAAATTCATCATGAAAGTTTTCAACAACAATTAAAAAAGCTTCCTTAGTCACAAAGATTAAAGACAAGATTGGTACACATCATTTTTTTAAGGGTCACTTCCCAGTTACCTCCCCCTCTCCTGCCATTTAGGATTCTAATAAAAAAAAACAAAAACAAAAAAAAACAAAAACAAAAAAAAACAAAAACACCAACCAAAAAACAAGCCAAAACCACGTGCAATATTGTAAATCCTGACAAGAAACATTTATTCCTAGCACTGTTAGAGAAAAGGGCTTAACTCCACTCCTCCCCAGGTGTCTGCAAGTGTGGGGTGCCCTGAACAGCCACAGCTCCTCTTCCCAGCTGTGGAGGGGATCATTCCAGACACCAGGTGCCATTTCCTGGTCCCACAGCATGATCCACCACTATTCCTTTCACTCCAGCAGCGAAGTTTATGCATCCAGAATAATCTTTCTGAGCATTGCATATTCAATATTTTCTAATTTGACTTTACTGCAACCAAAATATTGATTCAAGGAGACACTGCTTCCTGGTATTTTCAGGTGGGCACCAGTCACTGAATGAGAAATAATGATTTGTGCTTTATTTTCTGGCCAGTTACAATTTTCTGTGCATAAATACTGACAGCTCCATAACATTTCTTCTCAAGTCTATCCAAAGGGCTCTAAGCTAATGGAAAAACCCTTGTCTGATCAGTATTCATATTCCATAAACCATTTCACAGGAGCAACCACTTCTTCACCAAGAAGTCCTCTCAGAGGAAGGTCACCTCTACACCTCTTCTGAGAGGGAAAATTGTATTTCCCCTTAGAATGGCTCTGCAGTGGGATTAGGTTACAAAATGGATACACCCATCATCACACGAGATTGGATGGCTCAGCTGTTGAAGCTGCTTTTTGCTCATTTTGGAGACCACTTTGCTGTTTTCTGCATGAATACTGCACTTGGCACCTCGGAATTCTCTGAGACTCCATCCAACAGCTCTTCACTGCAGTAGTGCCCTCCAGCAACTTCCAGCGTCCACTGGCATTTATCAGCTTTCCACCGTGGTCACTGTGCCTGCAGCGCTGAAATCCTCTGTAGGATCCTGCTGCTGTTCTGACTCTTACTCCATCCTGGCTGCAGGAGAACACAATACCCTTTCTACAAGCAAATTAAAAATTGATAGCAGACATTTTTAGTCTGTGTTGTCTAGTTTCAGCCTCTTTGGTCACTGACATTTTAGGAAAGCCTGCCACAGAGACTGAAATGAACCTACCAAAATCTTAAATCTTTCTAATCTCTACAATGTGCACAGTGACCAAAAATGAGGAATTAATATTTACAGTTAGGTCTTCTAAAGGTTATTTCCCATAACCCTTGAAGGATACACTAATATTGATGGGCTGAAGGAGACATATGAATTCCCCCAAAGTGAGCTCTTTATTTTAGTTCTTTATGTCAGAGCTAAATCACAATCCCTTTCTCATACCAGTTTTATGTTGGATCACTGAGCCGTTCAAAGCCTCTGCTCACAAATTGCTCCTCAGCAGCAGGATCTGGTCCTTGCCACCATTATCCCAGGACCATGACAAGCTTCCTCAAAGAACATAAATTTGACCAATGAAAATGGAGACAAAAATGAGCCTTTGCAAATTTTTACACATCTCAGCCACAGCAAAATGGCACAGACAAAATCTTAGTTATCCTTAAGCCAACCTATAATACTACACACACAGAGGCCTTGGAGGGAAACACCAGATTACAGAAAAAAATCTTAAATATAAAGGCTGCATCATGCAAGGCAAGATCAGTTAATGTCAGGACTTGATATATGTTTTCAGTTTCAGTGATGCAGATGAAGCGTGTTGGAGAGTAACTCCGGAAAAACACCACTGGCATTAGCATGAAAAAAAAAAAAAAGAATAAAAAAAAAAAGATGTTGGGCCAGCAAGTCACTATTTATGTGTATCTTTTACTGCCCCACTGCTTCTGCAGAGTGAAATGTTAGCAACTGCAGAGCAGGGATGTGTGTACCACCATGCTACATTAATAAAGTGTTCCTTTAATTATCAGTAAACCACAGCTTGGAGGCTGCTGTGGGAAACCAGGACTGCAACAGACTGTGACAGAGACTCCCAAAAGGACAAGCACAAGTTCACAGCAGGGGCCTTGAATGTGGGAGGAA
This sequence comes from Onychostruthus taczanowskii, assembly GCF_017590055.1. Lineage (NCBI taxonomy): Eukaryota > Metazoa > Chordata > Aves > Passeriformes > Passeridae > Onychostruthus > Onychostruthus taczanowskii. The sequence goes on from NW_024498518.1 coordinate 427,672, forward strand.
TGGGACGGCAGCAGGGTCCCAGAGCTGTAAACAACTCACTAATGCTACATTACTGCTTGCTAGAGGAATGCAACTTTAAAATATGGATAAAAGTGAGTTCAGGGATAAAAAAGAAATGAAGCCAGGGTGAGGCTACGTGCAGAGTGCTCTGTCCATTTCTGGGCTCCTCAGACAAGACAGACATGGAGCTCTTGGAGCAGGTCCAGTGGAGGGTGACAAAGATGATGCAGGGACTGGAGCATCTCTTTTGAGGTGAGGCTGAGGGAGATGGGGCTGCTCAGCCTTTAGAGGAGATGAGGAGCAGCCTCATCCCTGTCTGTTGGTGTCTGCAGGGATGTGTGAGAGGATGGAACAGGCTCTGCTCCATGGTGCCCAGCAACAGGACACGAGGAGTGGGCACAAAGTGATGCACAGAGAGTTCCACATGAACGTGAGGAGAACTTCTGTCCTGTGCAGTGACCAAGCACTGAGCAGATTTCCCAGAGAGGCTGTGGAGTCTCCCTCACTGTAGATATTCCAGACCTGTGCCACATGGTCTGGGATGACCCTGCTTGAGCAGGGAGGTTGGACCAGATGACCCACTGTGGTCCTTTCCAACCTGACCCAATCTGGGATTCTGTGAGAAAGCCTCCAACATAAGTAAAAATTATTATATATAGCAAATTTGACTTTTTGACAATGATCATGAAGCACGGGATAAATAGCAACTAAGTGAAGCATGTATTTATGCCGGTAAACACATAAAAATGTCCCCAAATATACCTGAGTGAGGAGAAAGAAACCACCAACATTAACTTAACCTTCTTCCTGGCACAGAGGAGACCAACATCATACTCCCCCACATGAAGAACTCGCATTGCTGACAGCTTGTAATGACACCTCGCTTTTCTTCTTCAGGAGGACCATTAACACCAGAAAAGAATCAGACACTAGAAAGCTGATTATATCTGTATCATTATCAGGAACGAGCTCTTATAATTAGATGATCTGGGCTGTAAGTGCCTGTATGATCATAATTGCCCTAATAATAATTCTTTCTGTTAGGCTGTTAGGACTTTTGTTCAAGCTAAACTAACAAATTCCTGGCTTTGCATGCTGGGTGTGTTTCTTTCACCCCCATAAGTGCAGAAGGTGTTTGGCTGGGCACCCCAGCCTTGAGGAACACACAACAGAGCTGATGATGGCTACAGCAGGACCAGCTTTCTGTTTCAATACAACCCAGAAGGAATTCACTGCAATATCTCTTTACCTCAGTCAGATATGAACCTATCAGGAGATAATTTGCCCTTGATTAAGAATCACCAGGAAATTAAGAAAAACAATAATTAACTAATAACGTAAAGCTCATTACCGAATCGGAAATGTGCCCAAATCTCAGTCCTAAAGGCAGAAAGCAATTCCTAAGGAAAACTGACATTAACCTGTTGTACCTTTTCTTTGCAATATCGACAGCAAGGATAGAAATCCATCCACTTGCATGATACAGGGTCCAATTTGCAAGGAAGGTAGCACAGAGCACCACCTACAGCACTGAACTCTGAAATCTGAACTGCCATCAGCTCAAGGTTTGATGAAAAGAGGAAAAAACAGCCCATAAAAAGCCATCTATCTGGCACATAAATAACAGGGGCAATTAACTAGGTGGACCTCCTGTATATCACAGCAGAAGACAGATTTAAAATGTCTATACTCCAAGTGAAGGTATTTCTGGATAAAGCATTGCCACAGAAAATGGAAAATAAGAGCAGAAGCTTTATCATCTCAAGGTCAACGTAACTGTATGTCTACAAAAGTTTAAAAAGTGCCTCCCTCTCTTTCCCTGCAGCAAACTCGAAGAAACAAGGTACTCGGCAACTAAGAACCTTCGATGAGAGCTGTGAAACCCTTGCCTGCTCTTCCCACTAAGACAAGGAAAGAAAAAGAAAGAATGTTATTGTAAGAACTCCCAGCCTTGCAAACAAACCTCTCACCTTCCTCAAGCACCACACAAGCACTGCTAGAGCACTCCACAATTAATAAGTATTTACAGACCAAGATTCTCTGCTTTTGCACAAGATTTACACTATTGAATTGAAACTATTGGTGTCTTTGCTGGTCTTTAATTTAGCAGGAGCACCCTGTGAGTGAGCTCCTTATTTTCCTGGCTGATTCACCAAAGTAGCTGCATTTTTACTTTTATCAACCGCACAATCTTTTTCTTTCTTGAAAGCCTTATGGGCATTTTTAGTGAAGAGCAGAGGAAAATCTTTTCACAAATTTGGGTCAAAATTTCTCTTTGTACTTCATTTCCTACAAATGGCTGTAGAAATACAGAGGCAAATCATGACATTTCCTTCTATCCTACCAAACCTTTTGCTTTTTTCTCCACAGGTTAGCTATCTCCCATGGAAATGTAGATGTTTTAGATACCTGTTCCCAGTCTTCAAAACATCCCTTAAAGTAGGCTGGGCGCAAATTGTTACTTCTACTTTAACATTCCCACATTCCTGCTTCAAGATTTTTTATCAAAATGCTGCAGTGCCTCTGGGCTGGGATAGGGGGGGAAAAAAAACCTAACAAAAAAGCAGGAAGACACTTTTTTTTCTTCCACATATTCTCCTTTTTGTTTTTTTTTTTTTTTTTTTTTTTAGAATTGCCACAGAAGATGCTTAGGAAAGGTTTTTAGGAAAGGTTTACAAAGGCAGCACTTTTTTCTCTCCACACACTTTGGATTTATTGTTGGAATTCTCTCTCTCTCAATGCCATCAAAGTGACTCATCCTTTATGAAAGTCTTGAATCCATTCATCAAAATGTCATCCCCCAAAACTGTGTCTTGCCTGCTTGTGCAGGATGCAACTGCATAGTCACAGAGAGACTCAAAAAGGCTCAGGGAATTCATCAAGTTCCAAAGCTTAGACAGCTCCTGAACAGAACTTATAGACTACCTCTAACACAAATATACACACTCATTAAAATGTCTTCCAGTTACAGTAAAAAGATAATTCAGCAGAATTTAAGCTGAAAGACTGACCATCCCTACCGGAGTGACACAAAACCTCAGCACAGTACAGGGAGTGGTGAGAATTGTCTATAATTAAAGGAACGCATGAACAAAGAAAGAAAAGCAGGAGACCCATCACCATTTCTGGCCCTCACTCAGATTTATTGTACTGCCCAAGTTGCCAAACAAAACAGCTTCAAACTCTGCCTGAAAATCGAGCCAGTGGGAAACAGCTGCCATGGAAAATCTTGCACAGGGCTGACACTGCATCTCATTTCTGATTTGAGACTACTTAGAATGGGCTGCAACCCCCATGGCCCCTTTCATGTCGTCCTGCCTTAACACAGGCACAGCAAAGTCATAGATCACTCCCAGAATAAGGCAGGAGGACAGTTCACTTTCATCACTCCAAATATTTCTTCTTTCAGGGTCATTTCCCATCTCACCACTCTGCAAAAGCAGCACCAGAGCCTGATTTGTGCAGCAAAACCTGCACCTGGACTTTGTAGGAGCTTCCCAAATTTTGAGGAAGCAGGTGCCCAGGTGAGCTGCTGGCAGACAACTAAAGCTCATTCTTGATCCCACTGCCCAAATTTGTATTATAGGAAATAACTTGCAGGAAAATCACTGCAGATGGAACTAAAGTAATAGTTACTTAGTTTTAATAAGTTGGTGAAAGTTCTGTAGTGTTTTCTTTTATCACAAAGTCTTATTAATGTATAACACTTTGCTGCATAAATTGGAGTTATGCCTTGAACCTACACCTTCCACTAAGGTTTCAGCACTTTTTTCCCCTCTAAAATTTAAGGGTAATCAGATACTGGGTAAAAATTTCATTTGTGAAGAAAAAAATATCTTTTGTATCCACACAAAATATAAGGACTGCTTAAGTCATTTTTGCATAATTTAAAGTACCTCTTGCATTAAAATATCAGTATTTTGCAGTGTTAAATCCTTAAGCTTTCATTCAATCAGTAAAGAAGGTGAAGCGCGAGAACAAATTCCCTGGAAAGCTAAATTTGGATCTCTGGCTCCCCACCAGAGATTCAGAGCCTTCCCTGAGACACCACATACACTCAGCTGCACCTGACAGAAGCACAAGGTGAGTCCATTCATCAACCTCATCATGCACATTTAAGCAGTCAAGTCCCCAGCAGCTCTCCCTCCTGAAACCAGCAGAGCTGGTGCTTTCCAGCAGGCAACCACGAGTCTGATGCAATCACAGGGAGCAGCCCCACACCCTTACCAGCAGATGCATTGGCAGAGCTGTGACTTGCTGTCTTCTTTTAAAATATGTCGTGGAACAAATCTCATGTGCCTGCAAGGGGCGCGCATCGCTGCGAACTCTCGCTTCTGCCTGGGGCAGTACCACTAACAATAAATCATCCTGCCTGAAATTCCTGCTGACCTTCAAGACACCAGCTGGTGCCCTGTGCACAGCACATCGGCAATCTGTGTCCACGTTCCTGCTTAGAGCCAGTGCCTCTCCCACTTCCACCCTGGAAGAATTCTCCAGCCAGTGACAAATTACAGAAGAGCCTAATGACTCTGTTTGCCACCAGCAAATGGCCAAGAGGATGGGTTTTTTCTGAACATTCAGAAAAGACTCAGTCATGATACTTTTTATATCCGTTCACATTAAAAAAAAAAATAGTTGATCCTTCCTCTCCTGTACAGCTCCTCAGCTTTTTCTGGTCTGTCATAATGACCCCCTGAACCGGGTATGTGATGGGAAAGTCTTTCATTTCTTAATCTGAATCCTGAAAGTAATGGGAGAGCCTGGGGTGACAGTCATATTTTCTAAGAATTGCTGTTTCTGGTCCTGGAAATTTGGGAAGCAAGAGTTGGCAGCTTGGTTTTGCAGGCTCAGCCCAATGAGAATATAAAAAGTAAACTCTAATTACTACTGATTTTCATAGTTCTGCCTTTCACTCTTCAGGATCCTAAACACAGTTAAACTATTAATTATACCTTCTTAACACAGTCAAGGTACTGAAGAACAATGGTTCATTGGCCTCTCTTAATCACTGTGTCATCCCCACATTATTGTAACTTCATCATTTTCCAGGGTACAGGGAGAAATATTTCGATTCTAGAGAGTGTTAGTGAAATCATCAGAAGAACAAAACCCTCCATCAAAACACATCAGACTCTCCCAAATAATATTCTTCTACTACACTTCTAGCAGGTGGAAGGAGAAGCACTGCCTTTAACTTGTGCTCTCATCAGTGTGATCTGATTAGTGCTGTTCATCTGCTGACATGCAATCCACATGCAGAAACCAGTGATTTCTGATGGCTCAAGGACTCAAACACAGAGAGTAACATTTTTCCTTATTCAAAACCTGTAATTCCAATAACAATCAATTCTACAGTGTTACAGTGGGGGATTTCACTCTTGTTCAGGCACCAGGGCTGTACTATCAATGGAACACGACTGCTCTGGGCTCAGACACCAATTACACCAAAAAGAAGAGGAAAAAGCCACTGTCACCAGCTGAAGCTGCAGGGGGGATTCATGTAAGGTAATCTAAATACCTGCCTGGATTTTGGCCAGTGCACAGCTGGATCTCCAGCCCTCTCTCCTCAGCAAGCAGCCTGGGAACTGCAATTACCGTGGTGTCAAGGTCTTGGGTTTATATCTCTAAGGCAGCAACTCCATCAGCGCAATTATATTGCTCCAGTGCCAGCTCCAAGGAAAATGTGCCACCAGTCTCAGCACCACCATGTCCTGGAGCACATAAATGTTAATTAGCAGCCTTTTTTTAGAAATTATGAAATGTTCTAGTCCTGCACAGTGTGAGATTTGATGAGATTAGAGCACTGGGTGGTACAGCTAATAAATCAGTTTACTGTACAACCTCATTTCTTTAATGAAGAGCAAATACCTGAGCCTTAGTAAAGCAAGAGTCCCAGGTGTACACTTGCTAACAAAAGTGCTGGTTGAATTTTTTTTTTTGCATTCCTCCAGAACAGGGAGCACTGACCTACTGCTCGTCATTAGAGAACACTCTCCTGTCAGGGGGTCAGCGCTAAGCACAAACTTTGATGTCAGAATTAAAAAACATAGAAGAGATGAGTGGCAAGGCCATTATGGGAGAATAACTAGTATAGTTTTCATTAGGGAATAACTTTTAAAAGCTGACAAGAGCTGTCAAGGTGTCAGGCCTGGAGAAGAGCCAGCACAATTAACATACCCTAGGTTTCAATCTACTAGATGGGGAGAAAGCAGGATTTATTTTGGACAATTATAAGTTAATAAATGGAAGCGTCAGTTCCTCTGTAGAGCACCCATTAAAGCCTACTAAAGGTCAAAACCTCTTATAGTTCCTGTCGTGGTAGGCAACACACTACTATTATTTTATATTTCAAGCAATTTTACTGTCAATGACAGCAGTTACAAATGCGCAAGAAAATATTTTCCTTAGCAGTACACCAGGCACTTTACTCCACAGAAATCATCTGTGCTCCCAGAAGTGACTAATATTTCAAGCTTTTTTATTGTGAGCTTGGTGGGGTTTATTTATTTATTTATTATTTTTCCAAACTGCACACGCATGAATGAGAGCGTGTAGAGCTCAGCAGGGGATACCATCCCATTTCCTTACATCCTGCAGCCACACAAAATCCAGGGAGTGATAGGCACCTATCCAGGGCAGCTGTTTCAGGCCTGCAGCCACTCCCCTCCACAAACACGAAGGCAGGCAGGGCACTGCTCTCTCACTCCCCAGCTGTCCTTGTTCCCCTTGCTCCAGCTCCTCATCAAATCCAGACCTGGCACAGCATGCACAGCCAGTCACTTGTGTGAGGCTCACCCCAAGAGTCAACTGAGCTCGGAAATTGCTTCTGCTTTTCTTTACTTCCACTTGAAAAAGAAAACTAAAAAGAAAAACTTTAAAAATTTAAAAGTCAGAACAAGAACTGGCTTTGCTTCACCTGCAGAATTGCTCACCCTCCGCAGTGGACCAAGAAAAGAGGGACTCTGCTTGAACCGCGTTATTCTCTGTTGCCTTGTTGACAATAACAGGCCAAGTGTCTCCAGGTCAGATGGCAGCTGGAGGGGTTTGCAAAGGAGCCCATCCTGTGTTTGCCTACCCATATGGGAAGGCACAGCAGCTCCTGTGGAGCAGGGGATCCCCAGCACTCAATGAGCAGCCAGTGAAGCTGTTCTCCAACAGGGGCACACACACATGGATTTTTACACTTGTCTTACGCTGAGGCAATAAGAACCTTTCAGACCCAGCACTTTTTTAATGCACAGTATTTTCTCTACTGCTTAAGGAAAATGATACAGCACTATTTTTGCCTTGTTGATCTTCCTGTTAATGGAGGCAGAGATGAGTCATTAGCTACTCTGGCTTCCCTTTGTTCACAGCCAGGTAGGTGGGCAGAGCCAAAGCAAGATACCCAAGCAGCATTTGGAACAAAAATCTGCCACCCACAGAGTCATTGGGAAAAGACTAGCTGTCATTTAAGACAATATCTAGCATTATTTAAATCAAATAAGCCCTCACATCATCATCATCATCTTAAGCCATTTTAAGGCTGCCCAGCTCCCAGCACTACAAATCCTAGTGCTCATTGTAATAAAAGCTTGGCTTGGACATTCACTCCTCCCAATTCTGATTTTGATTTTTTTTTAATTTAGTTTAGGAAAAAAGTAAAAGGATCCTAAAATAGTCTCAGGTATATAACATATTCCTTGAAGGGATTTTGGCATGGGATGGATGGATGGACATCTGCTTCTGGCCTGACCTACTTTTAAGCATCTGAGCACAAAAAATCTCCTTGTAAATATTCCCTGTAGAGTATTTCTTTTAGCTGTTAATCCCCCAGTGATTTCACCTGCCCCTCAGAGACTTTTTTTTTTTTTTCTCTTAGAGATCCCAGCTGAACTCAGTTATCCTGGGTCTGGCCACTTGCAGGTGCTGGTCACAAAGGAGTAGCTCAGAGTAGAGCTCCCACTGTGCCACGCAAGCACCAAGTGTCAGTGACAAGGTGTCAGCCTTGCAGGCAAAGCAGATGTGAGATAGGCTGGGACTCAAACACATTCAGTGAGCACATAAAGCTCACACCTAGGCTATAAAATTTACTTTAGATGATGTTTTTAATGTATTTCTCATTATACAATCCATAATTTTTGATCAACCCTATACATTAGGCCGATGCAAAGAAAAGTGTACTAATTGGGTATTCCTTAGAAATGCAAAGCTGTGGGCAGAAAGGAGGGAGGAAAATGAAAAAAACTGCACCAGCAGCATGTGTTGTACTCTCGTCTAAACAAAGGAAAAAAGAAGGATTCATTAAGCAAGAAATGAGTCTTGAAATGGCACAGAAGAAAAGTCTCCTGCTGGGGCTGAGAAGTGGGACTGTAAAGAGAGATGAGAGAGAAGGAGAGGTGGCAGCAGGCTCTGTCTGACAGAACAGAAGAAAGAGAACCATTCCTGATAACTTAAGGCTTACTTAGCAAAGACAGTGAAAAATAAGGGTGACTTTCATAAGCACCATTTTAATGCTTCATTCCCTTTTTTTACTTTTTTTTTTCTAATTTGTCCCCTTTGTGAGTGTTAAGAAAGTCTGCAATAACGATCCCTAACCTCCAGTACTGCTGTAACCCTCCTCTGCCATCCAATCTCTGGCAGTCTCTTGCTTTGCTTCCAGCTCTCATTACCAGCAATTTGTAAGAAGCAGATATGTTGCTCTGTAGTTATAAATCATGTAGCACAATAAGATCCTGTACCAGATGTGGCATACAGATGACAGTGCAAGCAACCACTTAACAGCTATAAAAAAAAATAAGATAAAAAAATAGTTTAAAATAAAAATTAAAACAAATCAGCATTTCAAAAGTTCGAGGTTTTTAATTAAATAATTGTTTTCAATTTTGTTGAATTTCAGTGTGGAAAAGGGAAGGTGAGGGTTTACTTGTGTCCTCCCTGGTTATCATTATGTGTATCAAGACTGCACACCAAGACAACAGCAGTAAGTGCTATCAGAGAAGCCAGGCATTTAAAAGTAGTTACATTAATCATGAATGAACTTGAATTAATGTGATTTATAATTTATTTTACAGTACACCATGTGTCTCATGCCAGTTCTAATTTAAAAAAAGATGCAACATACTGTTGGAACAGACAATTCAAGGAAAGAAGGATTTCTGCAAGAGGGAGGTGTGCAGTGCTTGTATTTATATGGTCTTCTGCAGATTGAATGCCTTAATTTTTTTTTTAATCATTCAACCAAAAGACACCCACACTTTCAATCCTGTGATGCTGAGCCACTCCTCTGCCACACATGGAGACTTTGGAAGAAACTGAGAAGGCCTTTACATAATCATTCAGGCTTGTCACAAGGTTGTTTGTCAAGAACAAGACTGGGTGCAACAGAGAGAACCAGGATGTATGTCTGGGAAAAGTGTATGGCATCCATAAGATGAAGGAAAAGCCTCAGCCAATCCAAAACACAAACAGGACAAGGCAGGGCCACATTTGTAACTTTCCTTTTCGTTGACTCTTGAAATGTTCTCCAGCCATGGCTGCTGCCTGTCTGCCAGCTGTGGACAAACAGACACACCTCATCTGTCCCTCCAAACGCTCACCTTGTTTAGGCCTGTCTCATTCCATTCCTTGGCAGCAGGAAGGTGGGGAAAACTTAAATTCAGAAGCCACTCAGACCCTTCCTGTAGAGCTGTAGTTGTAGCACTAATTAAAAATCCAGACTGAAACAAGAGCCAAGCAGCAGAGGCTCTGCAGCCATTGACTGCATGGGGAAAAAGAGAAGGAAAACGCGAGTTCATGTTTTAGCCTCCACTGAACAATTCTAGAGTGGCTCAGAAACTTGATTACTGTTTCTAGAGCAGCATTACTGTGCCTAGTAAAACCCCAGTGCTCCTGCCTGCCCAAAGCTCACAGCCTTTCCTGCACAGGACCACGAGGAGCTCACCCCCGGCCCCGAGAGTCCCGCTGTCCCAGCTGCAGCACCAGGCTTGCGGGAAAAATTCTCTCACTTCCATGTAGTTTGTTTGCCTTGTCACATCTCCTCACAAAAGGCAGCGCTGATTGCAAGGCTAAGTTTCATCAACAGGTCAGAGCTACCACTAAAAAAAGAACAAGCTTTTTTTTGAGCTGAATGGAGGGTTGATTTTGCAAGGATCAGCAAAGACTGCAGTAGTTACCCTAAGAATGACTGTGGTCTGTGCTGAAAAGGTTGATCAGCTCTTCCCAAAGAAGAATGAGCTCTCACATGGAAACCAGCATGTACAAATTGCAGAGCATGAAGTAGAATACCAGCAGAGCTCCCAGAGGGCAAAAAAATACCCTGAAATTCTTCTTTGGTGGCAAATAGGAAACTACAAGGCGGCTTTTGCAGGATCAGGCATAGAGTAGTAACCACTGACATACACCACTTAATTGTTTCAGCAAATTAGATCATCTTGTAAGAAATTGCTCACCTTGAGGGGTCAGAATTTAATATACTACTAGGAATGTATTAGCTTTGCCTTCACTTTCTTTTTGATCACTTAACAGCTCAAAACCATGGAGTAACAAAATGCTTTGCATATTATTCATTACTTACAGTTAATCTACAATCTGCTTGATTACTTTCAGGACAGCAGTGGAACTGCATGTAGAATTTCTGAAAACTGCAGAAAAGGTATTCTGCTGATTGGTTTGAATTTTGCAGCCATAATGAAGTTTAAATTAACTGTGGAAGACTGACTCTGTTGAAGCATAAAGGGAAATAAAAAGCAGTATTTTTCTTGTAGGTAATTGCTTAGCTGATCTATTGCCTGATACAACCGAGTGATAAGTAAACCATCATCTGATCTCCATGCTTGTACAAGTTTTTATATAATTTATCCCCATCAAAACACTGTATGTCAAAAGATGCGTTACAATTGTAATATGCACAATGCCTCCGAATAATGAACTAAAAAAACTGTATTTTTTTCCTATCTTTAAGTCCTGATTATTGTGTCCATTCTTATCTTATATGATGAACAGAAAAAAAGTTCTTTGTTTTTGCAATAGTGCTGGCCAAACAGCAGAAACCTGACAGATCCTGATATGGTAAAGCAAAGTTTAAAGATTAGCCCCGAGTTCTGCTAACTTGCATGAAGAAATTTTCATTAACTGATTTAAAAAGACCAAGTTGGACTGAAATATATGATTAGAGTTTTAAATAAAAGGATGAACCCCACAGCAGTACAAGCACGAGCCAGGGAAAGGGACATTCAGGATGTATGGAACGAACAATGTTTCTTCCTGTCCCTTACTCCTCTCTCCCTCCCTCCCTGCTACTTTTCATTGGTGCTGTAATTTTTTTCCCCTCATTAAAGTGACAATCTAGATTTGAAAAATAAATGAGCAATGTGCAGTTGAAAAAAAAAAAAACCTGCAAATTTTTTGCGTGGAAATTTAATGTTAGTGATTTTGTCAGGTTATCAGGCTGATCTGGATATTGAGAAGGACAGAAATGAGAAGGCTGCAATAATTCAAAACCAGGAAAAAAAAAGAACTGAGGATAAATACTAAGTTTCTTATCTGAGGAAGGGTTGTCACTGGGTAAGGCTCCTCCTGCAGTAAAAAACAGGCTCCTCATGGAATCAGTAGTGTCAGTGCATGGGGTTAATATTCTGTTTGCAGGCTATTAGTGGGACAGATGGGGTATCTACTCCTCTACTGTAATTGTGTTTGCTCTAAAAACACTTCTTCAGGAAAAAAAATAAGTCAATTAGTTAATCAAACATTATTACAGAATCGAATTTCCCAAACATGAAAACAGAAAAAGTTATACAGTATCTTTTCTGCTGTAATTACTGTGGCAGGGACATCTTGATATGTCTTTTTTTTTCTTTTGGTAATGAGAAAACAGAACACTCATTGGCAACAAAATTGGATTTTGCTGGATTAATACTTTACTCAAAAGTATCCTCATCTAACCCGTCAGTACAAGTTTGGAGGTAAAGAATGCCTGACTACTCTGTTACACTGATACCCATCAAGCAGCCAAGCGATGGGATTAAATTTTATAGATAAAATTAAACAAAACAAAAACAAAAAGGAAGGAAAACAAGTGTTTTCTTTCATCCAGGAAAGAATGTGTGACATTTCTCCCTAAATATACTGAAATATTCATAAGGAACAGAACTTACCTATTTAATTTTAAAATGCATTCTGTGAAGTGGAATAAAGACCCCCACTGTGTGCTCTGGACACATCCCACATCCCACAGGAGTGGGATCCTCAGTCTGCCTCCCTCCTTTGGGGCCCAGTGGGTTCCTATCATGTTGGCACTTCTGCCTTTATCTTCACAGTAACAGCAGAAGGCTTTTTGTTTGTTTTCATTATTTAAAGGAGTTGGAAAAGAAAGCATCACGTCTATCACAAAGCTCAGCTCCAGTGCTCCCAGCAGTGCTGGGCTATAATTAATAGACCTGGTGATGACCCTTATCAGCATTAATGCCAGCACAAGTGCTTAAAACTTAAAAGGAAGCTTTTCACTAAAAAATAAATTCAAATAGCCAAAGAACCACCAATCCAACCACTAAAGATCATTAAGTAATGTAATCTTAATGAAAAAAAAAACCAAACCAACCTGAAATAGAGTGATAGAGCAGAGTATATTAGGGAGAGGAGGGGCTCATTTCATGGTTGCATGTGCATTACAAAAACATCTATGTATATGAATGCACAGCTGAACATTTGTTTGTGTTCCCTTAATATTTAAAAAGGCTACAAAGATGAGTGTGTTTTCCTGAGGGGAAAAAAAAGAAATACAGGGAGACATGCCAAGTTACATTCTGGGAAAGCAATAAGAATAAGAAAGGACTACACAAGATCAATTCAAACACAAATGTTTGAATTTCTTCTATGCTTGGGTAGTTGTGACTGCCTGCCCACAAGGACACACCAAGATGCAGCTCTGTAACATGAGAAACATGATAAAGAAAGGGAAGGAATATAAAATTTCTTCATTCCAGAAAATTCAGCTGCAAAAAACCTGACTCTATTATATTAAAAATAATAAGTCACTTAGCCTCAAAGAAAAGAAAAATAGAAAGAAGAGAAACACTGAAATGCATTGCAAATAATTATATTCACTTGCAAGGAATTTAAAAAAAAAAAAGACCCTGCAAGTGCTTCCCTGCCAGGGTCACACTCTGCCCAGGAGGGTGGTGCAGCTGGCACTGCACCTGCATCCTGCCGCCCTTCCTCACTGTCCCTGCAGAAATGCAGCCACCCCCCAGACATGCAAGGCACTTCCCTGATCCAAGAGCAGCAGAGTTATTTCACAAAATCTCTTATTTGTGAACATGCCTGAAGTCTGACACACAACACATCACTTTTCTTTCATGAAGCAAATCTTCAGAAAATGCTTGAAACTCTTCAGTTTTTCTCCTGTACTACACCAGAGCTCTGGACATACTGCTCTAGAAGACAACAGGGGTTTTTTGAGAATCGTTATTTCCACATTTCAAAAATTGCATACAACACGTTGCCTCTGGCTCAGCCCAATTCCCAAAGCCCCAGGGGAAACCAACCTGCAAAAAGCAGGCCTGAAAAAAGACAGCATAAGATACTGCTGGCTGTCAGTGAAGAGTTCATTTCCATCACTGTATCACTCTCCCAGTACTTGGCCATTCCCCTGCAAACGGACACAAACTCTTGGGCTGTGCCAGAAGCTGCAGATGCGCTGCAGTGCACCCTCTGCAGGTGCCAGCCAAGAAGAAGAGATGGGGATTTTCTTTTTCAGAGGGAGTAACTCTGCAATGAGAGCTTTTAAAAAGAGCTGTAATGATGACTACAAGAATTCGTTTCTTTGTTTTCAAATTGCAGGCTCAAACAACTGCTAACATCCAATTATCTTTGCTGGGAATAGTGGTATCCCAAATGTGCTATACTGCTTTTAATTTATACCTTACATGCCTCATAACTCATTGGAGACACAGATTTACTAAAAGGATGGGGGTTTTTGTATTATTGCTATGTCTAATCACACCTTTCCACTTCCAAAGTTCTTGTTCTCCACCCATATTCCACTAAATATTTATTCGAACACATGAAAATTATTCAAGTTTGGACTTTTGACTGACTAGACATTAAAATTCTCTACTGTGAATAGAGATTATCTCCAGCTTATTTGGCACCGATGTCAAAAAATGTGCAAAGAAAAAGATGTAAGGAGAGGAGAAAAATGTGGATAGGAGAAATCTGTGTCTGGAACAGGGAAAGGGGACAACTACTAATTTAGTCTTCCTGCATAATTTGTGTATTATTTCCTGCATACAATTTTAAATACATTTGTAGAGCACAGAGATCATTTTCACCCAGAGAGAAACAGTTTGAAAAATGACCTAAGGTTCTGTGGGGAAAAATTCCTGCTTATAATTTACTTAATTGATTGTATTTTCATCTGTAGATGCAAACACATTAGGGCTATTTATTTCTCATCACAGCTTTTGCTGTTGTTGTTGTTGTTTGCTATTTGCAAGAGTCCTCCTGGGAGGGCAAAGAACACCAAGCTCGAGCGTGCTGCCGTGGTATTGGGTGATCAATCTGAAGTTCTGGGATGGAGACTTTCAAACCCTCTTTATGCCTGTAGTGACAAAAGGCTCTGGAGGAATGGCTGGCACAGGGGACTGCGCTGTGTGGTCCAGATTTCTTCCCCAGGACAGCACAGGTCACCAAGCCCGAGCAGCTACGACAGGAAGGTCACTCAGAGCCTCGGAGTTTAACGCTCAGCTGCATTTATCAAACCCTCAGCGTCTCAAGGAGTGCAGGCAGGGGCTTTCAGCACTTCAGAGCTCCTTCCAGAGATGGAGGAGATGCTGCATAGAGTCATACATATGCTTTAAAGCCCTGGCATGGGTCTCAAATCCCACATTCTGTGGGTTTAGACCATCAAATTGCAATTCCCTCATTACTATAATTGAATAATAGTTACTCATCTCTCTCTACTGAGCTCAGAACGTTGCTGCTTTTAAAGACATCACCATTTTATTTTGTTAGGGGTGTCTTTTTCTTTGTCTGAGCCTTCAAAGTAAAGCAGAGAGTTCATTTTTCTCTATTACCACTGACTGCTTGCAAGTTGCTGTTTCTGGAGTATTTCGTAAAGGCTGCAGATACGCTCTGCAAACAATACTGTAAAAGCTAAGAACAGGAATGCACTAACAGAGGCAGTGGGGCTCTAGAGACACTAAACTCCTTCAGGTCCTAGGAAATAAAATTGGCTTTACCCTAGTCCTGTGCTTTCTTTCTGGACTGCTCAGAAGGTGCTCATACTGTCTCAAAGTGGGTGTTCAGAAGCTGTTAAGACACAACAAATCAAAACACAACCAACACTGACAGCACAGGGCCTCCCAGCCAATGGAGGAAACCCACATAACAAATCTTCTGGTTTAAATCCTGTAAATTTTGTGTGCTAGCAACATTTGACTGGATGGAAAGAAAATCTTCTACAACAGAATTGAGGTACAGGAGCTGTTAGGAACATTTTCTCTGCCAAACCCTCCCATGGCTTAGATGGTGTGATAACAGACTGGAAAATTAGGATTAAATATGGCTTTTCAGAAAAGCTGGGGTGAACTCAGGTTTAGGCAGAGCTTTCATCCATTTGATCATACAGAAACCACTCTTGGGTGCTGGGATCACTGAAACAAAAGAAGCTGCACACGCTTACAACTCTCCTTGGATAGCGGGGAACTCTTTGTACTAAGTACTTTCCCTTACCTGTCCATTATTGTAGAAAGGTGTGATAGAAGAAAAAAAAAATAGAAAATGAAAAATATGAAGCAGAATCCAAAGGCAGATTACTAGTTCCTCTCACCTCTACTGAACTGCTGGAAAACTTCTGCCATTGACATTGGAAGTCTCAGGACAAAATCAGAGCATTCAACAGTAGTACCTGCATGTCTCCAGCAAGCTCATTAAAACTCCCCAAAAAAGCATTTGGTGTGAAGTTCTTGAAAACAGAGCAAATCAGAGTGAGCCTGTGCTGCAGCAAATGCTTTTACACCCAGAAGATGGGAAAAGGAATGTTTTTTCTTCATAGCACTAATAGAAGCCACCACAAAAAAACATATTCCAGGAGAATTAAACTCAAAGTTTTATCTAGGGAATCAAGAGTTTTATTTGCCAGTAACGTCTGTGAAAATTTTTACTTTGGCCAAACAAACATCCATACAATTTTTTCTACTTGAAAACTGCATTGTTTTTGGTTTTTTTTATTTTTTATTTTTTTTTTTTTTTTTTTTTAATTTCCTAGCAGGGAAATTAGACTTGTGAATGTTGAACAGAGGAAGGAGATGGCTTCCTGTGTTTCACCAAAATCATCCACAGAGCCACATGCAGACACAGACACAAAAACCCCCTGCAGAAAAGATGGAGAGGAAGGATCTGCCATGCTCCATCAGAGGCTGATGCGGTACCCACCCTCTCCTGCCCAAAGCCATGAGACAACAAGAATTACCATGTGAAACACTGGAAAAAAAGTTCCTGTTCGATCTCACACCTGACCTCAGGTTCAAAATCAATTTTTCATCAATACTGAATAGAGGAACAAGGACTGCAGCCTTCAGGTTCTCATTATTTCAAAGTGCTTCACAGCACTAAAAAATTAAAAAAATATAAATCCTAAGTGAGGTCAAGTGGAGAAGACTCTGTCCATAACTTCTCTTTTCCTGCCATCCATCAATGACGTGCTACTGTGTGAGTATAACACCTGAAGAATCAGTTTCAGCTGTACTTTAACTAAAACTCATAATAAACAGCTGCAGGATGCAATGAAGCCACCTGCTAATTTTTTATCTAATATATGTATGTTTTCCTCCAGCTTCTCACAGACTGCTGTTGCTGCTGAGGTCCACATCTTCCCAGTTCTCCAAACTAAATCTAACACTCACACTGACAGTGTAAATTATGGGCTACATAAAAACACCAGTGAGAGAGAGAGAAAAAAGTTTCAAGGACTAGTGCTAAAGAAAAGCAAATCATTATTCTATATAATACAGATATAAAACATGTAGTAGCTTATCTATGCTCACCCTGAGCAGAATAACAGGAAAAAGGGAGATTCAATTAGAATAAAAGCAATCAATCCAGATACATAACGATATGATTTCACCAGATTTAAAAAAAAAAAAAAAAACACAAAAAAAAAACCAAAAACAAAAACAAAACAAAACAAAACAAAAAAACCACCAAAAAAACAAACAAAAAAGGCACAGAATAATTACCAGCTGAGTGGCCTATGTAGGAATTTTCTGTACAGTTATTACATATCTTTACACTATCATTACATATCACTTCAGGGGAGTCAAGATGCATTGTCTTTCCTTTAGAATTAAATAGATTTAACCCCTGTGCAGATCAGAATGTTGCCCTGGGATGCATTGCCTCTCCCATTCTGTGGAAGCACTGCTTTATCTCACCAAAACAAGACACACAGCTTGGAGGTAAAGTGATACAGTGTGGTGATAGAAACCTAAATACTGATGCTTTAAAATTAACACACTTTCTTTGACACACTTTCTTGCTTGAAATGTGCTCTCATTGATACACTTTCTTTTGATACAGTGCACTGAAATAAAATCATAGCTCATTTCAGAACTGTACCTGCACTAATTTAAGTAGTCATAGCCCATTTCACAACTGTATCTGCACTAAAAAAAAAGTTTACCCAAAGAGTATGTCAAGTTTCTTTCGCACATCTGTTGCAATAAATGTTTCCCAGTAAATCACATCTAAAATATACCACAGCATTCATGTGAAAAATTAGACTGATAAGAAGGAAATTATACATTTACAATTTTAATCATATTATTCATTATTATTCACCATTCCCTTCTCCTCTTCAATATCAAACTGTTCAAATTTCTCTTTCTTCCCACTTCAGAATTTTCTGACAGTAAAATCTCCATGGTAAGGTTTGTTTGCAAGAAAACAGTGCATTTTGCTTTCCAGAATCTGAAATTGAGGACAACTCAACTGTGATTTCTTAAGGACATCTCATTTCATTATTCCATCTAAAACCAAGTTGAAGTAGTGAGCAGATTTCTCTTACCTGTTTGTGAGCGTGATCATAAGAGTTAATGTGATTGTCAAACTCCTGGTGTTTATAGTACTGCTTGTCACAGAGTTCACAGTAAAAGTTGGCTTTAAGATCTTCCAGAGCTTTTGCTATCGTGTTTTTCTTTTCAGCGTAATCCTGGAGGGGGGCAGGAAAAAGTAATTTTAGTTTTGCCTTTGATGCCATGAATGGATTTTGTGCTCTGCAGTTAATCATATTTGTAAACATTTACACACCTCTGTAACTAAAAGCCTTCCCATATTTGCTGTGTCACACTGCACATATTTACTGGATCTGTTGTGAGGATGAAGATTTGCACACTTCAGTTTGCTATACAGTTGCCAGCTACCCTTCAGGGCTCTGTCAGAGGCTAGAAGGATTTCCCTGGGTTCTATTTAAACACAAATATTTATCATGCTGAAGGCTGCTTTCAAGTTCATTTTGATCCAAGCCCCGCTCCTCAGTAATATACCCAAGCACAACAAGCATGAAGACACAAATGGCAATAATTTAGTTACAAGGCTTTTACAAGAAAGTGTGCTTACTAAAAGAAAAATTAAAAAAAAAAAAAACAACAACAAAATTAAAGAAACTACTAGGTCCTTCTTGAATGCCTGTACATATGAAAAACGAGGAACACTTTCACAGCTGAGATGTAATTAATGTCTTCATCCCTTTGTGTTTGTCATCCCATGTCAGGACACACACCCCCTGTTTACCATCCATCAGGCAATGCATCATACAACTCTGCTTATCATTGATGAGAAAATTGCATACAAGGCTTTTTAATTCCCTAAATACATTGGTGGTAATGCTGTGAAAGAGCATGGAAATGGTCTGTCATGTCAGATTAGTGTAATACCAGTTAAACACTGAGCATGTATAACCTCAGTGCCATGGCTCCTGCTTTTGACAAGTCTGTCTGGGATAGAAGCTCAGGTCGAAATCCCAAACATGTCAAATACTGTTTAACAAAATAACCCCCTTGGATCTGATTCTCAGAGTTTCTTCACTGTGAATTCTTTGGTTCAGGTAGATGAAGATAAAAGATAATATTGTAATCAGAACATCCAAAACTGAGTTAATTTGGGGAAAAAAGACTGGTTGCAGTTTTCACAGCTGATGACACATATACTTCCAATATAATTTGGGGACTTTAAAATGGAAAATTTATGTTTATCAGATTAGAATATTTTCATAACAATGCTGTTTATTCTTGAGAGAGAGGAACAGTAGTCATAAAATTAAAATTATATCCAGAAAGTACTTATTATTTAAAGTAGCACTTTAACTATAATTCATCATGATTGGACTGCTAGCAAACACTGTTGATTCATACCCAAACTGAAGTACTCCCTCACCAAAATTTTGTCCATTAATAGAATTGCACAAGTCACTTCAGAGTGGTGTTTTGAATATTGGCTGACACATGACAAATTCACACATTCCTAACACTTTTCTACAGTGATATTTCACAAAATCTCTTCCATTTAAGTCCAAGCTGAGTTAGCATTTTATTTCAAGAAATAGCAGTACTTTACTCACTTGAAAATACATTTATGCACTATGGAAATTTCACCTGTACTTAGCTCTTGGTATCAACTAGTAAAAACTACAGATTTTAAACCCCTTCAAGTATTACCGGGATGCTATGCAAGAAAAGCAGTGGAAATAGCATGAAAACCCTCAGGGGATACAGGGGATAAAGTAATTATTTTAAAGAATTACTTTAAAAGTAATTCTTGCTGTCTACAAAGAGAGAACACCTAATTTGGGTTTATTAAAACACAAAAAAGAAAAATCTGAATTTGGGGGAATTATCAGAACTCTGGAATACTACAAAACATCATATATATATATACATATATATCTATATATATGAGGAGAGTCAATGTGATGGATCCTAAGACAAGAACAGCGATTTGAATAATAATTTTTCATCAAGACTTTACACCATGATGTTGATTAACCCCTAAGCAAGCTTTTTAAAGACTTACTAATGTTGTGAAATACCTTGAATAAAGTTATGTAACTTCACTGATGGTGTCCTTGACTTAAAGCACCATTTTTGAAACAATATACTTTTTTCATAGCAAAACCTAACCTGAATGCAATTACATTTGACATGCCAACGCATATTAATGAGACAGGGACACTGGAACTCCATGGAAAACTTTACTGCAAAGGATCTTGGAGTTTCTATCACTAAATTCCTTCAGCTAGTTTGTTTTTTTTTTTTTTTTTTTTTTTTTTTTTTTTTGGGCACAGGGTTGAATTTACATCACAATAGTACATCAAAGTTTCAAAGGCAAGTGAAGAGTGGCAACACATCTAAATTAAGTGTAAGTCGATGGGGTAGAACACAATAATGGGGTTCAATCATGCGTGGAGAAGGGACATTTAAATGACAAGAACCAGAAGTGCTTGACCTTGGGAACATGGAGTGACTGTATTGGTTCAACCTTTTAAACCTGTGCAAGATTTTGATCTGTACAACTAAGGAAAGTGACTCTTAAGTCAGCATCACTCCTTTGCTTTGCACCTGCATTCTGCTGGTTTCAGCTGCTGCATATTGGAACAGGTCATCAACACTTACCTTTTATTCCCTTCCACTGGGTCACTTGTACCCCACCACACCCTCTCTCAGGTTGTGCTCCCTGAATGACACAGGTCTGGTTTATTCATCAATTCCTTACACTTCATCAGCTCTGCTGATTCTTTCCATAGTCTCCACAAGATCTAAGAACATGCTACACCACAGTGCCGTGCACGAATCCACTCCTAGCCTCTGTTTTCTACCCTCTCCCTTTCAGAATTTTTTAAAATCATGACACAGCACTAAACACTTTTATACAACTCCTTTATCATCCACATCCTTTGCTGCTGTATAATATTTTGCTGGCAGATGCTCCTATGCAGCTACTAGACTTCACCCAACTTTAAAAATTTCCCATTTCTCCAGGGGCAGCAAGACAAAGCTCAAGACTTCAGCCTGTTGTATTTCACATGCACACATACAAAAATCCCATCAAGAACACCCTTAAAGGATGGTGTTCAGGAGATTCTCTGCCGCTGTGGGATCCCCTGGGCTAGGTTGGGACCGAGTAAACTGCTCCTGCTGCTGGGAGTGAGCAAAGTCCAGAGTCACTGGGAATGGGGAAAGCCTGGTTTCAAGGATGGGCTTGATGCCTTGTCAAGACTGACCTAGAACAGAGACTAGGCAGAGTTAAAGAATAAAGTAGGTATTTACCAAAGGCCTCAATGGATCCACCTTGGGCAGCACAAGAGCCCAGCCAGGGCTGCACCCAAGATGAACCAAAATGGTCACAAAATGGACAACCGGTCATGGGGTGTCTCACTTTTATAAGTTCAGCTCCATTTGCATAATAGAGTTAATTGCCCAATTAGAGCTTTAGGTTATGAAGTCCCATCCTTCTTGTTTTTCTCTCTTCAGTCCGTGTTGTTTATGCTCTTGGGCCTGAGATTTGGATCATTTGTCCTTGGTCCCCAGCTAGAGAAGGAATTGTTTTGTCTCCCTGCTCTGTGCACAGAGTTCACCATCCCCTAATATGAAGCTGAGAACTACACACTAAAGCAGCACAGAATCTGAAAAATATAAAAGCTAAAACCTGAGACATCAAACAGACACTGGAAACAGGAGGACAGAGGCTGCTGTTTTTTTGCCTGCCAGGCTGTTACTGTTGATTTTGCAAGAAGAGCTTCCTTGGCAGAGGAGGCTTTCCCCAGCCCTGTCCATATTGATGAGGGATAAGTGCCCAAAAACTGACAGTAACAAATTACAGACCCTGGACCTTGAGAGCAGCAGGCAATGGACTGCAGACAGAAATAACCTGGAAATTTACTGGAGAGGAATATTCCTGGAGTAAAGTAGCAGCCAAAAAACTCACTTAAACTGGTTAAATATGATCAAGCTTAGTTTCATTTTCATCAAGATTTGCACACCATCTTGGAAGTTTTAAAAGAACTTTGAATTATGATTCGGCCTGGTAATAAAACCCAGAACTGAGTGTCACTTAGTTTCATTATTTTTTTTCTGAAAGGCTTATTATCTGAAAGCCTACAGCTATAATTCACTGTAGCTATTTTTCATAATTTATATGAAAGATCTCTAATAAGTGATCCCATCTATCAGCTAGCTTTATTTCTCTAAATCCATCTTCTCCATCCTCCAAAGCCTTAAGCCTATGCAAATGCTACTGCAAACATCTGATAAATTGGATTAAAAGCAGGCTTTATTCACAGAGGGGCTGTCACAAACCAGACTGGACTTTGTGCTCCCATTACAGGAGAGAGAGAGAAAGAAATAATACTACAGGAGTGCTGAACTCTTTCCACGGATAACTTTGGAGAGCTCACTGGATGCCTCAGCCATGGGGATATTTCTATGGAGTGCACTTCAGGCTCACACTTTACTATCTGCAGAAAGGTCAGCTAGACAAAAAAAAAAAAAGGAATAATGTGAAATTATAATACATTATCTATTCCATGGTGATTACTAGTGTGAATATTCTTACTTTACAATAAATGTGAGCTCCTTTTATTGCACTAAGCTATTCTGCATTTACTGTAGACTTAAAAGGGTCAGGCCTGCAGTCACTGCAAAGCAAAACGTATTACAGAAATAAAGCCCTTCTTCAGGATAATTTACTGGTATAGTCATCCCAGAGAGGATTAGGCTGCTCTGGTCTGATCCTCTGGATTAGAGCCCATTAGACCTGACAGATGTTCCAGTGTAGCCTTGTTTCACAAAAAATATTTAAAGCATTTTTTCCTGTTGCACTAACTAAAAGGAAAAAAAGCAAAATTTTATTTTAGACATTTCAAAAAAAATCAACCTAATACTCTTGATTTGGCAAAACTCTGCATTAGCTATATTTATATGAAAAAAAAAAGCCTAAAAATATATTGTTACCAAAAAATAAAAAAAAATTAAAAAATCAACCACAACTTAAGAGCACACTTTTCTGTAGTTGATTAACTGTGGCATCCATGAGAAAAATTAACATCAGATTCCTTAATTTCTGGTATATTTACTTGGTATCATAAAGACAACAGATTTTGTGGAATAAAAGGTGCAACTTCCTAACATCTCCTCTGCTATCAATCTTGGTATTATTTGGTATGTAGAATTTTTTTAATATCTTTGCATAGCATTTTTTCCTCATGTAAGCAGTCTATACATCACCCACTGATGCACTTGAAGGAATAAATAAAAAATAGAATACATTAATAATATTAGTACAGACTAGTAACAAATCTAATTATTTATAAGGTTCCTGTCCTTACCAAGGCGGGGAGACCAAACCAAAAGGCAGTTAGATGCATGGATCAAATTACTCATTGATCCTGACAAATTCATTTCCAAGCAGTGCAGGGGGAGTTTCAGGAAGGAGACTGACAACTGACTGGGAAAATAATGACCACAACAATTTTCAGTTCTTTTTGATTACTTTACCTGAAACTTTCCCGTTAGTTGTAGGAGGTGATAGCAAACTACAGCTCACAAGGCCACAAACACGATTTCCTTGATCCCTTCTGACATTCTCCTTTTGGGCAAAGGTGTTTCCAGCAGTGACTCCACTGTTCCACTGCACTGGACGGGGACGGGCCCAAGGAAGGAGTGGTACTTTACATTAATGGAACATCAGGGCTAAAAAAACCCCACACTACCTTTATTTTTTCTTCAAGACTACCTGCAGACACCAAGTTCCAACCAAAACTCTTATTACATAGAGGAGAGCTAATCAGTATTCTGCTGAAAATGCACACTTGAAAATGCTATTGAAGATGTGCAAATTATTATAAAACTGGTTTCTCAGCCTCCCAATAAACACACAGACAGTACTTTGTGTTTGGGTAAACACCCTAGCATTAGGATAAATAACACAGTGAAATTAGAATGAAATAGCAAAATTTATTCCCATTAGTGCTGTTTGCTTCCTAAAGTCATCCTAATTTTGCAACACCACATTTGCCAGCCATACACCCACTAATGCAAACAGCTGAATCCCACACCCCCTGCACCAAATGAGGCGAGACAGATGAGAACAGGGCCAGGGCTGGACTCAGTGGAGAGCAAAGCACTGCAGAACAGTGTCCTGCCATGGTAAGACTGAATTTACTGGAAAGGAAGCTCATATTGAGGCAGCAATTTGTTATCAGATTTGTCTGTCTCATTTACTTACTTAAACCACTTATAGTGTATAATTACTTTTAACTGGGACTCATAAAATCACTTGATTGGTTTTTTCTGCCATTAAAACTAACTGTTGGGCGCAGGCCTGTAGAATTATTTATTTATTCTAGTGCTTTATAAAAGCTACTTTCAGGCAGAGCAGGCACTTGTGAAGTGAGAGTGCTGGCCACACATTTTTGCCTGGGAGGCTGTACTAAGAAGGAGCTCTTTATCAGTGCTTATGGAAAAACACAGGTCTAGTTATGTCGAAGAAAAATTTATCAATCACATCTCTACCACTAATCTTTCGACAGAGTGGAACTGAAGGAGGCTTTGCTGTAGAAAGGGAAGAGATGGTTTAGCTCCAGATATCATCTTCACTGAATGTTCATCACTGCTTAATGATAAGCATGGGAAGAAGCAGCCTGGGATTCATCTCCTTTACTCCTCTACATTAAATAGTCCAGTCACTTACTTAATTAGAGCAGAATTTTGATTTTAAAACATCCTGGGATTTAAAACATTTTGGCTTTTAATTTCCTTATAGGAGGCATGTAGACGTCTGAAGATTTTCATAGCTACTTGACTTAATTCAATTGACAGGTGAGTGTGTAACATAATTAGACTCCTTGGGAAAATCAAGTTCCTCTGATTCTTCCATTGACACACTGAACTAAATGAAGTGCCTTTGAACCCTGCAGAACTCACAGCCCTGGAGATGGACTGAAAGCCCCTCTTGAGCACAAACACCAAGTGCTTGAACAGATGTCAGTGTTTGTGCCTGGCACCCCTCAACCCAAGGGCTATGAGCACATTTTTCATAAGTGTTTCAGGACCTGAGGAAAGGCAAAGCACAGGGTTAGGGCAAGTTATTTATTTATTTTACCACAGGTTAACTGACTGCCAATTGACTGGCTGCTACTAATTTGCATAAAAAACTTGCTCTAGAGCTCTTTAAGCTTTAATGAGTTGGTGAAGTTATTTTTTGGTCTAGGAAAAATTGCCAGATGGGCAAGGAACCAGGGAAACCGAAAATTTGACCCTATATTAAAGAGATTTAATTTGGAGCATGTGATTGACCTAGGGTACAGCTCACACCTGAAATTTTGCATACTATATTTTCAGGATGAGAGTTCTTGGTGATAATTGTGTTCAGCTTTCCTCAATTTGGCTTGTCATGCTTGATTGCAATAATTTTCTTTTCTGAAAGATTTTGAGCATGATCCTCTGTAGTGATTTTTTTTCTCTTATTAAGCTTTCAAAACAGTTTTTCTTGTCCTTTTCTACTTTTGCTTATATTTTTTTTAAGATTTTTTTTAAAGAAAGCCAAAATTAATATAATACATAAATTGAAATAAAGATGTTTCTGTCTCATTTCATTCCCTTGAAGAATACAATTTCTCCATGACTGGTTAAAACTGCAATCTGTTCTACTTTTAAAAAAATCTGACATATCATTATTGAAATACAAAACAACTTCTCAAAAATGCAAGCATTACATTTCTCCTATTGAGGGCATTTCAAGTCATATTTTAAATTTAATCAATGATGTTTTCAGAGCCAAAAGAAAATAGCTGGGAGCTACTGAGGAGCACATGGCGCCCCACTGCACTCAGCACTCCTGGAAATCCCCGCTGCAGGCTCAGTGATTTTTCTTTACAAACACTTTTCGTGGTTCTATTTTATTATGGCTTTCCAGACCATTAAGTTTTCCATGCAAATTTACTGTCTTTTCCCAGCTTTGGGGATCCATCACGACTGGCCCTACATTTTGTGCCACGAGCACTTACCTGCCCAGCCACTCTGGGCCAGGTCTGAAACACCCCTGGGCAGCTCTGCCTGACCACTCCTGGATGTGGCCAGGAAACAATTCCAGCTGCAAACCAGGACAACCTGCTGTAGCACGCAGCTGGTCTGCATGGGTTTATCCCACTGGGAAGAACCATGTCCTACACAGACAAGTTCTGTTTTTAAACACAACGCATGGTACAGGGTTGGAACTTCTGGTTAAAAAAAAGCCCCACAACCACAACATCAAACCCCAAAACCCACTAGGAATTACTCCCCTGAGCTCCTTCAGTTGTCTAATTGCAGATATGTATGAGCTTAAGACTTATGTTATGATGCAATAAATATTTATTTTCCTAAAATTAATCCTCAGTGTTATCACAGTCAGAAGAACACCTCATCTAAAGAAAAGAAAAAAAGAAGAGGGGAAAAAAAAAGCATCACTCCTTTTGTCATCATTAAATAATGCAAATAAATCTTTTTACTCAGAAGCCCAGTGAAAAAGTTTGCCCTAATGGGAAATGGGATTAAGTTTAAATTTGCCATGGAGAACAGTCCTTGAAAAAAATCCTTCTAAAGATTTAGTCTACTCTTGAGTTGATTCAAAATCCTTTTCACAATCAGTATTTGAGCATGATGAGGACGTTTGGTCTAAGTGAAAAGGCAGCAACACTACCTAGGCAAAGAGAAATGAGACTGTAAGAACAGTGCTTTGCAAATACACAAAGAGATTTTGAAGATCCTGTTCTTTCATTTCTGAGATTGTTTTTTAAGCTGCCAAACAATGAGAAGAGCCCTGCAGGGTTCCTGATTTACACTGGCGGATCTATGCTAGCTAAATTAGGAGTGACCTTGTGGCATTCTGAGACACAGCATCTTTGAGATGAGATGGGGCTGCTCTTTCTTCCCTCTGAAAACATCCTAAAAAATATTGCAAATATCTGAATGATCTCAGGTTGAAAAAAAAAAGAAGAAATGAAAGGATATTGGAGTAAGTGCAGCTGCTTCTGAAGCAGCTGCCTATATGCTAAATAGAGCAGCTAACAACCCATGGCAAATATCTTTTTCTGATGAGTTTTAATGAGTTTGTCTGACTCTGTGTGTGAGAAACAAATGGCAAACGGAGCATTTATCATTGTTGTGACCCTCACCTGTATGAGAAGTTGTTTGAATAGATGCAACTCAAGAGAATAGCTACTTTATGACAATGCTAATACTTCAGTTTGAAGACTTTAGGCCATACAGCCAGACAGCTGATAGTCAATAATTTCAGTAAAAGAGAAAGACAATGGAAGCTTAGGAGACAATACTACCCAAGGTTCATACAGGCCTAAAGGCAAGAAGTTCACTCCACCTCCTGGCCATAGGGAAGAAGAAAAAATTTTAGTTGATTTGATACTTTTCATTTTTGTGTTAGAAATCTAGGAGAAAATAAACTTGGTATAGCCATGTGTCGAGATATATGGTTAGGCAAACCTTTCTGAAGCCGACAGTGTGAGAAACAGAAAAGGCATGATAAAGTATTTTTATTGACCTATTTGCTGTCTACTACCCAGGCAAGCATTCAATAGCAGCCAACCCTGCCACGAGGATAGCCAATCTACAGTGCCTGACAGCCCGTAGGCATACACATGCTGATGGAAAATACCTAGAAATGATTGGCCACTACCACCAATGACATTTCCAAGGAGACCCTTAAAAAGGCACCAGCACTGTGGCCATGCTGGGAATGGCTTTGATGCCAGCAGTAGGAGACAATGCATGGAGATGAAGCAGCGCCCATGATCATCAGCTCCTCATTGAGCACTCATCTCACTGATCTGAGAGGTGCAGGGAAAATGAGCCACATCCACAAAACAGCCAAAGCTTCCTCAAAAATATCCCACTGAAGCTCACATGTTAGCATAAATGATACATTTAGACTCACCCTGAGTCACACTGTTCCATTTCCTGTCCTGTTTTTCCGCACTGAACACTGTCAAAAGTCCCTGAAGTTGAGCAAAAATGCAGGGAATGACATCCTGTCATGCTGTCAGCCAACGAAATTGGGTTTTAAATACATTTTCAATATACACTGACAAAAGCTCAGGACTGGACTAGAGCCTGAGATCTAAGTGAAGTCTGAGGGACTATTTCTGCCAATCTGTCACACACTGCAGCGCTCAGACCAGCTATCAAAGAAGGAGATGCTAAACCACAAACCCTCTGTGAGCAGAGCTAATCCACTCTCGTCGGCTTTTCCCAGAAACCGGGACATTGCAAAACCTATCAGGTCCAGTTTGAAACTCCAAATATTCCATGTGCCTCACTGATCATTTCTATTAGAGAAGTGCCTATAGATTCCTTTTGCTTTAGGGACTCTGAAGAGTAAAAAAGACAGTTTTACAGTCCCCAGAAGCTGAAGTGGAACTCTACAGGTACCTCCTCCTCTTCTTTGTGTCTGGCTACTCCTGCTTAGTGCCAGCACACTTGCTTGCAGGAGCACACGTTCCTCTAAATAAACCAGCAAGCTGATCTAGGTTAAAAATAGGGGAAAAAATATGTTTACTTAAAATCTGAATCATTTCACATAAACATTTAAACTCCATGCCACTATGCCAGAGCAAACAACAGGGAAGTTGTATGAGATGTGGAACAGCTGAGAGAGATGGCCAAGAGCAACCAACCTTTTTACAGGGGAAATTGAAACCAACAACATAAGCATAAGGTCCAAAAGAATTTAATGCAATGATCAAAAAACTAAAATCAAGGGATCCTAATCTCATGTGCTCTTAAGAAAAAAAAACTTCCGCACTTTTAGGTTTCCATAAAACTACAGATCCCAAGAAATTTATTTTCCAGCCTTCACAAAGAACTTGCTAAATGGCTGTGAACTGCCCAGCAGTTACAGCAGCATAACCTCCAGCCTCAAGGATCCTCTGACAGAACTAGAAAAATAGACTGGAAGGGAAAAAGAATGGCTCAACACACCAGACACAAATGCATTCTGAGGAGATGCCAGCAGTGGTGGTGAGCTCAAGGCATTTAGTAACAGAAGACAATTTATTGCACACAAATACTTCATATCCTTGCATTATTCAGTTCTTCCTTGGCCCTAAGCCACATCTGCCACTCCAAAAGTTGTCTCTTTTTAGTCAAAATGAACTGCAGCTGCCTTGAAGAAACAAACAGCAGACAAATGCTCCACACCATGGAAACTGGTTGGACGCACACCAGGCCTCCCAGCAGGACTCATCAGTGGAATGTATGCAAAATTAGCATTTCTAAACCTGATAACAATTTTTGTTACAAAGCAAGGGTATCTGCACTGAGGCTGATACAGGAGTCACATGAACAGCACTCCAGCTTAGCCACAGTTAGTAGTAAACCAACAAAATTTTCTATAAACACAGCAAGGCTATTTATAAAAGAAACAATCTGACAGTCTGGATACAGATGTTAGCACAGCCTACTGAAAACAGTGAGTGGACAAAAATATATGTATGCACAAAGCTTAAAGGTCTTTGGATCTTAGACTTTGCTCTCCAGCAGAGCAGAGCCAAGCAAGTGCAGCACAGGCTGACATCCTCCGGGCTTGAGACTCAGCTGTGGATCCTACAATATTAATGAGCAGTATCCTCATAGTGTAGCCTGTTTTTCTTTTCCATTAGACCCTGCATTATTGAAATATACATAAACTCTTGAGCTCTTTGCCTCTGTGTTGAGGCTGACATGGGTTTGCCATTTCATATATACATTAGAATGCACACACGCAGGGTATGATGAACTGCAAAAGCCACACTTCTGCAATAGCTGACTCCAACAGCTGATTACCATGTGGTCTTTTCATGGGTTTTAGTATGAAAGCATCAAAGAGAATACAAATAACCACTTAATTTTATTTTAAAAAGAAACACTCAGCACAGAGATCTCTTCCAGATAAATATTCCTGCGCCATTTTAAAATACATTCATCTACATTTTAAAATACATTTATCAAACAAAAAACTGCATGCTAACCTGTTGCTCCTTAAAATTGTCCTAACAATTAAAACGAATTCACCTATTGATTATATTTCTATTTTGGGTATCCAGTGAAAAAAATAACTATTTTCACAAACTGAATTCCATCATATAGCAAAATACTTCATGAATATTAAATGAGATTAAAGCATTTGAACTACTCCAGACAAGCAATCTATTTCCTCCAAACAAGGTGGAAGGGTACTCAGCAGAGGATGCTCACATTGAAGTTTTGTGTCAAGTTACTGCTAGAAGGTGTTAAAGAAGACAAAGCACTTAGAGTTTTTGTTCCAATTTCATCCTCAACAATGCAAATGAAGCTTTTATAGACGCATACTTAAACCACTGCTTTATCTGAGTTTTTGATGTATATTGTGATCACTTTTCACGTCAAATTTCACATGTAGAAGTTTAAAACAGTACGTTTAAATACACATATGCATGTGTGTGAGAATAAAGTAGGTGGCAACTTCATTTATCATCATCAACCTTGTTTTCATAAGCAGCTTTTCAAACAACTTGATCCACAAGAGCACATTAAATCAAGTAATGACCATGGCCCTGCACTGCTGGCAGCAGAGCTCAGCCAGCTTCCACAATATGAGTCAGCAATTGTTCTGTGATATCTTTAATTTGGTACAAGCTAAATCCTCTTAAGAGCGCCCGCTGCAATCCAAAAGGTCAAACAGGAAAGTGGCAGAAAATCAATACTGACAGCTTCTGTCACCCTCCACAATCTATAGAGTTCTTTCTAAGCCAAATTGCTTCTTTCTAATCTTTCTAATATTTGGCTGCTTGAGTCTTTCTCATGTCACATCAAAAAAAAAAAAAAAAAAAGAAAAAAAAAGGAAAGGGGGGATAAAAAAGAAATAATTACTTTCCTGAAGAGAAACTTGTAATTTTAGCATCAAAAATTACAACAAAGCTGGTTCTTGGCTGGGGTTTGTGCAGATACTGCTGTGATCAAAGTTGCATTTTCATATAGAAACTGTCCAAAGTCCCAGCAAAATGACTGATTGCACTCCTGTATCAGCCACAACATTTTTGAGGTGGTTAGCTCAAAATTTTGAAAACCAGTCGAGCCTATTTAATAATTTTCCTACAGCTCTTTAGAAAGTACACTCCCTCTATTTACAGGCTTTTAATAAGGTTTATTATTAAAAGAGAATTAAATAAAAACACCAGAAGGCTTTAAATCAAGCTTTAAAAAATGACTTTCTTGCCTACTGTACTTCTAATTATGAATAAATACCAGCAGTAGTAATCAATACAAGCAACCTGGAGAAAACCACTAATTTTTCAGGGAAGAGATTTTAATACAAAGAAAAGAAAAGGTCACTCTAATCTAAACAAGATTAATAAATTAGTCATTCCTTTAATGTTGATATGAAAATTTAACAGGTGCTGCAGCTGTTAGCAATCTCATCTTTTAAAAAATGCCTTAACAACAATGGTAGAAAAACAGGGATTTTAGCAGACAGCAAATGACAATTTGTGTCCTCAAAAAGAAGCTGAAAACACATAGAAAAGAATCAATGCTCAGCAGTATCCTGCTTTTATTTGGACTCTTTCCTTGAGAATGAGACACAGCTGTTGATTATAATAATTTTTTCTGCATCCTGAATTTGTAGGATTTTTGAAATATTTTTTCACTACTGTGTCCCCAGCACTTTAAAACAGGGCATTGCAGCTCAATAATCACAAGAGAGCTAAGTGATGCAAACAGAGAAGCTGTGATGGTGGTCACCACTTTGGGTTTTTAAAATAATTCTGTTCCATCTTTTCAAGAAAGCTGTTGAAGTATTGATTTTTGCCTTTATTAAAAGAAGACCTTTCTTTGGCCAGCTCAATCTTTCTGACAGGAAAGGGAGGGAAGGGAGGGAAGGGAGGAAGGAATTCTACCTGGTGTAAGTCAGGCAAAGCCCTGTGCCACAGCATGACATGGATGAGTTACGTATTTTCCTTAGCTGCCTTCCTTTAGGAATTATCAAGTACTAACCACAGGAGACTCACCTTTAAAGATTCTGTTGATGGTATGTATACATTCCCTACACAGAGACTGCTTCCTTTCTGGAAATACCTTGCCAAGGGAGGTGTACATGAAATTACTGCTGTGGAAAATAGCTCCTGAAAAAGTGGCAGGAAGAAGCAAAAAGTTTTCAGTCTTTTCTCTTTCTGGGGCCAGCGTTTGACTTCTGCTTTAAATGGCAATTCAGCCACTGAACATACAGTATTTAATCTTCACTTTGCACACTTAATTTTAAAGGCAATGAGAACAGAACAATTTCATAGAAATTCACTGACCTTTTAAAAAGCTTTCCTGCACCATTTTCTCTCATAAATAGGGAAGATATTTACTAGCAGCTTTTACTTTTTCCATTAAAAAATACTTTTCCCCCTCCCTACCTGATTCTAATCATAGTATTCTTTATTTCATATAAATAATTGTTAAACAAAGCATTTTAAAATAGCTTTTAAAAGTAATAGAGTCACAAAGAGAAGTAATAGACAAAAAACAGTTCAATGGTAAAAACACAAATTCTTAATATTGAAATGCTTGCTTGCATAATATCAGAGCTCCCTGGTACAAGTATTAGTTGATTCAGTCTTTATTTTGGGCAGCTGACCACATCAGAAGGACAGGCAGTAATGTTCTCGAAAAAAAACCTTAAATAACACTTCTGTCCTACAAAACACAGCATTTCATTCCTCACTTCAATTATTTTATATTGAGAAGGTTCTGTTGCAGGTCTTTTATTATTTTGATTTCAGTAATATTTACTATTATTTATTACTATATTATGGTTTGGATTCCTACCCCTGGAATATTAAAATAATGTTTCAAAAAAATTCTCTGATTATATAATGATGACAAAAGTTTAGACCTTCAAGTCTTGTTCCTTCTCCAAAAGCGACACAAGTACAAGATTTTATATATGTAGATACACATTTATACTTCTAATTTTACATTTTAGTGTTCCAACACTAGGTTGAGTTTGGGGGAAGAATTTTTGAACAGAGGATCATGGCATGCATGTTGGCATTTATTAATGTCAGAAGAAAGCTGACAACTTTTCTGCAGCCCTCGCACACATTAACGAGCATCCCACCAGCTCTGCTGCTGGCACAGGAGGACCAGAAGGCAAAGCCATGCTGTTGTACTTATTTTTTTTTCCAGCCAGAGGGGAGCAGCTCTTAATCTACTGCTGAAGGTATTGACTTATACACGAGCAGAAAGGTGACACCAGTATCATCCGTGGGCAAGATCAATGGAAAGGTGAAGAAGTCAAACAATCCCACCTAAATACAAGAGAGCCACATTAGTGCCACTGTAAAATCAGATAACATGGATTTGACTGAACAGCACAGGGGAGAAAACGTGACGTGTTGGGCTAGCACTTCACCAAGCAATTTAAACCCGTGCTCTCCAGATTTGATTATCCACAGAACTGTTTGGAAGCACAATGCCATTACAGAAAAAGGTGTACAGGATCTCTCCAGTGCTACGTAATTAAAAGCAAACATTTGACTGTATTAGGCAGAACCTCTGTGAAATGGGACTTCATTGAACAATAAATTCAACTGCAAATTTAGTAATTATTTTAAGATTAAAGCATGTTGCATTACACACACAGAGCTACGTACCCTGACCGCTAGCAGAAAGTATTCATTACAAAAGCAGTCATGCTTCAGTGACAGCAATTATCATCTCACACTTGTTAAATGCCACACAAAATGAAACTTGCTTCAGATGGTTTCATTTCAGACCTGAATCCAGCTAGAGATGTACTGCAAAAGCCACACTTATGCAACAGCTGATTCCAACAGTTGATTACTGTGTGCTCTTTTCATGGATTTTAGTAGGAAAACAGAGTGAATACAAATTACAACCTTAATTTTATCTTTATTTTAAAAAGAAATCATCCATGCCTGCATTCATCATGGAAAAGCAATTTCACAGATTTCATTTCAACAGATGTAGGTTAACATCATTTTAAAGACTGCACTTCAGATTGGATTTACTCCAGGTTATATGAATTACATATATTAGCAACAGTTGATTATAAGTGATATATTTAGGATGAACAGATTTCCTTATTTAACATATGTAAATACCAACTGTAAGAGCAGCTAGAAAAATGGTTTGAACCTGCAAAAATTCAAGGGCACTTGGTACAACAGTAATGAAGCCTCCTGTATTCAGGCTGTAGCAATGGCTCCCAGCAGATCCCTGCCATTTGATTCAGCTATTTAAGGTACAGGTGGCAAAAAGCCTTTTCCTACAGCACGGCTGGAGGCTCGGAGGATTGTCATGCTTGGGACATCATTTACTTTTTCTGTCAAGGTTCTAAAAGAGCCCCAAGCACGCTGCAGGTCTATTACAGAATGACAACTGAAAACAAGTGTGAATGAAAGGCTGAGGAGTTGCCAAAACCTACCTAGAAAGCAGTGTTTACCTTTCCACTAATTAAAGCACAATGAGGAGCTGCCTTCCCAGAGCCTGTACAGGGGTGGGCTCTTGGGCAGCTTTCCTGAAACACAAACCAACTGAATGAAGGAGGTCTCCTGGAAATCTTTCTTCTCTCATTTCACACCTTTCTAAAGCCCATTGAAGCTGATTTTTCCTTGCCATTTATATCCAGGTAACAGGGGAGAACTAAGGGCTGTTCTCTCAGCCGCCTCTTGTTCCAATTGTTTGGCAGAGCACAGATTCAGTCCATTTTTAATGGCAAAGAAAAGCTTCTCATTAAAAGAGAACAGACTGACTTAGGGAAAGAAAAGTGCTGATGAACTACAGATACTAACTTTCTTTAGCATATAAATCACAGATTTGATCGGGATTGATAAAATCAGTAATACATCAAAGCAAAAAAAAAATCCCTCTAAACTCTCCATCAACAGGATGTGTTGAATTACCAAACTTACAATGTTTGCATTTTCTTCTCAGCTCTGTATGTATGAAATTCTGTTTAGAGGTTTGCATAGCTTTTATGTTAGGAAGCAATTTTTTCCTAAATTATAGAATCTGAAACCTGTTAGAACCAGATCTCTCATGGAAAGCTGAGACCTTGAAGTTAGCTAGTGAAGATGTGAAAGCTCAGTCTCAGGGAACAAGAGACGATATCCTCATTTACAAGAACAATTTTTTGCTCATTTCTTTGTCTAGATATGAAGGAAATATCTGTAGCAAAACGTTTGATTTCTTTAAGACTGCCCAACCCTAACACACAAACAGCCTTTTGCTTAATAATAGTCTCCTGCAATGTGATACTTACAAAAACAGTAAGAAAGACATGATTGAAGTGAGTTTATCCCTTTCTGAGGACAGCCTTAAGACCCAAAATGCAGTCCCTTTTATTGTTTAAAATGTGATATTACATATTTGGGGCAAGAGCTGCAGTTTTGGGAGCTTTGACATTATACAGAAATGTAGCACCAGGCTATAGTCACAAAAAAGTTGTAACAACTGGTATTGTTCAGCAGATTTCTGTGTGTACAGCTCCCACAGGATCATGGAACTTGCTCAACAGTCTATTTTAAATGATGTAACTGTCTTGAAATGCTGGTATTTTTCTGAAGAGGTATTTTGTGTTTCCACAGACATACTGAATGCTTGTATTACTGCATCACCAACATTTCTTTCAAAAAAACTTGTTAAAATAACTGTATTCTAAACCAGTGAATTCAGTCAAGAAATGGCAGAGCTCTGAAATCCATGCCTACACAGCTCTCCCTGGTCTGGAAGTTCAGATCAGTAATTAGCTGGCTGAAAACTTAACTCCTCACCATTTTTTCCCCTCTGCTCCCCCGACACCATGTGTCTTTTACACCTGCAAAGAAACGAGGAGATTTGATATTAAACTACAACACAGCTAGAAATTGGTGCAGCAAGCAATTTAGATCTGATCATGCTGATGTCCCACTCCATTTGACGTGTTTGACCTCGGCAAGAAACAAGCTGACAGGCCACTGCCTTTAACTACGGCACTGATGAAATAAGGAGGACCTGCCTGCTCCAAAATGTGTCGGGGTCAAGTGCACTGGAAGAAAGTGATGCACATAATCAGCTTGGGCCATTTGCCTCAGACAGCCACACTCCCTCTTCAGAAACTAATGCTCACCTTGGACATTTATTCAGCATTGGTATTTCTAACCAAAGCTCAAGAGAGGCTGAGCAAGCATCTTGAAAGCTCAATCTAAAGGAATAGTTGACTATAACAACATTTTGTTACCCCAAAGCAAACAGGTTTTGAGGTGCTGCATGACTATCAAATCACAGCTGATGGAACCAAACTTGAGAAGATAAAATTAACTGGCAAAAGGAAATGGATAATTTGTTGTCCCTTTTCTTTTTCTCTTATCCCTACACTTCTAAGGAGCACCACCCCAAGGAGTAAAGGCAGAAAATAGTGGAAGAGATGCTACATTCAATTACATCTGCCTGAGAATCAGAATGGCACTGCAAGTCAACAGCCTCAATACATAATAGCATTCCTACAAATGAGCCTTCAAAAGGCACTGAGGAACCCAGAGGCAGAGCAGCCTCAGGGCACCAACACAACAGCCACTCTTCTTGAACCACCATCTTTGAAGTGGATTTGAACTTTTTCTCAATAAATTTATAAATCCATGTAACCAAACAGGCCATACCAACAAAGCCTTGTCTTTTACTGCCACTGCAGCACTGCCTGTTGCTTCCCAAGCAACTTCTACCCCCTCCCTCAGTTCAGCCATGCCCTTCTACTCTGCCATTATTTCACAGGAACAAGAAGGTAACCCTGCTGGCTTTAACAGTTTATGTGATTTCCTAGGTGCAATCTGAACAACTAAAATGAATGAAGATTGAAACTAATGAGAACAACACAAACATGGCACAATTTCGAATGAGAAAATGGTTTGGGTTGGAAGGGACCTTAAAGATCATCTCGTTCCAACTCCCAGCCATCAGTACAGACACCTCTTCCTCTAGACCAGTTTCTCAAAACCTGGAATTTCTTTTTCCTTCCTTCCAAAGAAGATGGGCAATTTTTTTTTCAGTTATTTGCTTCTGTATAATTATAATCTTCCCATGGTTTTTGTATTGGAATGAAGCTTCGTATCAGCTGAGAGATAAAGGGCCAGTTTTATCTCTGTCAGCTACTCACAGAAGCTGCAAATCAGCTTTCTTAAATGGATGTCATATGGCAAATACTGAAATTCATTGTGAGCTGACTCTGAGATTTCATAAGAAAAGTCTGCTACTTCAGTCACTTCCTTAAAGACAATAATTTACATCTATATTGAGGTAACAATGGAATGCCAGTAAGGTCCATCTGCTGGGATTGGGATTGCACAAACACACAGAAAAGGACAGTTTGCCTTCAAGAGAGAGATGCCAAGAAACCACAGAATTTCCAGGGGAAAAAAGTTTATGTTTATGTTACAAATATCTTATTAGCTTCCAATAAGAAGATGAGTTTTCTGAAAATGTGCTTGAATTAATTATGGGGCCATATCACAGTAGGGAGAGTATCCAGAATGATTTGTTTGGATGAGTAGGTGTATTAATAAACTTTTATACATATGTGCTAACTAGTTCTAAACTGAGACAACTCAAAATTAAATAATACATTCATAGGAGGGCAAAAATCTTCTACACAAAAAGGAGTATGTGTTAGTACATCTAATTTCCTTGTAAGCAATGCACAACTAATAAACTACAACAACTCTACTAGTAAGTCTTACAGAAAAATAAATGCCTGTAGTGAAAAGAATCAACTCACATCTTTTACCAAAGAGTACATGCTTGTTTTAATGAATCATATTGTGACATAGCCTGAATTGCCAGTCGCAAGGAAAAAAAAAAAAGTGGATGCTGACCTCCAGTCACAATTTTCAATGCTCTAATCTCCATAAAATGATATTTGAGGAAAAGGAGATCAAGTTTATTTTTTTGTTCTCAGATTTTTTTATACACAGGAGAAATTGTGATGCATGACATCCACACACAAAATTCAGTTGCAAACACAATTTATTGAGCAGAAATATGCTCAATAAATTGTGTTTGCAACTGAATTTTTCTGCATTTTTTTAAATCTGGAAACATAACAGGTAAGCAAGAAAGACTGACTGCCCTCCAGTTCTTACCCAAAACTGAAACTGAATGGCACCTTGAAAATTCAGGGATTGTGCAAGTTCACTGAATGCAGTGCCGTCAGGTACTGTGTGTGATGAAGCTGCCACATCCCAACTGAGCCTTGGTGGGTTCTGCATCATCAGCCTCATGTCATGCTTGGCGCAAGACAAGGAAAAAAAAATCCCAGTTTTAAAGAAATGGAGACAAATAATAGAAAGAAATAAAGTAAAAACACTTTACGGTATTTAGAGAAATTACTTTTCTTTCCTCATTCTTCACTTTTATGGAGACAACACACCTTTTGGAGTAAATGTACTCTTCAAAACTGGTGAAGGTTTGGGTTTTTGTCTATTTCTTCCACTCCCCAAATTTATATTTTCATTGCCTGCTTTATGTAGTTACTGTAGCAATGTTGTCATTTACTGTTTTATCCTAAAATCACATTTCAGCCTTTGCACAGCCAAGTCTCTAGCAGTATGATAATCAAGAACCAAGTTGTTCCTTATACAAATATAAACCTGAAGTAACTTCAGCTGAGTTTCTCCAGCTTTACTCCCATGGGAAATTAGACTTTGACACCTGACCCTAAGTATTCTAGACACTGGTTTTGGTAATATCAGTTCATTTTAATCTGATTTCCCAAGAGAAGGGCAGTGTCAATAATATCATTAGAACTACCAAGTCATGTCAATATGCATTGTGCTGCACTGTTGGAAGATCTTAATAAAACCATTTCTAAGTTATGTAGATGGGAAGGCAGCTACATTTCTAATAAAATATTTTATATTCAAAGACTAAAGTCTTTTTGAACAACAAATGCATCATTTACTCCACAGGAAAAATGGCCTTTTAGGGTACCTTGAAAACACACCGTTCTCTCCACTCCTACCTCCCTTTCTTTCACTCACTGCAAAATACTGAGCAATTAAGCAGGTTGCTATATTTGGTGTGCCCAAACTTCACAGGTTGATAGCATAATGATTTTAATAACCACTTTAAATGTAACATAGTGACAAGTTGACACCCGAGGTTTGCATCCTGCAATTTGATTTTTCCAGAATTCTGTTATGCCTCAGGAATAGCAATATGATTAGGAATAATTTCTTGTTAGTGCTTCTTACTTTTAACTTTTCCCCCCTTCTTTTTTCTCCCATTATAAACATTGAAAATGTACTAAGTACAGGTTCCCTGGTAGGTTCCAAAAGCTGACTCTTCTTACAAAGGCTCCTGGTTCTACCTTTATCGAAAGGAATGAACTAACATTCATTCAAAAGCATTCAAATCAAAGGCACTTACACCCTTTGTGAAAATAGGAACATTAACACATGTTCATACCAGCAGTATTATAATATTTCAGCACTATGTAATACCAATAAGCATTTAAAAAAGCTTGCAGAGCACCAGAGTTTGCCTCCATTGATAACAGCCAAGACCCACAGCTCAGAAAGAATTACCATGTCCCTTTGCCCTCACCAAGAACATGAAGCAAAATATTCTTGAGTGCTTTAGCCAGTGTGAAAGTTTCAGCATCCAGCAGCCCAGAGTGAGAAACTGGACTCACTCAAACTGTGGCCTCATTTCTTGGTCAGGAAAAAGGTAATGTGGCAGGAGAGATGTGAAATGGTGCTTATCTGTCTGGGATGTAGAGAAATACCAATAATTCAGAGAAATACCAGTCTCATCTCAGATGCTGTGTATGGCCACAGCTCTCAGAGACATGTGTGATGAATTATTTTTCATTTTGATATTTTATACAGCACTTTTCCCAGGTTTCTTTGAATTTTCCAGGCATTTTGACCCATCCTTGTGTTTTCACACTGGCTCTCCAAGTTCTGTAGGTGTACTGAAAATAACTTTAATTGGAAGTTCAGTACACAGAGTTAGTGGTTAGCACAGTTCCACAATCTGCAGCAAAGTTTACAAAGTGTTTCACTCTTGCCTTTTAGATGAAAATGTGTAATACATCCCACATTTTAAAGAATGCACATGGAAACCACAGAGTCACTAAAAAACAATACATATCCATCTTTGACATATCCCTGCCTCTGTACAATATTTTAAGAGTTCTTAAAGCCCACACTCTATATTGTCAGTGTGAACACATGTAATTTTGTTTGCTTGAGTCAAGTCAAAGGGAGAACTTTGGAGTCACCGAGCACCATTTCATGAAATGTCTGGTTTGCTATGATTATATATAACACATTTATGATGAAGAATACTCATCCACTCATCTATTTTTCAAGGCAGGTAAATGTTCATTGAATTTACAATGTCAGATTTCCTTACATACAAGATCACTATAATTTCAAGACTGCATCATAAATGATGTAGCAAATTCAGAAGGAATACAAATGATACAACGTAGAAAGCATCTTTCCATCACCCAGATTTCATCACATTTAAAGAAATTTAAAATGTAGCTGAGCAATTCTCAGTAATGCACAAGAAGCAGCTTATGGAAAACATTTTAAGGTCTTTAACTACAGAATATCTAGCCCTGTTTTTCTGCATCTAATCTTGAATTACACCTCTGCTTATGCCAAAAGTTTCCTGGAAGTTGCAGAAAAGTAATGAAAAGTACTTAGAAAGTAATTTAATGCCATTTTCATGCTCTAATAATGATTAACAAAGGCTGTTTTATATGCAGCATATACTTTGAGAAATCAGTAAAACTCATATTCATTCCAAGTACATTGGGCAAACAGCAGTCTGAAAAAAGTAGCATTTGCTAGTTGCATATGATGAAACAGCCATCCAGTTTAAACAGTCGGCTTCCTCATTCATGTTTTACATTTTCCAACACCCTTCTTGGCATTTTATTGCTGTCTCAGAAATAATAAGGCGTAATACTTATGGTCAGGCATTAATCATTGCCTTCAAACTGTGTGTGATGAACAGCTTTCCTCTCTGCCTTAAAGACAAATTTGCTATTTTTTTAAGACATAATGGGATTCAGTTGCCTTAGCAAACCTAGGGATGAGGCAGTATTTTTGATTCTCTAGAGTGTCTGTAACTTGACAGGACCTACAGTACATCCACGCATTTCTGTAGCAGTAGCTGCTGGCCAGACAAAATATTTTAGAGCACTGAACACGTTAGATTTTCTATTTATAGACAGTTAAGTCCACCCACCTTGTTAACTTTCAATTTGGAAGTCCGTTAAAAATATTTCTGGCAACCCACAAAATTTCTGCTTGACCTACCAACACTAAAAAAATCTGGAAGACAACACTTGTGTCAAAATAAGGATTTTAGAACCATGTCCTGATACCCCTCGCAACTGGGGTTATTTTAACAGCCTGCTGAGCACAGATGAATTTTTCCTGAGACTAGTAAGGCCTCTCACTAGTAAATGCCTGGTCCTGCCTTGGGAAAATGCTTAATATCTCACTTCAAAATGCTTGAATACGATATCTACTTACATTTTGCAATAAATATATTAATGCCCATATACAGCAAAAGCTTGCAGGTGATCCTTACCAAGGTCTTCTGTCATTTATTTTGTATAATATTTATCCTGGACTATGAATGCAATAATAACCACCTCCAACAGCACATTTCTACCTGGTAATATCTCAAGTATAAACTCACATCTGTGTTTTTAACTCAGAACTGCAAATGTTGGTAGCTAAATGAATTTAAACTTTTTGCAGTAGTATTGTGAAAGCATATTACTTTGTGTTTTAAGTATGATTTATGCAATGCTTACCCTTGCTGAATGATGCTGCTCTGCAAAGACTCGAGTGACTGACCCAAACTTCCCTCTCAGGCCCACGCCCTGTTCCTCGGGCAGAAGGCAGGTGCTCATCCCAGCTCCATGGAACAACACCCTCTCCACCTATTCCCTCTGTGTTTCAGGACATCAGGGTCAGGTGTCCACACTTCAAATTCCCATTTTTTTAGCTCAATGGTAATTTTTAACTGTTTCCTATTCAACAAGATACAGGCTAAAATTATCAGCTCAAATAACATTTTCTGTTTGTGTAAGTAATTCAGCTAAATGCCTGACATTGATTTCTCACCTACTGTTTAAGTGCCATGGGGAAAAACTACAGAGCACTGAAATGCTAAATCCAATCTATATCCGGTTCAATGATACTGACTCTATTATCTATAGAGTCAGTAAAATCCAACTGTTTTCCCAATTGTTTCAAATGCTTTGAGCACCCTCCTCCACCCCCAAAATAATATTGCAGGTGTACTACCGAATACAGGTGTGTATAAAAAAAGAGCCTGGGGCTTGGAGGACAAGTATGAATGGCAGCTCAGTCAGGAGAGTGGCATTTCTGTGCTTTGTGCATGGAAACTAAGCAGGAGACAATTATGTACTCTGTAATCTCAGAAATCACTGAGATTCTACTGTTTGTCTTGTAAAAAGAACGATATATAAAACCTTTTCATTTCAGACAGCAGTAGAGTCATAGAATCACAGAATGCCCTGAGCTGAAAGGGACAAAGTTGATCACATTCCCATCTCTGCCATGGTCAGGGACACCTTCCACTATCCCAGATTGCTCCAAGCCCTGTCCAGTGTGGCCTTGGACACTCCCAGGGATGGAGCTGCTTTGGGCAACCTGTGCCAGAGCCTCACCACCCTCACAGGGAAAAAATTTTTCCCAATATTCCACCTAAGCCTGACCTCTTTCAGTTTGAATCCATTCCCTCTTTCCTACCACAGGCTCTTGTAAACAGTCTTTCTCTGTATCTCATAGCCCCTTCAGACCCTGGAAGGCTACAATTCATCCCAAAGCTCCCCTTTCCCAGCCTGAGCAAGAGGTATTTAAAGGCACAACCCTCCAACTGAAAACCAGAAACCTTTATTTCTGTCCTCAAGCAGGAACACACTGATGCATCTGCTGATGTTCAAAAGGCAGCTGCAACTGCATTAAAATCTAATCATAAGTCTGCTACAGATGAAGGATGAAGTAGTCTTTCACTCTAACTCTCTAAACATAAGCAGAGGAGATGATATATACAGATATACATATATACAGACATAGATAGATAGACATATATATATATATATGTAGTGGAGTACTCAGAGCACATGGTGAAAAGCAGGTTTTGGCAGTGAAAAGAAGATGCAACACCTTGCAATCAAAGTAAAATGTTACAGGGATACAGAGTATAAATTAGAGCTCAGAAATAACGATGGCTGAATTTCATCTTGGCGATCTGGCTCCAGCACTCTGAATTAACTGCAACCTATTCAGACTCACATAATTCTATTTAATAGCAAGAGATTGTGGCTGAGGTGTAGATCCAGCTGCTAAAGATCCCTGGGACTGATCCTGGCACTGCTGGGCACCCATCTTACTGACATTACTCATAGGGGTTACCTGATTGCAAGAACAGATCCACAGGGGATGTATGTGGGGTCTTTGCTCAAAAAGAAATATGGTAACAACACAATTTAGAACAGTCCAGGCTGCGGGCATAATTATTTTTTCAAAAGGTTACAAAAAGAAATATATTTTGTCTTGCTTAGCATGCTATTCATCTTCTTGCAGCTATGGACAAACACATTCAGCATATCTGGTTGCCACTGTCTTATCAAAAAATGTCTCTGTGTCAGTAAAAGAAATTACCATACAGAGGAAAGAAAACATTACAAGTAATAGATTCACCAATTAATTTCTTCCTTGGATACAACCTTGCTTATCTGAGTGTGGCACAGGGATATGTCTCTGAGTCACGGAAGCTTGAGCTTCAGCTGCTTGGGGAAGACAGAGCTAAAGGAATTATCTATACAAAAACAATCAATGAGGAGCAAAGGTTACACACTTCTCACAAGATTTTATTTTCACCTGTGAGGTGATAAATCTCCAAACCATACCCCAAAATGTACAACTCCAGAGCAGCACAGCAGAAAGCCTCTTGTTTGTACTACCTTATCAGACTAATAAAGGAGGGAGGAAAACACTGTGCATTGCAACGTTTCTTTTTCTGCTCCTCACCTTAATTTCCAGGATTTAGAATTAGGCAGAAATTAAAAGAAGCCACCATCCCCAAAGACAGGCCCTTCCCCCAAGCCTGGATTGCTTAAAATATGCACAGGAGGAAATTGTGTTTGCTTTGCTGTGGAAAGCTGATTAATTTGTTAAGACTTCAGGCCTTAAAACTCAGCCTCACAAAGAAACTGTATGGATAAAAAGAAGCATACTTAGACAGTTTATTAAATACTTCAATTACAATGCAATACCAAACAACTAATCATATTAGGCATTTTTAAACACAGATACAGAATCTAGATGACAATTTCAGATTCTAACTTTTAAGGTGAGAGTTGCATCAAGGGCTTAACTATACTTTGAAGTAAAATTCAAAGGATTTTATGAATCCTAGATTACACTGTGTTTATTCTTTGCAGAAAAAAAACCCTTTTTTTTTA
Organism: Onychostruthus taczanowskii; assembly: GCF_017590055.1. Lineage (NCBI taxonomy): Eukaryota > Metazoa > Chordata > Aves > Passeriformes > Passeridae > Onychostruthus > Onychostruthus taczanowskii. The sequence continues at coordinate 472,213 of NW_024498518.1, forward strand.
CCAAATCCTGCCTTCTAGCCTGCAACATGCTTTCATTAGATGCTTTCTTTTAACAAAAATATCTTCATAACAAACATAAAGGAGTTTTTCAATGTCCAAACATTGCCCAGCATTATATTTCACTGAATCACACCCATATTTGTTGCTAGGTTTTAGTGTTACTTGCAGACCCCATAAAGTATGCAACTGAAACTAGCTAAACCAGAATGTGATTGAGAGTCTACATTAATAAATGGATTTAAGTTCTGATGTCTGAGAATATAATTTCCTGCCTTCAAAAAAACTGTGTTTGAGATAGCACAAGCAGATGATATTTTAGAAAAAAAAAAAAAAAATAGAAGTCTCTTGCATTGATGAGGAGTTAAAGTTGATGTTCCCTTCCTCTTACTGACTGCAATGATCTGCTTCACCTACTTTTCATACACTGTTTGTGCCAGCACAAATCAAACCTGTTTGGCTCCCAGGCACTAGGACAACATGGATAGAGGCAAGTAGCATCAGCCAAATAAATCTAAATGCCAGAAAGCAGTAGAGAGGAAACACATAATTTTTCACGTCACTTTTCTTAAATGTTTGAACAGGCTCATCTATGATGTGTGTTTTTATACAGAGTCATATTTGAGCTGTTTGACATGAGACACTAGCAGACAAGGTAGGCCTAGACCAACAACAATGCTTTCGGTGTTCCAGCACTCTGCAGGAGGAAAAGCCCATCCACAGAACAAATGCAGCCCTGTATTTCATTACATCTTCAAAACTGCATGTAGCAGGCCTAGGGCCTGCAAGGCCTCCTTGGCGGTCAGAAGCCTGAGCTAGGAAATGCCGAGTCACGATGACTCGGGCTTTAGAAGCCCCTCTCTGCCACCTCTGGACCCTTGCTTATCTCTCTGTAAGCCTATAGGTCACTTTCCTCTGACCCTTGCTATTGAACAATTTCCAAAACCCCTGTAAGGTATAAAAACCCCTAATTCTGCCTGGTTGGGCCGAAGAGGTGTCACTGAGAACCTTCGTGGGACACCCTAATAAAGAATCCTGCAGAACCTTACGCAGTGCTTCTCCTCTCTCCCACTGCGTCTGCTGCCTCGGCCCAAGCAAGCCAAAAGAGCTGATAATCACACAGAGCTGATAATCACTAAAGAGCTGAAATAGCATAAGCTTGCTTGGCTGCCTGCAGCTGGGAATGGCTTGGGCGATCGGACCTGGTCTGAGCCTCCACTGAGCTATCCTGGCCGCGGCTCCCCACCGGGCTCAGCCCGGCTGGAACCTGCTGTGATAACTGCAGTTATCTTACAAGACAAAGATCCTTCAGAAAATCAGCACTGCTGTGGTGGGCTTCTTTAGGCAGGTGCCTTTGAGGTGGGCACTGCAGAGCCTCTACTGTAAACACTACAGACCACAGAAGAAAATGAACACTGCTCAGGCAGTGTTCATCCATTTATAGGGTAGAAGACTCAAAGCAACACTCCCAGAAACTCTCTGGAAAGCCCTTTCTTTCCTCCAGTTGTGTGAGAGTAGAGGGGGGGAAAAAACCAGACCAGCCAAAACCAAAGCAATCCACACAGCAATAAAATGAGTGATACTGAGATGGGAAACACACATTTAGTTTCCAAATGCTCAATGAAATAAAAGAGAGAACTGGGAAAAAAGAATAGGCAATCAAAAAGAAGTGCAACAGCTGGGAGCAGGAGAATGATAAGAGAGAGGATGTAATTGTTCAAAAGGAAGAGGAGACAGCATGCTAATCCCTGCTCAGCAAAAGGATCCTTGGGATAAGGACTGCTAACCATTCATTGTACCTGCAGCCACCACAATGCAATACCCTCTGCTCAGCACTGGGATTGTCATGTACTCTTTCTGGAAAGTTCTCTTCCTTCCCTCATGCAGAAGTTGAAAGAACAGATGCCTGCAATCCCCCACAAACAGAAAATGAAGGTGTCTCTTCCCTCTCTTCGTTCTGTCCCAACTGGCCTCCCAAACTGACCTGGCTTCCCTGCCTTTCCTCTGAACAGCGTTAGTGCAGAGAAACCAAGAAAACTTCCCTGAGCTGAGCTAATGCCTGGGGAATCAGTATATTTAATATGAGCAGTTCATGAGTTTAGCAAGGCTCTAGATAATTGCCTTCAGCAACGCTTCTAACTCCTCTCTCCGTGTCTCTAACATTGAGAGCATAATTCTGTATTTGGATTTCTAAAACAGTATGATCCTTTATTCCTACAGTTTCCAGACACACACACACATCATCACTACACTCTACTGAAACAGATCCCCAAATTATAATGCCAGGTTTGTCTCTTCCCCAAAAAAATCCAGACAGCTATTAAAAATATACTAAAATAAAAGAGAGAGAAGAAATTACACTTCAAACTTTCAGCAGCGCATTTTTAATCTATCAGAGTACTTTATTCACTTTACAAACACCTGCACTATCTTTTGCTCTGTGTTGCACTTACACAGACTAAACCTGATCATTTAGCGTGATTATAATTTACTGCTGATTATAACCATTGCTAAATCAACTTAGAACATTACATTGTTTTGACAAAAGCTGATGCCTTTCTTTGCATGAACATCCCAATACCTGTGATATATTTATTTCTGGAAACAATTTTTGGAAAAACTATATGCTATTTTTATTCACACTGTCTTGTAAAATTATCTCCCTATTGGGCTGCCAAATTTTCTATACATGAAACCCAGAAAAATATGTATTGCATTCAGCATTGCCCCTGCATTTGTCCAGATTAACCTGGTACTACAGTTACATAAAACTTGGATTTTTTTAAACTGTATTTATTTGGAGAATGCATTCACAGATTATTTTTTTGCATGACCAATGTTTCAGTAGCAGACTAAAAGCTGCACATATATTTTATCTACTTTACAAGTCAATAATCTACATTGGCATGACAAGTTTATTACCATAAACTGCAAAGTTAAATGCAAATTTTTCTTGCTTGTAATTGCAAATTCTGTGTGTTTTATACATTTTCGGAAAATTCCCTACTTATGTCCCAAATAAATTAAGGTAGAGAAGGACAAACACATCAGGACAGACCAACGATACCTCTGATTTAACATCTTGTCACCAATACTAAAAGATCTTTTCCAGGTCTTTAAAACCATTTCATGAAAGATGCTGGAAAAATAACCATTTTCTAAGAAAATTTATTTTTTCTCCTATCTACATTTTTTTTGTTTTAAATTTCTTTAAAGAAATTGGGGGTGGGGGTGTTAGCCCCTTCCATTTTCACATTTCATCTCCTGTAATTGCAGCTCTAAAGGCAGAGACACTGATTTCTCTTTAATCATGCTCTTGGCCTCAGTGGTATTCTGATATTCTGTCATACTGAATTAGCCACGACTTCAAGCTCTTCTCCCAGTGTCATGTCCTTCGGTTTCAATGACTGCTCATTCACTGCTGCATCTGAACAATTTCACAAAAGCCCTAATTGCTGTAACTTGGTGGGGAGAGTAGGAGCCCTCATTATTTATGGACAAGGGAACAGACTCCTCTGTACCTCCTGCCTTTAATAAAAAAAAAACACACAAAAATCTTTTCACATCCAAAATTACTTCCAGACTTTTCTCACCTTGCACACCTTTTTAAAATGGATTCAAAACCTGTTAGCAAAAGCCTTTTAGAGAAATGAGGATTAAAAATGTAATTAATATGTCTACATAAATGAGCAATGGTATCAAGCTACACATTTAAAGTTGGCACTGGAGTTTTCACAGTAATTCCTGCAGTACCTAAATGTTAAAAATTGCAGAAATTTAAAATCTAATGTATTTCTGTTCATCTTATCTAGAGAATTACCATGTTTTTAAAAGAAGTGCATGACCTACCTTTTTGTACTTCTTTCACTCATTTGTTCTGAAAAAAATTCAGGAAGTAATAATAAAAAAGTTTTAAATATCATGAATCTTCACAGGGATACCCAGATCTTTTCCACACACAACTTTTTTACAAGTATATGTGCCCACAGGATATTGTCTGGGGATAAAATATTGACTTCAGGATAAATTATTTCCCCTAGATGAATTCTACCACATAATGTTTATTTAGACTTAAGAATTTGCATGTCAATAGATTATAAATGAAAAAAAAAAGAAAAAATAATCTAAAAGAAACATGAAATGAAGTCAATTATTCCAAATTCATTATTCAAGCAACTACAGGGTGTTTAGATAAGCCCTATTTACAGCTCATTAAGAGCTGACCCAACTTCAAAAATTCCTGTGTTCTCCACTTCTGCATGAAGCATTAATAAAACCCAATTGACATCACGATGAGAAATGAGCTGTCTAAAGTGGCCTTTAGGTGATTTGTCTAATGGAGAGCCTCTCCTCACTCCTGTGAAAGCTCTCCAGGATTACAGTTGGACTTCCCATAAAATCTGTGGGCAAGACGAATGTATGGAAATTTCTTGCAGCTTTGCTCAGCAACTCTTCATCGATCACAGCTGATAGAAATCTGGAATGTCTCCTTCTACTCTCTGCTATGTCTTCAAGATCTGAATTCTCATAAGAACAGAAATTAATGTTTCCAGGAAGCTCTAACAAACAACCAATATAAAAGAAAATTCTCTGATCTACTTTCAGTGAACCAACTCTCAGGAAGCAAAGCCAGTGATTTATCTAGGAAGAGATTGAAAAAATTGTAGTGGAACTGAGTAAAAACTGTTGTTAAAGTTTGTCTCCATGTAAGCTAACTACAAACAGTTCTCTTTCAGCCTTTCTGTATTTTTTTTTCCTGACAGTAGAAGCTGTGAGAAGAGATTTCTTCATCACAGTTCCCATTTCTGGGAAGTACCACAGAGCACTGGACCATGCTGGATGCTGTACTCTTACATTAACTGCCAGCCTCAAAGAAATCAACAAAAGGACCCAGCCAGTCAATCAAAGAGAAGGATAAAATGAGAGAAGAATAAAAAGATGATTTTGTTGTCACCCACCCTCCTTACACCCCTTCAGTCTCCACCTATGCTTCCAACTCTTCTTCCTGCCTGCAATCTTGCTATCAGACAGCATCCAAACACACTGCTCCCAGCTCACCATCTGATCCAGGATGACTTTTACCAGGAATTGATTGTGCTCATGACTTTCAGAAGAATAGTGGGATCCATCATGCTCCAGGGAGACAGAGCTGCGTGCTAAGCACAGGCTCCGGCCCAAGAGAAAATAAACCCGTGCCTGTTTCCAAGTTACATCACCCTTCACTGTAAGAAACAAAAATGCAATTCCTATGCTGTTAACCATAAAGCTCAGAATTTACCCATTTTCCTCCTACACTGCTAAATAAGCACGTGGGTTTTGCAGTTTTTCATCAATACCCAGTCAGTGCCCTACAGAACTTCATTTCATCAGCCAAATTTGTAATACCACAAAAATGATACCAAGCTAATTTGACATGGTCTGTTTTCCATAAACCCAGGCTGATTAGCAATAACTATATTTCCCTTGTTTAATTCTTTATTAATTGAGCTCTTTAGAAACCATTCCATTATTTTGCCTGAGATCAATGTCAGGCTGACAGACTTATAATTATCTGAGTCTTCCCATTTAGCCTTTTATTGGCACAACATTAGATTTCTTCCCATCATCTGGAACTTCCCCAACGCTCCACCAAACAAAAAACAAACCAGCAGGGACTCAAGAGAATGATTCAAACAGATTTTTCTCTAACTCTCAGAAACTCTCAGTTCAAACCTGTTGATTGCAAAATGCCCAGCATTACTACCCATTATTAAGAATCCTTAGTTATAATTGTGATGAGACCTTGTCATGATCTTCTGCTGCTTTTTCCAAGTACAAAACATCAATAATTATCCAGAATTTCTGACATTTCTGCATTATCTATTCAAACTGTTCTGTTTTTAATTTCTATGGTATCATTCAAACACTTGCCATTTTCATTAGTAATTATGTAATCATACTTTAAAGTTACAATTAAATAGTTTTGTCTATATACACATTTATATATTATTTCATGTAAAATTCTAGTATAAATGAAAAGAGAATAGTTTGCAATATTGATCCTACCTCACCACATATTTATTTAGAGGCATATTATATACATATACTATGTATTTGATGTAGGTAGGAATGTGTGTGTAAACTATCATTCACATATATATGAACTCAGTAGCTTTCTTCAATTCCTAGATTCTGATTCATACTTATTAGCATCATTTAACCCTTGGTTTTCTGTGTGGGTTTATTGTTTTTATTCCTTGCTTTCTCTTTTTCAACAACAGTGTTCCAATTATTCTCAAAGCCAGCCCCTTCAGTGCCCTGAGCATGCAGACAGCTCTATGCACATCACACACAGATTTTCTAAAGCCATTCTTGCAGCTCACCATTCAGCTAACTCGTGTTCCTTTGTACTTTGGTTAATTACTCCCTTTGGTAATTCTACCACCACTAATTTTGTCTTTATCTGGGAAAATGAGGCTTAACATAGAACCCTCTAAAAATCCAATCTCGTAGAAGGAGATTAATCAGTTACATTTATGTACATGTATCTATACATCTATATATAAGTAATTTTTAAAAAGAAACACAAACAATACTGTTAGAAGGCAGTGTGTTTCCAGTAATATCACACAGATTGAAGTCTCCCATAGCAGTGATTTTTCTTCCCAAACATTACAGGAGGAACTGGCCCTGTTGCTCTCTGCTGGTGCACATGGTGGGTTAGATCCCCATTTTGCACATTACCTATCAGAAAGTGGAGCTGTGAATCATTTCAAAGAGTTACTTCATAAAGGTATCACATATTTAAGCCACCATTTATCCTCTTCTTCCCTTCCAGTGCTATTTAAATACGTTTTCAGCCTTTCAATCATTTGAATTTTCCCATTAGGCTAGATTATTAGCAACCTGCTCAAATGTATTATAAATTAGGGATTTCATTACTTTTTATTTATTGCAGGCACTTAACATTTGCACAAAGACAAAGCATTCCTTCTTTTCATCTTCTCTGATGTATTGATTCATGTTGTTTTCCAGGATCTTGATTTTGTGCTAAATTAATGATTTTTTTTCTCCCTTTGCATGTCTTCTTTTCCCTGCTTCCTTGGCTAAATACTCCCTTCTGAAAGACCAGCTCCTCCTATGCAGTAAACTTCCTTCCAGCAGGGACTGGCCCTACATCCCATCTCAAATCCCATATTTCACAATTCTGTTCTGTGCAACAGTTCATGTCAAGAACATCTCCTCACCCACAGGACAGAAAGCCATTTCTGGCTTTCTGGGTGCTATTTTTCTCTGCCCTTTTTCCAGTTCTACAGTGGATTTTCTGAAATGAATGATTCTCATTATGGCAGGATAAAGACAGAACAACCTCAGTACATGGAGGGCCTGGGGAAGGAAGACAGAAGTTCAGGAAAGGCTCAGTTATCAATTTTGAATATGACAAACCAGGCAAGATAGATGAGGAAGAGAAATATCATGAACACATGGCTAAAAACAGGTCACTACCCAGTATTATTTATCACATTGCAATCCCTGCTAGGATTTTGTAATTCTCACCAACTGCACCATTGCAAACACTGCACCTTTTCATGTCACCTTCATTATTTCTAATACTGCCAGACAGAATCCATCTCATGGCTTCTTTAAAAAGTGAAAGCTTTTACACCTTTCTCGTTTTCCTTGTTATAAGATTTACTTTGTTCTTTTCTGTAATTTTCTACAGCTGTCCTAGGGTGACTTTGTGATGCTTGTTTTCCTCTCAAATTTTCCTCCCAGAATTTGCCCTAAACCAGGATGACAGCTTCATTATCAACCGTGAAAGAGCCACACAGGATTTCAGTTTGTTTTGTTTTTTTTTTTTGTTTTTTTTTTTTTTTTTTAACCATGCTAAATCATGGCATTGTAGAAGTTATGAAAACACCATGAAAGCAACAATTAACAATTTTTTGGCTTTTTCATACAAAACCAGCCAAACAGAGTAAGCTAAGTCAGGGCAGGAAACATCACCCATGCTCAGCTGGATTAAAGGAGCAGGAAAAGGGGAGTGCAAAACCAGCTCCAAAGGCAACCTGCACTGCTAAATTCAAATGTATTCCTGGTGACTTGCAAAAAGGTCTGCGCTATGCTGTTATAGGTGGCTTTATGACATGCATTCCAAATTCTCCCCTCAAACAAAAAGAATAATGCCTGCACAAGAATTATTATATTTTGATATTAACACATGAATTTTCTGTGTGCAGTAGGAAAAAATTATTGGGACATTAGCATAAGAAAACTACTCCTCACTCTTGTTATCAGCAGAGTCCCTTCAAGCTGTCTCCAGGTATTCCAAAGTGCTGGATGTGCATTTTGACACCACAGAAGTCCACACTGAATGAAGAACACAAGGGCACACACTTGAAAAAAACAGTGCTAATCCCATCACGCCACAGACAACCACAGATAAACCAATTCTCATGCTTCAGAGAAAAGCTGTGACATGCTGTAAATTATCACAGATCCAATCATGATGTTACCAAACTATTCCAATTGTAGCATATAGTGAGCATAATTTATTTAGATAAAACCTAAGGCAGGAAAACTATATTATAAAAATAGCATGCCTGGGAAATTGGGGCATTTATTATTAACATATAGAGAGGCTTGGCCTTCAAGGCATTGCAAAAACTCTTTTTCTTATTATATTGCTTTTTTGAATGCTACCTAAGGGTGTATTTTCCTTTTCAATAGTCATTTCTTTGCATAATACAAGACTTACTTTACAGCTTGAGAAACTGTTTTTTAAAACAGCAAAGAAGAAAAAAATCACCCTAACTCTGGATGGCAGATCCTACACACACCAAGTGAAAAAGAAAAAAAAAACCTCAACTAAAAACAACCAACCAACACTAATTCATAAACAGGCAAGATTTTCATTACAGACACTGCATAAATGCACTTGTTCATCCCCTGTAAATAAAAAGGCTATGAATTCCAATCATTATTTAACTGCACAGTCTATTTGGCCTCCAGGCTATACAGATGTATTTGAAGGATTTCTTTCTGTTCTGGACTCAGTGCATTTTGCAGATACCTTAAATTCTGCTATTTTCACATGAAAGGAACGTCACCTAAAAATTATTATTTATTGCAAATGCTCGTACTTTTGCCTTTTCAACTGTAAATTATTTGTAGCTCTTTATTCCCTGCTCTTGAGAAGGTCTGTACAAGCATGAAAGCCTCATGTATACCTTGTTCCTTTCCACTTTACCTGCCACTTGTGCCCATGTAAACAGTGCCTTACTCAGCAGAGGCAGAATGAAAACTCCTCAGCTGAAATAAAGAAAATCCAGCCTAAAGGGTTTTCCTGGATAGAAAATGTGTATTATTATATATATTACAGAAATGGAACAAGGCTTTAAGGTACAGTGAATCCCATATAGCTGTGTAGCCATTCCAATTATAATCAGGGAGCAATTGTTTTAAAAACTTGAATAATGGGGAGAGGATTAATGGCAAGGAGCTGTTACTCATTATTCTAACACAGGAACCACTCACCAGTTAATGGCACTAGCACTAGACCAGTTCAGGACCAAAAAAAAAAAAAAAAAAAAAAGAGAGGGAGTTCACCCATCACCCAGGCTGTAGTTAAACCATGAACTTATGCTACAGGATGCTGCGGATGCTAAAAATGCTGGAGGGCAGATTAGAAAAATTATTATAAAAGAAAAATGTTTCAAAATTGTCATGAAGCAGCTTGGGCAGCAAGTGAGCTGCAATGGATTAGAGGTTAGACTTCAGCAGCTGCATGTGGCCATTGCTAGGGACTGAACATTGAGAAGCCTTGACAGGTTTTTTTGTATTTTTCCATTATATAAAGCACTTGAGAAAGTTTAAATCAAAACAGTTACATTCATACAAAGCACTGCTGTTATTACCCATGAGCAATGAATAGCAGCTCATGACAGATGTCTTTCATACAACATCAGGAAAAACTCACTCAAAATGATGAGCTGCAGCAAGCCTGGAGAGCTTTCCTTCTTTTCTCATACAAATATAGTGAGCATCACCTGGGACTCAGCAAGAAATAGGTGACAGTAATTGAGCTCCTAAGTCACACAGAATTCTTTCTCCAATCCAGAGAGACATGAGCCTTCATAAACTTCCACAAACACAGCTGATAAATTGCACTGCTGGTTAAAAAAACCCAACAGTTTCTCACTTCTTTGGACTTTTGGATCCAACTACTATTAATAATAAATTAATAAAATCTGAATTTCAGTTAAATGCCAAGCTCAGACTGATCATTCAAAGGAAGAAACCAGGAAGAAAATGGGCTAAAACTCACTTTGGCATTGACAGAACTGCAATGTACCACACATCATCTATCATAAGCTTAGCACCAAATAAAAAACATATTTTTTAAAAAATCACTCATAAATACAACTTGTCAGCAAAATTTTACCTGCTCACTCTAAAAAATTGCCATGATTCCCAAGTATTCTTAATTTTTGCCATGTTTTATTTTGAAAAATTATTTTCAATCAAGCTGTTTCTTCCATATTCATAGTGAACTTTGCCTGACATCTTCCTTTTCCACAGTGCTGCTATTTAAACCTCTCCGTCTTCACTGCTCCCATGCAAAAACTCTCACAGGATTTAGCTATTACACTTCCATGTACTTGCTATATGGTCTGATTGAATACAGTTCAGTGTGGAAATTAGGAGTGACAGGCAGCAGGAAAGATGACAAACCTTATAAGAAGCCCATTTCCAATGAAGCTAGCTTCCCCCTTTCCTGCTAGAGCCTGACAGCCTGCAAATACCAAGTTGTTGGTTTGAATCTTGCATGTGTGTTGCTTTCTAAACCAGTTTTCTATTTGGCAAAGTTGCTACTGCAAACACATTTGACTTTCACAGTTACTGAAAACTTTTCTATTCCTCTAGGTAAATGCTGTCTGATTAGAAAGTTTCTACATGAGGGTTTTCAGCCAAAACTAAACAAGGATTTTTTTATCCTTCACATTTCAGAGCTTTCCTCTGCAGTTAATGAAAAATTAGAAGGTGGCAGTGGTCTGAACTGATCCCTTTTTGCTGGAGATGGCTGAAATGGGAGGGCTGCGTTTTCCACTGAGAGCACGTGAAATGGAGCTGAAATCTTCCTCAGTTTGTAGGTGGCTGAAGCTAATTGAGATGAATCTAACCCACTGCCCATAACACAACACTTTTTTTTTTTTTTAGACATGTTTCTGAGTTAATTTCAGCTAATTTTATGTATTGTTGAGGGGCAAACAGAACTAAGTTACACTTCCAAATGAGAGGAAAATCTGATTCAAAGACTTCTAGATGATAATAATAATAATAATAATCAACATCTCAGTTCCACTCTGAACTGAAATGATTTTGGATTTATTCTGAATGGCACAAAACATTGAAGTTAATGAACACAAACAACCTATTATGGTTTTACAAAATGCAGCTCTGTGGCTTCTGCAGGAGACAGAGCTGGATTTGCCTCAACACACGCTGCAGAACTCCTCTTTTCCTAAATAATGTGGTGGATAATGCTCCAATTCCTTTTTCAATCAGACTAGGGGCTGTCTGGTATTTTGAGAGCTGATACAGCAATTTGGAAACTCAGAGAGACACCAAAATGGCAACTGCAATTGAAACTAAGCAGCGGATGAGGGCAATTCATGAAATGACTGTGAAATACGAAAGGGGACAAAATCAGAGCTGGCATAACATTGCAAGGGAAAGAAAATGCATGTAAAAGTAGGCTTTGCAAAGTACAAAGTTTAAAAGCTTTTAGCAGGAGCTTTCTTTTACTACCTAGTGCACCTCTGCTAACTTGGGAGAAGGTACAGCAAAATTTGAAGTGGAAAATTTGATTTTCCACTGACCCACACAAACATCCCTCCTTAATTAGCAGCTGTATTTCCCACAGTGAAACCTTTTCCATTACACTGTTCCAATACACACTGGAATATTGTGGAGACATTCCACATCAGGTTTTCTGTCTTTGTTTTTTCACCCTCTCAGAGAGCTGTACCCCTAAGAATCTTTGAGACCGAGTTTCCAAAGCACTGATATCCTCTAACCCATAAAAGTTACTCAGGGTTTTCTCATACACTGCACATGATTTTTGTTCCTGTGCACTGAAAAAACCCCAGCAGCTCAGTCACACCAAAGACGTAAATTGTCAGGCAGGATGAGGAGAGGAAGATGCTCAGTGGGGAGTGCTCTTCACAAAGTCCTTCAGCTCCTGTCACCTTCCCAAGAGGAGCTGGTGAATGTCCCACTGTCACCTTCCAGCCTTCCCTCAGACGCTGCAGCAAAACAGCACAGGGGGAAGGCCATGCCAAGGGCTTCATCTCCATCATCCACAGCCAGGCAGGATTTGGCCTCCAGTGAGGATGTGCTACACAGCCCCTTCAGACTTAATTTTTTTTTTTTTTTTTTTTTTTTTTTTTTTTTTTGGTAAGTGAAGGGCAAAATAGGATCTTCTTGAAATTGTTTGAAGTGGATTGACATTTTTCAGTTGAAGACTGTTGTTAGTTTCACAGCAGGCCTAATTTTTAAATTTAATGTTCTAGCGCATATGAAAAGGAAAGCATCCTAGGGGGATAATAACTTTTAGCAATCAATTGATTGCATATAGCTGTGGGTTTTGCAGGTACAGTGTCTTTAAGAAGGCTGCAAAATAGGAAAATTGTAGCCTTTGGATGTACAGATTATCTGAGTTCACAGGACTATTTGCTGATCTGTTTTAGATTTATTTATTTTTAATAATAAATATGCCCTAGTAAATAAAGCAGCAAATGGTCAGCAGGTCAGAAAGTACTGCCTATTTTATATTATAACTCCAGGGCTTTTGTGGGGTTTTTTGTTCACTTTTTTTTTTTTGCCTTTGTAGTCATTTTGAAGAAAATTTATTTTATATTTAACTCAGAGGAAAAAATATTATTAACCTGGACTATTTAAACTGCAAGTTCTACCCAGTCAACTGAAATAGTTTAATACCTTATTAATACTAGAGAAGTGAATGTCTCCCTGCATCTACAGTTTCCTTGGGTCCATCACTTCTGCCTTCTTCTTCCTAGTCACAGATATTTTTGTTATACAGAGTAGTACACAGAGGACAAGATATGAAGATTCATTAGCAGTGTATAATAAAACCCTGTATCACATTTTTCACATAAAATACAGCCTTTCAGGTAGAAAACACATCTTCAGGTTTGTTTTTACATTAGATGAGTATCATTTAGAATAGCAAAGAGAAATGGAATGGTCAAGGGCATTGCTATTGACTTATATTACTGTTAAATGCAATTGTCTATTAGGAGGAATAAAATATAAAAGCAAGCTGTTTTCTAAATGCAGGTCTGTTACATTTACAAAATTTTAGCATTAGTGAAAACTCAAGTTTCCATATATGAAAGATACGAAGATGCAGTCATACAGCCCCCATGACTTGAATAAATTTTGTGTTTAATACTTTGTATCGGGCTCTTCTATGTTCAAATTAGAGTCAGTAAGGACTAGTTAAAACCAAGAACAGAGAAATCTGGAAGTCACAAGTTACAAATCTAGAATGAAGCCTGCCCATGGTTTGTTTCACAAAACCAGATAAATTTGGGTGCCTGCTGTATGCCAGATATTGTGGGACACAATGAGGCAGTGCAGCTATTGCTATTTATAGAAAGTGGCTATCAAGATAAACTCTTGTTTGGAAATGAGTTACTGGGCTGAAAACAGGGCTTCTAAATTTCCATTTCCACATGCTCATCTAATTCAGGCAATATACCTCCTAAGTTGCTAAGTTCACACAATTTAGAAGCAATTTGGCAAATATAAGACTTGCAAGTTTACAGGAAGACTCATAAGGGTTCAGTGTCAGACCAGTCTCTTCCTCTTTATCTCCCATTATTTGTTTCTGTCCCACATGTAATGGCCAAATACATTCTCATGTACCTCTATATCTGCTGCTCTTCAACTTAAGATGAAATATATAAATATATAATGTATATTAATTTATATTATATAAATATATTATACATATAGAACAAATATATAAATATTTAAATAAATATATAATTTAAATTAAAAAAATAGGTGGTAACATACTTCCATGCAAACTGAACTCATGAGACTGCCAGCCAGATCTCTAGATTAAAACAATACATGCACAGGAAGATCTCAATCCAGACTGCAATCACAATCAATCAGTGAGATAAGTCTATGTTATTAAAAATATATTGAATCTTTTTATTTAATTATTTCATCACAAATACACGATGTAAGAGATTAACCTGCATTTAAAAACTCAAAGTTCTGGACTATTTGAGCTTAATAAGGACAAAATAATCAGTTGCAGATGCTTTCACTTAACATTCAAAAATACCCCATGGGACAGCAAGATTTAATTTTATGGTCATCTGTCATTTTAATGATGTGCTTGTTATAATGCAGAACATCTCTGTCCTACTTGCCTGGTTATAGAAAACATACTAAACTAAATAGGGAAGCATTTAGCTGCACTCCATCTACCTTGTATCATTAACAAGGAATACATGTCCTTGGGATAGGAATTACTAATATGTCTGCTCATCTTAAAGGAAAAAAAAAAATCATAAATCTTTGCTACTCAAGTATAATTTAAGTCTGTCTTATTTGCTTTTGTTTTCCCCTTCCAGTCTTTAATTTCAAGCAGCCTAACCCATGCTATATGCCACACATTTTTATCTGTCCAGTTCATTTCCTTCTGTTTGGGATGGGAGAGAATATAGAAATGCTGAGGGAATGTATGTTGTGGTTTTTTTTTTTTTTTTTTTTTTTTTTTTTTTTTTTTTTTTTTTTTTTTTTGCCAGGAACACCATAAACTATTATTTAATTTTCAGTGAGCATTTTACATTTCACATGGACAGGCAAGGGGAGCTTTTCTCCTGCTACTGCCTACAAGGCAACCTGTGGATCTTAAGTAATTCCAAAAGCAGCCATAAGGAAGGATTAATTTACACAGTATGTTACAGGTCAGATTCTCTACAGCCCTTAGATACCAAGCCCTGATGTCTGCTGAAGCTGGAACTGTAACCAAAGATCCCTCCTGAGGGTCAAGCTTAAATTCATGGGCTGTTTCCTGCTCCCTCCCAAAACCCAGCCTAATACAAGATTAAATTTTTATTGGAAACTGTGCAACAGAACAAGACTATGGACAAAATTACTTCTGTGGAAGAAGGGAAAATAGCTCATACAATATGCTACAGTGAGAATATACTTGGAATATAATAACACTTGAAATTAAATAGTGGCAGCTCTCTGTATCTTTGCACACAAAGAAATTAGGACAGAAAGGAAAATACAGTCTTTGGGTCAAACATGGCCTTTTCCTTCAGGTTTCACAAGTCCAGCTGGAATCACTGCCCTGACTGGAATGCAGACAAAGAAATACAGACACCAAATCAGCTTGCCACCAGAAACACCAACATTAATTATACATTATCCCTCTATTTAAAATTTGTGTCCTTTAAAGCTCATTATATCATTACAAGTACCTTATATTCTACTTGTTCTGCCTGTCCAGAGAGAAGCTAGTCCTACAAAGATTGAGTGCTTTTTTTTTTAAGACAACTTGCAGCAATAAGAAAGAAATAAGCAATATTTACATAAAACTACAAGTTAATTCCTACTTTTCTGCTTCCTTCTGTGCTAGAAATCAACCTTCAAGACTCAAGAGCAGAAAGCTGTAACAGAGCAGCTAGAAAAAAGATCTAGAGAAAGTAGAAAAGTGCCCATGTTCTCCAAATGGCAGCTTTTGGGAACTTGATGCCACCTACAAACACCCAACGGCATTTGGGCAGTGAAAACAGTGCCTGCAGCTGATGCTGTTATTCCTGGCACCATTGCATCCCTGCTCCACACACCAAGAAAGAGAGGTTCAGAGGGACATGCCCAGATCCATGGACAAAGCCAGAAGGGACAGCACAGAACTCAACCCTGATTTTTAGGTCCCTGTTCTAAGGGAACAACTTAAGCAAGTATTCCCTCTCAAGCAAAGCCTCACCTTCCCACTGTGATGGGGATGGCAGACCAAATAACACTTTGCATGTGTCCATGTTACTTTTATAGAGCCTCTCACCACAAACCAGGGCCTGCTGCCTTTAAAGGCCGATATAACAGTGCAAGCAGAGCATCAGCCAGATCTGAATCTGGGACAAAAAGCAAAGACAGAGAGGGAGGCACCCAATGCCAAAGCAGAGCTATCCCCACTTGCACTCTGGGTCTTCCTTCCCTCCTTATTTCCACTGAACTTGAACATTAAACTTAAATTTTTTCTACAGGAATGAAATTTTAATTTATCTGCTCCAAGGTAGCACAATATTAATATAAACCTGCCTTCCTACCTAATATTTCTTCTCCATCCATATTAAAGAATCCAGCTCAGCTTTACATCAGCAGCTTCCAACAAAAAACCTCACTCCCTATAAAAAAGTGGTAGCAAGTATTATTTACTCTACTACAACATGTTGTTGCTCCTGAGTTCTCTTTTTACTAGACCTGATGATAGGCACAACAGAGAATATTTCAACATTGCCATCTGTCTCCTTGGCACTTCATACCAAGTGAGTTGCTGCCACTTTGATGGTAAATTAGAACTTCCCACCAGATATGTTAAGCCAGAGGCTGCTGACAGGTTGTCCTGTCTCCCTCAATACCTTCTTCCCTTAAGTCTATTTTTGATACTGAAGAGTCTGAGCATCTTAAGAATAAGTTTCTGCATGGTATGTATTCAATTGCAGGAATCATCAATAACATGCAGTCTGAAGAAATCCTTTTATAAAAGACTTTTACAGAATCCTGAAGTTTATGACACTGCCTGAGGTGCTCTCACAAGAGATGGTCACAGAGAGGTTTATGACAGTGCTTGGGAGGGGGAAGACAGACATGTGGTGGGATAGACGAACTCAGAGAAGTTGGAATCTGCAAAGTGAGGATCAGCCCACGCCTGCTGCTGAAACACCAATACTGCACCTCAGCATGTTCTCTTAAATCCACCTCCCTCCCAACATAAATCACTAGAGCTATGTTAAGAAAGTTATAGTCCCAGTTTCTCACCACTGATTGCACTCTTGTCTGAAACAATCTAATTCTTTATTTCAACTTCTATTTTTGCAGTTGAAGACATATAATTCTACTTGGCAGCTGAGCTCAGAGATGTGCAGACCTTGCACTCCAGCGCTGCAGGGAGGGTATTACCAAGCAGGTACCTTGGGGGACCAGAAAATATTGAGGATACATTCTTTTGCTGTTGTTGGGAGACACAGAAGATGATTCTGAGGGTCTACTCAGTTCAATACAAAGAAAAACAGATCTCCCAAAGTCTTTCAAAACAAAACATTTTTCCAAGCACCAAAACCAGGCTTTTCAGGTCAAATATGCTACTTAAAAGAACCCAAATCCGTTTCAGCTCCAAATAAAGTAAGGTGTAAGATAGGGCTAAAAAGATGGTAAAAGTAGTCACAGCCCCAGCCTGACAGAGCTCAAGAAGCATTTGGAAAAAGCTCCCAGGCACAGAGCCTGGAGCTGGACTCTCATGACCCATGTGGCTCCCTCCCAGCTCAGCACACTCTAGGATGTCAAGTTACTTCAGGGGAACGTAAATTTCATTTAGGGAAAGTGATCAAGAAGCGATTTTAAAAAATAACCCATTTAGAACAAGCAAACAAGTGGAGAAAACAGCACACAAGGAGAGAGTTGTGCTCTCCAGTGAGGTCCCTCAGAACAGCAGTGCCAGACCTCGCAGAGCAAAGGGACAGAAGCCACACACTAAACTTGTGTACAAACAAAGTGAACTACACAAAAACATTTATTATCCAATACTAAACCATGGGAAGAGAAAAGAAGATGCAACACCAGTTTCTAGCCTGATACTGAGAAAAATCCAAGGGAAGGATCAAACTATTACAAGAGGCTTCTATTCCTGACCAAAAAAAAGCAAATTAATATTTCATAGTCTTTGACTGAAATACTATTTTCAGTCTTTCAATATATTTTCATGACTGTCTTTTATTTCTTACATTAAAGGACTCTGGCACATAAAATATATTATTCCATTTTTGAATGTGGAAAATGACAGGACATCTCTTAGCATCCTTTTATTTAACTAATTCTGAGTGGAGAATGCAGGGCACTTAATGATTTTCTTAGTGAATTAAAAATTTTAAAAACTACAAATTTCTCATATAATTTCCACTTTGGATAGAGGATGCTCAGACCAGGCAAAAGCACTCTGTAGATGGAGCTGCCTGATCCTGCTCTGCCAGCACAGGAAGGAAGAAGGGCAGCTCTAAACCACTGTGTTAACATTATTCCTCATGTCCTTAAGGCATGATCTCTTTCCTAGACTTCCTCATCCAAATGACATGGCATTTTTTTCTTTATGCCTTCTCCCTGAAAAACACTCTTCCCTGATTAAATAAATTTACAGGGCTCAAATTTTGAGGCTCACATTCCAAGTTCCTATCACGAAATTTGATGAACAGGCTGCCTTTGAAGATTAATTGTTTGGCACGAGGGAGGAGTTAGGAAATTAATTGTTATAAACTATTAACTCTATACCCTAAATACCAGGAGGTCTAAGTCATTAACTTACCTAATTGAACACAGATAGACAGTGCTTGTTAAAGACAAATACAAAGTAAGTTTAACTTTACAATAGACCTATTGCATCCTTTATCAGGTCTAAGCTCTGGGCACTTCAATTCCTGCTCAGCTGTTCTGGTCTTGTTTAGCACATCCTGTAATCCACCAACACCTCTGCCAGGAGACAAATGCCTCCAGAAACATTAAACTCCTTTAGGCTAAAATCATACAAGAAAATAAAGTAAAAATACCCGCAGCATCTTTTACAAGATTTGCTTCATCTGTTCTGCCTCACAGCATTCATAAACCAAAAATATTAAATGGTCCTCAAACAAATTTCATAAGACTCAAAGTTTTTTACAGTATGTTGGGTCAAATTTGCATCTGAATCTGAAGTAATGTATTTATTAGGAATCTTGGATTTGTCTTACAGCAAGTTAGGTTTCACTTAGGTGCTAATATTCACAAGAAAACAAAAAAAACCTTGACAAAAAACAACAAATCTAAAAGGGAGAGAAAAATAAAGAGGATTAACTCCTCCACAATCCTTTTAAGAAACTTCAAGATAAAGTGAAGACAATGTTTATTATAATTCTTCACTGAAAATGGGGGATTTTTCATCTTCCAATAAATATAAAATATTTCTATTTATAACTGAAGTCAAATATCAATGATGTTGGAATTAGCATGATTTGCATAATTTGGAATTACTTCAGCTTGAATGAATATGAGTATTTCCATTTTCACTGCTTTTAGCATTTTGAAATGCAATCCTGTTTTCCAGAAATTTCCAGTTTTCACTGTGTTTTTATCCTCCACATCTGACAAAAGTGCTTCATCGTTTTTAAGTGCTATATGTTTATACACAAATGAAAAAATACAAGCTTTTAGTCATGGAAAGGTAGATGAAAAGAGCCATGAAACCCCTTTTTCAGCTAAAAATCAGGGATTTGCAACAGCATAGAACACGAGGTATCCCAGATGTTTAAAAGCAACAATCTCACTGCTGATTCACTGCCATAAAGTGGCTTTAACTAGTATCTGAAACCTCAGTATGATCTGATGTTCTAGCAGCAAAATAGTGAATTTTTAATTTCTCAGTATTTACTGATGAGTCAGAAAGACCCAACCATATCCAGCACAAGCCATTGAAATCTACCAAATCCATCACTCAGTGATGAAAGCATCACTACAGTTATATTTGAGATATTTCCATCTTACAAATGACAAAATTCAATGCCATGAATATTCATGGCCATGAATATGGATTATTAAATCTCATCTTTTCTCTCCACTTAAAAATGTCCTGTGTCCAACACTGGCTTTGTCTCAATCAGGAATTTTGAGAGGGCAGCAATTCACCAATACAGTGACAGCATGGATATACAAAAAAAACCCCACAGTATTTTACAGCAAAATTACTTTTCCCAGGCTGCATTCCTTATTACAGTGCTTTCACTCGTTGGCTTTTCCCAACTACCACTTCTATGTGTACCCTCCGATATTTGTACATCTCTTGAAAAATGAAGTTTTTTTTCATGAACTCATTGTAGCAAAATCCCAAAGCTCTCTCATTCTCCTTCCTTATTTCTTAAAAAAACCAAAGAAACCCCCCTATTTCCCTGCTGCCAGCCACATGCACCCTGCTCAGCAGGAAGATTCCCAACACTCAAGGGTTTGCATCCAGCCAAGCAGAGCCTGTTCCATGAACTAGCCAGGATGTGGGGAGGGATTTCACCACCGCAGTGTGAGCCCCCCCAACAACGTTCAGAGAGCATTTACAGCTGTCTTGGCACTGCTCAATGTTTTCTAAAAATAAACTGATCTCAGAGCAAAGCTGATGCTCCCCAGATTCCAAGTTTTGATTCAGACACAGCACCATGAAGTGCGTGCACAGGATAGCTGGATCATTCAACAGACTCTGCAGAGTTCTCTCAAACTCCACCGCACCAAAACCGTGACACCCATTACTGCATTTTCCCCTGGCAGCCAGGACAAAGACTGAGACAGAATGAGAGCAAAACTTCCAGCCTGTCCAGATTGGGAAGCAAAAACCACACAGGGAAAAAAATATTCTTTAAAACACCCCTAACAAACAAAAAAAATCCACTTGACTTTTCCTGCCTAACAATAGTGTTAACTCATTTAATAAGGCTCTGACATTTGCTTTCAGAACCACCTGGGACTTGAAAATAAAGCTTAGTGTGCAGTCTGCAGTCACACCTATTATTACAAAATCCAGAGCCCATTTCTGTATGCCGTAGAGGAATTTTAATATTCAGAGTTTCTCAGTGATCTGCTTTCTCCAGCATCTGTGACATCCTGGCAAAATCTCTCCTCAGCTGCAGAATGTGATTGTAGATATGTCTTCAGACAAGAAGATTACATCCCACAGAAAACAGGACCAGGCAAATGTCTCTGAGCCACATAACAGCATCAAGAAACAGGGCAAAAGTAGAATTAGGGGCCTGTGACCATCACTGATTAGAAACAGAAATAGTTGGGGTGCAAACATTCATAGTAAGTTGCTTTCCTGAACTTCTTTAATAGGATCATTTTGACCATGAGGTGACACAAAGGACAGGATTTTATGTCAAAAAACATAAATGTTGTGCATTATGCCAGGTTTCTTCCTGACCGTAACCACTGGAATTCAGACAGAAAGTTTTAGTTCTGCTTACTGAACAAAAATTAAAATGTATTTCAGTGTAAGGATTAGATTATCATAGAATCATGGAATGGTTTGGGTTGGAAGGGACCTTAAAGATCATCCAGTTCCAACCCCCCCTGCCACAGGCAGGGAGAGCTTTTACTAGAACAGGTTGCTCAGAGCTCCATCCAGCCTGGATTCACCTTAAGGTGGACCTTATCTCAATATGACATGAATAAAGAACCAGAGTTCAGAACCATTAGCTTGTCAAAACTTGTGAACATCCATTTTAAAAATCACATTTATGCCTTATTCATCTATGTCATGGATTGACCCTGGACAATCTACTTTGCATATTGTTTCCCAAATATTTCTCAGCTGTGCTTTCAGTTTAGAATAAATCTTGTTAATTATTTTTCTCACCTAACAAACACTCTGCCTCTACTAGTCTCTTTCCCCCGTGTCACTAACGTTGTTTTCGTCATACAGTTACAGGAATAAAGGTTGATTGCTGGATTTTTATTCTCCAGATGTATTAGACCATTAACAGCCTGGTGAACTAAAAGCCAGTGTAGTGTTTGGAGTTTATGAATCACTTTAAGGTTATGATTAGAAGGACATCTGAAAAAATCACTGATCACCATCAGATAGTGTCATTAGCATTCGCAGCTGGCTGCCACAAATTAAAAATGCAGGAACTTCAAAAGACCTCATATAAAGAGTGAAAGACAACAACAGGGTAAATCTCCTCTGAATTTCCATCAGCAATTTCCATCTGACCTGCTGCTGCTGCCAGTCAAATCTGCTCTGAAACCTGGAGCAGTGGAGCTTGCTCCCAGTGCCTCAGCACCTGAACTCATCACCTCTGCTCGAAGGATGTGCAGCTGAAAGCAGCACGAAACTGCTGCACTGCTGCTGCTTTGGGGACCTGACCTGGGATTTCAGCACTTAAACACTTCCACCTTTAAAGCCCTGTGCAGATACAGCAGCTCCAGGTATTCCATCACTTCGGCATAAAGCTGGAACTACTCCTCACACTCAAGTCTGTATCCACACTGTGCAATATGTTTGGGGATTGAATATATTTTGACAATTTCTGGTACTTTTAAATAGCTATAAAAATACATGAAGCCCTGTGACAAATGAATATTCTGTGGTTACCAAATCCAGCACACAGCTCCTGACATTTTAGGACAAGAGTTGCCCTCAGTTAAACCTATTCCCTTGCTATTTCTGACTACTCACACATCAGAGCTATCTGTCATGATTAAGTGTTTGGTGAGAAGTTTTGCACATGAACTTTTTTTCTCCACCCCCATCACTTCCTTTAGGTGTTTGCTGGCTCTTTCAACCCAACACCAAAATCTTTACAAGACTCTGAGAAGTCAAGGGCAGCAAACACTGCCCATTCAGTTCAGAGTGTTTTGGAGGTTTTCCTGAAGGCAAACCAAAGTTTCTTTAAATTACGTGCTATACCCTGAAACTATTAATATATACACACATGGCTATCTTGATTGAATTTTAGTGTTCAGACAATTCTTTCATACAATATGCACAACTTATTTAATGAGTGGAATGGTGCTCCATAAAAAGTGTCTTTTGTGTAACACCTAAATGTGCTAGAAAGGTTAATATGGTGCTTTATAACACACAGGCTGATGATAGGAAGTAAAAATGCTACTCTGAAAAGCAGAAATGTCAACACATCTCTAAAGACATTAAATGACAGAAAATTAAATGTTACCAACTGCTGAGTCTGGAAAAAGGCTTCTTGAAGTCAAGGGATGAAATAAAAAATTTTTAAAAAGGGCAAAAATCACATTTTAAAAGCATAATAATCTACTTAATGCAACTTTATAGAATGCTTTTAACACACATAAGCTTTTAAAAACAGTGTTCATTTCCCTTATACTGCAGTAATTTCAGAAAGTCCAAAAATAGAGGGTCCGCAAAAGCAGACAGTTAACTTTTTGAGGCAATTAGCATCTGAACTTCTGCATCTTTTGGCAAACCACAAAACTTTCAGGAGAAGGTTATTTTCTAGAAGGGAATCATGAATTTATATTTAATTTCAGAAATAGGGGTGCACACATGTAAATAAGCACACACACACACACATTCACGCCTGCGCTGTCGCACACAGAGTGAGAGTGTACAGGTTTGCAAATACATACCAGCAGGTATTTGAAAAGCAACCCCATTAAATTTGCCTCATGCAATCCTCAAAGTTCCAGGTTTTCGGGGATGTGAAAATGAAGGTGGCAAAAGCCTTACGGTTTCCTTTATGTACTAGAATGTGGGAATGGCAAATAGTTAAAACAAAAAAATTAAACATCAGGTTTCCAAAATCTAAAGATGACCTACAAGAAAGCTGGTGAGGGACTTGTTACAAGGGCTAGTAGTGACAGGACAAGATGGAATGGCTCCAAACTGAAAGATAGTAGGTTTAGATGAGGTGTGAAGAAGGAATTCTTCCTGTGAGGGTGGTGAGTCCCTGGCACAGGCTGCCCAGAGAAGCTGTGGCTGCCCCATCACTGGAAGTGTCCAAGGCCAGGCTGGATGGGGCTTGGAGCAACCTGGGATAGCGGAAAGTGTCCCTGCCCATGGCAGGGGGTGGAACAAGTTTATCTTTGTGGTCCCTTCCAATCCAAACCATTCCACAGTTCTATGAACCTCTAAATTAGCCCAAGCAAGAACATGAGTTAAATATAAAATTGTGAGGCTTGTTAACATCCTAGATTCCCCCAGTCCAGGTTTCAACTCTAATCCATTAGGAATATTTTGCAAAACTTAAAAGTCCCTAGAAAAACCCAGCATGTGTACTTTATCAGCCTCAGGAACCTGCAGCCGCAATAACCAACCTCTCCTCACCACCCTACTGATTCCTGAATTATCAGCACTAAATCCTGAGCTCCTCAGGTTTTTCACTTGATGTTTTTAATCTAACATGTCCAAGGGCTAACATCTGTAGACAACAGCATAGCTCAAGGTATAAGGCTGCAAGGAAATGTAGAACACCAGCTGATACTCCCAAATATTGCAGATATGATCCCACTGGGAGCAGAAGCACACCAATCAGCGTTCAGTGAAAGCTGCAGAACACATTTATTACAGCTCAGCACTGAAACCTAAAGTTGGCAAATTTGTCCTGAGAAAAAGTCAGGAGTGGATCTCGTATGTGTACCTGAGAGGCAGGAATGCAGTAACCAGCAGATTGGATTTACAGAGGGAATTTTAACACTGCAGAGTCTTGTGGCCTTGGCCACATTTTGATGCCAAGTTCGAACCACACTTGGCCAAGAAAAGTTATCCCCTGGTTAATTTTATTCATAATACTGACAGCTGTTTCTTCAAATTGCATGCATCTCTGCAGTCAGTAGCACTGATCAAGACAGCCTTGTGATATGTTTGCTTGTTGTTTTGGGGTTTTTTTTTTGAGACAATGTGAGTGATATGAGCATAAACAGGACAAGAAGAGCACAGTCCTGATTCTGTCAATGCAGGTTCATATAGAAAGTACAAAATATCTTCTTCTGCAGGGTAATTATGATGCTATAATGACTGCACTCCCATCAGACATCCAGGAAATGTAGAGGGCAATTTGGCCTTCTTCCTTTATGACTAAGTTAATCAACCCAAAATCTCAGCCAAAGGGAAATTTATACTCACTTGCTCATATCAGAGCTCCCATAATAAGCATGGATATGTTTATCATAGCACCACAGAAATGGAAGCAGAATAGAAGGGAGAGACATGGAAGTGGAAAGGAGGGAGGAAAGAGAGACAAACAATGAAGGTGATGTCTCTGCCTGATGTTACAAGTCATTATAATCGAAAACGATAGCAAACATTTGAAAGACAAATCCATCCTAAGATATTTAATGAAATTTTTCATGATGTTGGACATTAGAGAAAATTTCATTTCTGCAAGACAAATAAAGTACGTGGCAGTATTTTTAGAGGCAGACAGAAACAATTTGAAGGGACATGAGCGTGCACAAACATAGATGTCTGTGCAGATTCCAGACTAAGGATGGTATTTAAACTTCCCCTACTTCCCATCAAAAACCACAATGCTGAACATCTCCAGAGAGTAATAATTTACTTTCTCCTTCTAGAAAAGCACTATGAGAAAGCCCACTAAAGCACTAATAGACTTTTGAAGAACATAATAAAATGATTTTCGCTTCTGTATGTTTCTTCCATCGAAAGCGTCTGGTTCAGATCCCGGGAGAGGGATGCTAGCAAGATTCCAGTCTAATTGTTATTTTCATGGACAAAGCTCACATCTACTTAATAGTTTTAAATTCAATTTTTCAAGACAACAGGTTATCCACTCTGTAAAAGCAACTTCTAAGTGTTCATCTCACACAGCCCATGAGGAAACTATAAAGGATTACAAAGGAAGAGCAGCAGCCATTCAATACTGGTGGTCAAAGCCCTTTCCATAACATGAAGCCAGGAGGGATTGTATGTACACAGCTACTTATCTAGGGAAAACATAATGAAACTCACTTCAAAATACTTTAATTAATCAGAGTTACCACCCACAAATGGAAATATGTTTTGTTAAAATTACTAGCTTCTCATTTTCTTGCTTATGTTCAGACAACTACTAGCTTTAACAAGCATTTGCCATTCAAGAAAGTAAATTTAGGGAAAAGAAACCAGAAACATATTACTAATGATACAGAAAGCTTCAAGTAAAATACTTTCAAAAAGCTGGCATAGGAGAAATTAGAAAGAAAAAATAGAAGAAAAGCAAGCATTCAAAACAAACCAGCCAAGCAAAAAGAAAAACAAACAAAACCAAAACAAGCCCATATCATAAATGTGAAGCATATACAGAGCACAGTCCTCAGGTCACAGATACACTTTGCAGAAGGCTCGGTGGATAAATGGATTCAGTTTACTAAAAATGTCCACTGTGAATGCACCTATTTCTGTCATTGCTCAGGATTAACAACCTGAGACTCCTACACTGGCATCATACTAGGTCTCCCTGAGTTATGTGCGTAGATTCCTCCTAAAAATCTCTGAGCTGTTCACAGGGACATGAACAGGTTTACAAAACAAACTTGGAGATTCTGCATTGGCCACCACTTTTTTCCATAAATGAAGCCTACTCCTTCACAGTCTTTTGGTCCAGGGAAGTCTAAATAGGCCACAGGAACTGACCCAGGTAATCATGCCTTGGGCTGCATCAAGAGTGACCAGCAGATTGAGGGAGCTGATTCTGCCCTCTGCTCTGGTGAGACCCCACCCGCACTGCTCCATCCAGCTTTGGGATCCCAGCAGAAGAAGGACATGGACCTGTTGGAGCCAGCCCAGAGGAGCCACAAAGGTGTTTAGAGGGATGGAGCACTTCTGCTACACAGAAAGGCTGAGAAAGTCAGGGCTGTTCAGGCTGGAGAAGTGAAGGCTCCAGGGTGACCATATACTGCAGCTTCCCAATGCCTAAAGAGAGCTGGAAAGTGACCTTTTACAGGGGCATGTAGTGGCAGAACAAGGGGGAATGGCTTGACAATGACAGAGTGTTGGTTTAGATCAGGTATTAGGAAGAAATTCTTGTTGCCATCTTATTTGTGATGAGGCCCCAGCACAGGTTGCCCAGAGAAGTTGTGGCTGCCCCATCCCTGGAAGTGTCCAAGGCCAGGTTGCGTGGGGCTTGGAGCAGCCTGGGATAATGGGAGGTGTCCCTGACCATGGCAGAGGAATTGGATCAAGATGTTTTAAAGTCCCTCCAACCAAGACCACTCATGATTCTATGACACTTTTGAAAGACAGCTTCAGTGTCTGAATCTGTGGAACAACAAGAACCTTTGTGACCTCCAGCACACTATGGTATTTAGATGTTAAAGTTACTCATATTGCTTGTAAGTTGTGGAGAAATCAATGCACTAATTTATCCTTTGTGGAGATTCCAATAACCTGAAAGCAACCAGCATAATCCAAATAACTATCCCATCTTCTCCTGTATTTTGATACTGCCTTATAATCTTCAGCACCTGCACAATCTTCCTCATTTACTGGGCACATTCCTGTTAAATTCTGGTTCATTCTGCAAGGATTACACTGGCTACATGCAGCTCCAGTCCCAGGCAAATCTCTGTTTGCCACATTAACACCAGGCTGGGAAATTCCATCACTACCATACCAGCTCCTAAGGATGGGGCTGTGGTTATTATCCATCCTCCATCAGGGGTGCAACAGCTGGGGAAGGCACAGGCTAATGTATTAAAGCCCAAATCAACATCTGTTTTCCAAGACCCTTGTAAGCTCTGCAATTCCTTCAGAGATCTTCTACACATACTCATACCAAAGCAGTGTAAAAGCAACGGCAACAAACTTATTACTATTCTGATTAACAGAAAATAAAAGCTATACTTTCCTTCCTGCCAAAGATCTCTTGTAATGAAACAACAACTCTGTCCAACAAATTAATCTTTCATTGTTTTGGAGTTTGTTTTTTTTTTTTTTTTTAGCTCTGTGCCACACCAGCTGGTTTGCTTAAAGCAATGAGCTGTTGAATTAGATAACATGTTTTTAATAAGTCAGTCTAGTAGAGCAGTTTTGAATAGCTTCACAATGTCTAAATTGTCTGTAGAGTAATATTAATACTAAGTGGCAAAAACATGGATTTAAAAATCTGTTGAGTCCACAAGTGACAAATACACATTTTCTCAGCATAGCTAGCAGCTTCTAATCATGTTTTAATTAGTCCTAAATAAAACCACGTATTTGGACAGCATTAGGGATTATTTTAGGCAAATTATAGGTTAACAGGAATAAAGCCTCCACCTGAAATAAGAGCTACACTGAATGCACAAATAGATATGTAAAGCCTGGCTAGTGGTGAAAAAGAATTTTTGCTACAGAAGAGAAAGTCTCCTAAACTTTCTACTCAGACTTGTATTGATCCCAAGACGAAAATCCATGAAGTTTTAACCCTGGAGCACCAGGTAAGCTCAGGAGCCCCAAATGCTGCAGGATGCCTCCATAAGAGTCCTGTCACTAAAACAGCAAGACCTAAGGAGGAGAGGCTCTCAGACAGATGCTGCAACTGATACAGGTGCTCTCCAAACACAGCTGCATATCCAAAGTATTTTTTAAATAGTCAAGAAAAGAATTTTTATATTTTCTGTATGGTTTTTCATAAAGTTTTCATCATTTTTCAGGCAGGGGGCCAGTTGCAGGGTTTTTTTCAGCCTAAACATTTATCATGGATTTACATAAAGAAGCACTTGCAGGGAACACAGGGCTACTTTTAAAGTTGGAAGTGCTTTGCACAATGATGTATTAGAAAAAAAAAATGTAACTCTAAAGATATTAAAAGAATCAATGAAAATGTGATAAAGAAAAATGCTTCATTTTCAGAAGCCAAGAAAATCTGCATGACTTGGAAATCAATGAAGTATTTATTCACAAAAGTGAGATTTCTTTTATAGCACAGTACTGAAAAAATACATTTAAAGCTCAACTGTCACAACACACCAAAACGTACCAAAACACAGCCAACTAAATATTTAGGTTAATCAATTATGTCTACAAAATATTTTATAGCTCAATACACTTTAACAAAAAGCAATTTGCTTTCAACAACTGGGCAGGTTAATGGTTTGCTAACCTGTACAAGCAATGTCACTTGAATGATTTAACGGAACAGCAAATGTCACCAAGCCATGCTAAGTTCCATACCATATGCTTTTAGATTACCTGCTGGCCCACCACATCTAACTGCACCAGGAACAACCTCCACAAATCCAATCTTCTTTGCATCTCTCTTGTTCTCTTCCCTTTGCCAAACTGTGCAATTCCTAAAGCATCTTTGCTTAGAAGCTGAGCAAGCAATGCTCACCTCAGCTGACTCCAGAGAACTCCAAGATCTCTGCAGGCTGTGTCACTGCCCAAAGGTTCAGTGTGATGCATCCTTGTTTCCTAAACATTTTTTCCTAAACTCTCCTCCATTCGAGTATATAAGGGCTGTTCTTGCTTTCTGCTGACTACAGTGAGCAGAGCACTGGGTATGCTCTAACATGAAGTCTAGACAGAGACAATGGGAAAATCCTCATGACTTGCCAAAGGGAAAACCCCAGGATCTGGTGGTCACCAAGCTTGTCCTCACAGCCAAGGTGCCTGCCAGTGCCCTGGGCTGAATGACAGCCAGCAGGCCAAGGGACAAGAGCACCAAGTCCCTGCCAGCCTCAGCCATCCTGTGATTCACTTCCAGGGCTCATCAGCTTCCAAAAGAAACCATTTGTGGGGGTTCTTTTTTGTTGTTGTGATTTTTTTTGTTTGTTTTGTTTTGTTTTGTTTTTTGTTGTTGTTGTTTTTTGGGCTTTTTGGGTTTTTTGGTGTTTGTTTTGTTTTGTTTTTGCCTTTTTTTTTAACAGTGTCATAGCTGGAAATTCCAGAATTAATCCACCTATTCTTAGCTAACAGTCAGTTAAGTATTTGCAATCAAAATGTCGTCCATTAGCTTCTCTGAGGAGAAAGTTCAGTTGTGATTTACAGTCTGTGATGTGTGGATGTTAAGCGAGTGCGACAGACTGTGACAGGCTATGAAAACAGAGAAGACAAAAAATTCATACAGAAAAGGTGAGAGAAAAAACGATAGAGTATTGAATTCCTTATTAGAAGGCAAATCCTAGTCTCCCTAGATTTGATGGAAGAATTAAAACTGGGTGAGTTTGCTGGGTTTGCAACAATGCTCCTCAAGAAAATTTATTTCACAATATATAAGAAATATCCTAAGGTACACAATCCATCTGGAGCAAATTCCATGTGCACCAACACAATTTCTAAGGATTACAAAAGCCAAAGTACTGTGACCTACCGCATTCCAGAAATACTCTTCCTTCTATTGTGTCTAAGAATTTCAGTATTAAATTTGTTGTTGAAGTTTAGACCATAATACAACTCTGCCAGTAGCTTAAAATTACTCTAACTT
The DNA here is from genome assembly GCF_017590055.1 of Onychostruthus taczanowskii. Taxonomy (NCBI): domain Eukaryota; kingdom Metazoa; phylum Chordata; class Aves; order Passeriformes; family Passeridae; genus Onychostruthus; species Onychostruthus taczanowskii. Next base: position 502,410 of record NW_024498518.1, read on the forward strand.
AAATATTTAACGTATATTAAAAGTACCAAATATAATAATCAAAGTAGAAATCACCAATTTTCTTTAAAGTACGTTCCATTTCAAGTAACAAAGTTAATAAACTTAGTCCTGACATTTATTTATTTCCCTCAGGCTGTGAAATCATAAGACGAGCTCCCAAGGGAGCTTGGAATTCAAGAAAGGGGAGATGAAGGAATAAACCCATGGCTGAGAGAACAATAATGGAGAGAAACAACTTATATTTCCTGTACCTAATGAAAACTCAAACAGAGAATAAATATAACTTCACAGCAAAAAAGACCTATTGATCAAACCAAAATATCATTGAGCTGGGCTAAAGGAATGTCTCAGAAATGTGTTAGAGCAGCACAGAAGCTCATAACACTTCCAAGCAAAAGACAAATAAATCTTTTTTAAGAAAAGACAGTCTTGGGGAAATAATGACTTAGTAAATCATAATCCTTGGATCTGGCTCACACCAATGGCTCTTAGCTCCTCAGGTACCTGAAATTCAAATACCATTAGGAAGCATTTGTCCTGTGTGATCCTTTCCCCTTCTCAGATTTAGTGCACCTGACTTTGAAGATGCTCATTATTTAAATATTGTTATGAGTAATTTTATCAAGCTTTATCAACTGATCAGATTCTCCATAACTAAAAGGTCACTAAGAGTTTAAATCACCATCTTTAGCCATTACAGCTCACCTAAACCCCAATTCCTGTTTTGTCCTAATCTGTAAAAGCATTAAGATGCAAATCTGTAGTGTAAGCCAGATGCATTTAGATTTCAGACTTGTCACAAAAATGGAGCCAAAATCCACAGAAATAAAAATTCTATGAGCAATAGAGGAGGCAGATTTGAAATACACTGCTGACAACAGTTCACACCAATAAATGAACTCACAAAGTAATGTTGTTAAGTATGTTAGAACCAGAACTCTCATAGACATTTTCAAGCCCAGCTCCTAAATCATCCTTGTGAATTGCCATGGATACCAGCTCCAGAAATGCAACATAGATGAACAGAAGGAATTCTCAAAGAATGAAACAATCTTTAGTCTGTTATCAAATTCTGCCTAATCTTTAGAAATGCAGATGTGCCGACAAGGCGACACCACAGCCATTTTTGTTCCGGCTTATCAGTTACTTTTAAAGCACACTGTCTAGCAGTTCCACATCATAAATAATTCAAGGAAAGCCAAGCTTCAAACCCCTTGTGCTCTGAGTTCAAAACAGAGGAGTTAAAAAGAAAAGCTTGCTTTTTAATATTGCCAAGGCCTTACAAACAAACACATCACCCCCATATTCTCACTGTTCTCCTAGCAAAACCCAACACGCAGCATCCTTAGGTGTGCTGAGTGTATGCAGACAGTATTACAGAAGCAATAAAATCTGAATAGTTTTAATTGCACTTTCAGCTATCAAGTATTTTACAATTAATTCCTTTTATTTTTAATTTAAGACTTTTGCACAGGTATTTTAGCACTATGGAGTGATATAAATCTATCAATACAAATATCTGTGTTAACATTCTACTGAAATTTGTTCGGCAGTAGAAATTAAAACAGAAAACACCCAGGCTTACAAAACACTGCCATCCCTAAAAGCTACCACAAGTGTTGCAATAATAGTTGTGATTTTGGTTTGAAGGATGTAGATGAGCAGGAAACACTTTGGCAGTACCTGTTTCTGGGCAGCAGAAGAACCCAGATGCTGGGGTTTTTCTGCCCTCAAATTCCAGCTACAAGCCGGAATTCAAGCTACAAAGACAACAGAAAAACTTAGAAGAAATAGTTCAATTATGCTATTTGCAACAAAGAAGGCAAAACAAAACAAAAGTCCCCTTATTTTGCAGGACTTGGATGATACATTTATCACTACACAGTTTGTATTTCTACTCGCATTCAGTGCGCTACTCAAAACATGCAATTATGTACCAGAGCTGTAATTTGCAGATGTCCCTACTTCACTGAGCACAAAGGAATCAACTGCCCTTTTTCTAAAGAGAATGAAAACTTTGGATATAGGTCTTCGAGCAACTCTAAGAATGTTAATAACGTTACCAATAAAATACAGTATTACACAAAATTATACCGGCGGTAAATTTTTCATTTCACACTAATAATTCATCAGAAGACTGCCGTTGCACTTCAGTATTTTATATATTCAGCCACAGCCAGTGTCTTTCCAAAAGAAAGTAAAACTCCCACAACCATTCAGAATACAGAACTATGTTTTGCACGGGTATTGGTTACACTCTAACTCCTCCTGCAATGTTCTGTAAACACACCCTCCAGGAACTGAATTTATGGACTGTGTGACTATGCAAAATCTGCAGGGCAGATTCTGACATCTGACGCTTTACTTGAAGCCTACCCAAATTCAGGATTTTGCACAGTTTTTAAAGGATAAAAATTAAAATGGGCCTCCTATGGCACCTCAAACCAGCTCAGCACACCTCATCCACACAACCTCAGTGTTGGGTGGGCTGAAGTTACCTCAAAGTGCAGGATCAGCATGGATCATCAGCACTCTGACTCAGGATGTGAGGTACACTGGCTCTTGGAGGAGCCAAACCTCCATCAAGCCTCCTTCCCTTCTGGTTTCTTCAGGCACTCAGCAATTGGCTCACTCTGGGGTTTGCAAGGTCAAGTGCACAGTTAGCAGCCTCTCTTTGGCTGCACTGGATCACTTGGAATGTATCCCTGAGAAATAACAGACTCAAGGGCTTACAGCATTTCTGCACTGCCCCGGAGATTTTCTCAGCATCTCTTGAGTCCTTTATAGCATTCATCTGCTTCCTGCCATGGTAGGCTCTGCAGTCTGTGTAATATCCCCTTTTCAGCCCTGTTACACAGTTCCCCTTAATTCCCCTTGCATCTGCCCCTCCACCCAGGTAAATCACATGGCAGCCCCAAACTGGGGTTTTCTGATTTCACCTCTATTTCTGAATCACAAAGGACAAAGCATTTTACCTTTCCTAATCCTTCATGTTAATTTGTCCATCATACACCAAGTGTTCAGCTATTTAATAAATAACTCTTTATTGTGGGGGAGTTTTATTAACTTATAGCTAGCTACTAAAAACTATACCCAGGCTGTGAGACATTTAATACATATATCTACAGATACAAGGAAGGCCAACATGACACAGACACACAGTGACAGGAACCAATGCCTACATCTGGATTTTTGATATGGCCCAAGTTACAAATATATTGATTATTTGTCTCTTGAGGGCAAATTTGGCAGTAACTAGGGTTTGGTTTTTTTTCTACAATGTGTCATTCAGCTTTAGTTTCTATTGCTGTTCTGAGAAACTAATGCTGACTCTGCACAAAGAATGAGATCAAATGGGAAGCACAACCAACCACCTGCAAGTGTTAAAAACCTCTACCCAGTTTCCATCAATAATGCCTCTCAGGTTTGCTCTCCAGGCACAATTATTCTACCATTATTTAGTCCTGGTAGCATTGCACAGCTTCTTTTGTCTACTATCCCAAAACTATTTAGGAAGTAGCAGATTTGACTCCCCTCTGCCCTTCTCACCACGAAGACTCGTGCCAGGAGGCATTTTGGTACACAGTCACGTCTCAGGTGTCACAAACCCCAGCTGTCTCTGCTCACATGATGCAGCAGGACGTGAGAGGCTTTGGATCATCTCTGCTCTTTCTCCTGGAGGGGACCTGACCCTGAAGCTCCAGGTGTCTGTGCTTCACAAGGAATCAGTCAAGCACTCCTCTGGCTCATCGAGATCCTGCCCTGAGAACCTTGCTCTGCCCGTCTGGGACATGGCAGATGTCAGGCCCCCCTCAGGTGACAGACAAACAGAGGAGAATGCAGCCCAAAATCAGTGTCAGTGGTTGGTGCTGCTCCTGCTGCTGGCCACCTTTACCCTGGGATTTCATCTTGGTGCCTCCATTCTTCTGTGCAAGAGGCAAACCCCTGCCACATCTCCTGGCCACACTGTGAAACTGGTGCTTTGTGGAGCACAGCACGGCAGCACCAGGCCATGGAAAAACCTACCCAAACCCTGTTCTTTCAGACAAAATGACTCCTTATTCCAAAATATAAGTCAATATTTTTTTATGACCAGAAGCACCAAGATCTTCTGGCTAGGTTCTCAGCCTGCTAGCACAGCTCCTCTCAGGAGGAATCATTATTCATCCCAGCAGAGGACATATTGACCTAAACAGTCCTGACAATTATTTTACCACTTCATACTGTGTCAGGAAATGCTTCCAAATACAGATTTGTGGTGGCAGGAAGGTTGTTAAATGGACATTTTCCTTTTTGCCATTTTGTTGGAGTGAGCTGAGACTGCAGATGTAGCATTGCAAAGAGGGGGGGGGAAAACCCCACCATTATGCAACATTTATTAGTTTGGATTGTTGCACTTTCATCCTCACTTCTTTAAAGCTTTAGCTCTTTCTCGGGGAGCAGGTTATAAATGCTGTCACTGACACTGAGCTACTGAAAAACACTGGAGATTAACCTTGCTTTATTCCAGTGACTTGCAAGTTTCCAAATAGCTTATTTCCCAGTAGCTGTGGACAGCAGCATAAACACAAGTAAGAAGAAGGATTTTTGAAAGGAGAAAAGTCTTTAGCAAAAAATAAGAGCTGAACACACTAGGGAGAAAATAAATATAGTAGAGAACGCCAACTAGAATTCTCCATTTCAATGTAGCAGAACACTTTCTTTTGGGTAAATTGTTTTCCCAAAGAATGAGTCAGAAGCAAGAAGCATTCTGTCCTTCCTAATCTATAGGCTCTCTATAGGCAAATCCAGCTGAATGCCAGGTAAGCCAACTGAAAACCAACAGCTAGGAGGATAAAATAGGTGGTTGCAAAGTATTATTTAGTTTATTTTGTAAACTACTATTTCATTTCCCAAACGCATTTTTTTCCTGCTAATGCTCTGGACAGAGGAAATCTTATGGAAAGCCACAGCAGAAAAGGTTCTGAGAGCTGTGCAAAACTGTTTTTGCAAGCAAAGTGAAAATAAATTTGAAAAGAACAGAAATGTATTAGATTTCTTTCAGTGGATAACTTTAATTATTTTGCAGTTTAGAATGGCAATTGAACCTTTACAATGACTTTACCCTGGTGTTAAGATGAGCTTTGTGCCATCACATGAGATTTAAAAAAAAAAAAATGAAAGGCACAGAAAAAAACAAACCAAAAGGCCCACAAAAAAGCACATTTCATGTGCATCCCTCACATGCTCATTGGTATCAGCAGCTAATTCTCTGAAGATGCCTTGTACAGGGTGCACGTACTAGTGGCAAGATGGAGGGGAAAAGCTTATTTTGTAAAAGAACACTGACGAGAACATAAAAATGGCAAGGAAGGGTTCAACCAACATCTTGGCCCTTAATTCCAATACTGCTGAAGAACTGACTGGAGAATGACTGACTGCAATCCCACCTCACTGCCGTGTCTGAGCAAGGGCTGGGAAGGAGCGGTTCTGCACCAGCACCCTCCTGCAGGACACACACTCCCTGAAAGTCTGAGCCAGACACACCCAGCTCTGGGGTCACTGCAGGTGTGACTGGCCTGGAAGGTGCTGTCAACAGCCAGGCTTTATTTGCCTTACAGCTGAAAGCCACCATCTCACCCAGCAGCTGTGACTACCGTGTACGAGGATGCCGATGAAAACAGCCCGGGTAGGTGAGAGAATCTCATCTCTGATCAGTGTGGATTTTCTTGAGCATCCAGAGCCATGGGAAGAAAAAGGCTTTTGTATTTCTGGATGATAGGAAAGGCTGTGCTGCAAATCTGATTCTACTAACCTTCACTTGCTGGATGACTGGGCACAGTTAATGCTCTTAGCACAAAAATGTGGAAATAAGAAATTCACCTTAATTTGAGCACATTCTTTTAATGTTCCAAGGTAAAAGACTTTATGACTAGGCTTTGTTTTTATGTCAAGCTACTGCTGTAAAATTTGCCCAGTCCCCATAATCAAGTTTCATTCACCTTCCTTTTTCCAAAAACAAAGCACTGAGATGTGGAAGACACATCCTAGCAGACAGATCTTCAATTACTACTGCGGCAGCAGAGTGCAGCAACTAAAGGTTTCCAGCCCTTAGTCAGCACTGAGCCTCTCTGCAATCCAGAGATAATACTGGCAGTGCTCTGAGAATATCTAAAGGCAATGCAGCATCTCTTCTTAGAAAAATTATATTCATCAGTTTTAGAGTGCTCTTAATTGGTCAAAGCAGAGGTGGTTGTTGGGTGGGTTCCTCACTGAACTGTGCCAAGTTAAATAGATCTCTGAGAAATTCAGTAAAACTGACATTTGGTGCCAGCAATGCAGACAGAAGTCAGAAGCTGTGAATTCCTTGAATTTACTGCAGGATATAAAGGGGAGATCAGGTAGCACTGATAAATCTTGAGGGCTGCCACAAAACCCCAGTCAGATGTCATGAGCTATAACCTTACAGAGAGGGTAACTCAGAATAATTCTTCCTGGTGTTAGTTGCACTGCCAGGAGTTATTTCTGCTGCAGTTTCACCTCCCTGCAGGCACAGGAGCTCAGGGAGCAGCTGGCTTGCACCTGGGACAGAGCTTTCCAGGTACCCTGTGCAAGGCCGAGGTGCCGGTCCTCAGGATGTTACAACAGCAAAAAGAAAAATTGTTTCTCAAACAGAAATGAAGCACTGACTTGGTATCTGTAAAGTCAGGCTATCTGTCATGCACAAAATAAAATTAATTCACTGCTTTGCAGCAGTTCTCACAGGATAACAGTTATTCCTCTTCACATCCTCTCTGCCTTTTTAAACCACACTTTCTCATCTAACTTTATTTAAGAAAAAGGAGGAAATTAATTACATCTCAAGTAATTAGAAATTTAAAATCCTTTAATTCACTTCTCTCAGACACACAGCTTTAGAATATATTAAGATGTTAGGTCTAATACTCTCCTCAGAAGCCTGAGAGACTAATTTATTTTGATGGAAGGCACACATGCCTCTGAAAGCAAACACAGCTATTAACTCCTTTAATCCCTCCCCATCACAAAGTGATCTATTTTGTTATTTAACTACTGAATCGTTAAGAAGATGGGAAGACAGGTTCCAACAGAGTCAGACCCAGGGATGTGAGAGATACAGACCAACAGCCTGCCTTGCCCTGGCCTGGCCCCCACACCCTGGCAGGCAGCAGTAAAACACAGCGCAGTGTTTACAGCCCTGCCTGGAAACAAGGCTCTGGGCTGGCTGAGCGTGTCCCAGCAGACTGAGCTCTTCCCAGCCATAAACACTACTAGACAGCTCTAATTCAAAGCACCGCGAGAAACTTGGCTCAACGTCTCACGAACAATAGGCTTGGAACGTTTAATTGACCATGAGTTTCTCGAATTATGTCGGTTTACAGAAATATTATCTTTAAACATATTTTCTGTACTTACTGCTGAAAAAAGGCACATTAAAATATGATGAACTTATTTTTTAAGAACCCTAAGACACTTGACAAGACAAGCAGCAAATGCACAGATAATCTGGTGCCATGTTGCTAAATTAAGCAGTGTTGAAGCTGGAATTCACACAGTGAACACCCTGGACAAGCTGAATTCCTGGTGGTGTCCCAAGAGGATGCTGCCAAGGCACAGTGCAGCACTCGGAGGAAGGCACTAACGGCAGCTTCTACACCACAGCATTTCACACCAGACCTACCCCTGGGCATGCTGGCTGTGTCACACGGCTGGGCATGAGGGCTACATCAAGTCAATGGTCACAATCTGTTCTCCTAATCTAGAGGATTAAGAACACATCCCAGTGATTACTGGAGTATAATCTTTTTATTTTTCTTTTTCTGATACTCTAAGTGCTATCTGGCATGACAGCCTGCAGTAGATAACTTGAGCTTTGAAAGATTACCTATATAAATATTAAATAATATAGAAACATATATGTATGCAGGCTGAAAAACAAATGGGACTTGGACGGGTCAGAAAAAGTATTTTGGAGAGGAAATGTTGGTACCTCATTAAAGTTATCCGTGGAATAAACTGTAATATCCCCATACCCAAAGACTGAATTTCAAAATAGACTCCATAGTGCACTAAAATGGAACAACCCTCAGTAAATATTTATTTCACAAGTCACCTACAAAAAGCCTACAATGAATTCTTTCTGAAGCTTTATTATGATAGATTGGCAAGAGTTTAAATTAATTTTTTTTTAAGCAGACAAAGAAGCCTAAAGATGATGAAAATCTGAAGGCACAAGAGGACACTTCTTTAGAAGCCTGAAGATTAAGAGCTTGTTGTGCTGCAGAGCAATTAACACACTTGAACTTAAGCAGGGGATAATTTCTTCCAGATGAGGAAGCAAGGTGGACAGAGGACTCATGCTTAATAATTATCCTAATCTACTTTCACTGTTCCCACACTGAGGCTTTTAAACCAATGGGATTTAGCAGCAAAGCAGGATAATTGGAGCTTGGGTACAGAGGATGATGGTGAAGAGGTTTTTGCTGCATGTGCTCACTCAGGGCTGTCTCCCTAAAGCTCTGTGTCCCCTTTCCACATGCAGTGCCCTAAAGAGACCAGCTGGCACCCACCCATGTGGCAGAAACACACTGGGCTCTGACACCTCAAAAACACTGGCAAAACACTGAGGGAGGGGTGTAAATGTCCCATCCAATCCACAACAGCCAGCACTTGCCAGGCACTACTAGTAGGTTACCCCAAAAATGATGCCAAACTAGAACTGTTCTTCAGCATTCAGGAAAATGGATGAGAGTCACAGCAAATGTTACAAGGCAAGAAAAAAGTGACTCCCTTTTTGAGGGAGAAGCTTGGGGAGCTCTCTCATGACTAAGTGAGAACAATGAGCAGAAGGACAGGATGCATATAGGAAATATTTAGTGTGTATTTAGAGATATTTAGTGTGTATCCTGTTTTGAGACCCTGCATTGTGGTAGTTTCAGGGTCCCCAGGATGAAGGAGGGATGGTTGAATCTGACTCCATCTTCTTAGAAGGCTAATTTATTATTTTATGATATTATGTTATATTAAAGAATGCTGCTCTAAAACTATACTAAAGAATAGAGAAAGGATGCAGACAGAAGGCTACAAAGAATGACAATCAAAACTCGTGACTCTCCCCAGAGTTCGACACAGCTGGACGTGATTGGTCATTAAGTTAAAACAATTCACATGAGACCAATCAAACAATGACCACTTGGTCAACAATCTCCAGACCACATTCCAAAGCAGAAAAAAAAAAAGGACCAGCAAAATGAGATAATTATTGTTTTCATTTTTCTCTGAGGCTTCTCAGCTTCCCAGGAAAAGAAATCCTGGCAAAGGGATTTTTCATAAAATATGACAGTGACACTGCATCATTCTTCATCCTGAAGGCAGCACACTACAGAATGGGATCAGGGGTACATCTTTGTACCCTGAATTTCCTCATGACATTACACACCAATTTATACCATGTTATGTTACCATATTTGTAATCATTCCACACCAACATCACTGCTGCAGCACAGCACCCACCAGAGACACTGCGCTGGTAGCAGCTTCAAACACTAACCTGGGAAATGTTTGCAGTCTGTTTTGTCAGGATGAGTGGTAAAACAGTCACCTTGGCATTGCTTCTGATGCTGTTAAAGGCTCAAACACATCTTAAAATCATCACAGAGATCTGTATTGGCATTCAAAGGGAAAAAATAATGCCCTGAGAGATAAGTACTCGTGTATGCCACGAGCTGTGCAATCCCATGACAGATGTAGCAGCAATCCCCTCGGATACACTGACTGCAGAAAAAGGTCTGCCAAAAGCCACATAGGCTGATGAAAAATGATTTGTCACAGCTGGTCATACCTGGGGGAGGGGAGTCAGATTAGAAAAGTCTTGCTGTGTTAAGAGAAAATGGAAAGAGATTAAAAATTACAAGAGTGAACAAATGGCATATTCCCAAAAGATTTTAAGTGCCATTTGAAAATAATCCAAATACAAATATTTGATGGAAAAAGGAACCATTTTCAGAAAATATCAGATTTATTTAGGTTGGAAAAGACTTCTAAGACCATTGAGTCCCATCAGCAACCTAACTCTGCCAAGTTCATCACTAACCCGTGTCCCCAGGTGCCACAGCTTTGTGTCCTTTAAGGCCCTCCAGGGATGGTGACTCCACCATTTCCCTAGGCAGCCTGTTCCACTGCTGGACAATCCTTTTGGAGAAGTTTTTCCTAATATCAACTCTCCCCAGGCACAACCAGAGCCCATTTGCTCTCACCCTGTCACTTTTGGCCTGGGAGAAGAGACGGGCACCCACCTGGCACTCCACCCTCCTGTCAGGGAGTCACAGAAAGCAACCAGGTCCCCCCAGAGCCTCCTGCTCCCCAGGCTGAGCCCCCCCCCCCCAGCTCCCTCAGCCCCTCCTGGTGCTCCAGCCCCTTCCCCAGCTCCATTGCCTCCCTGGACACCCTCCAGCCCCTCAGTGTCTGTCCAGGGAGGAGCCCAGACCTGAACACAGGATTTGGGATGCAGCCTCAGTGGTGCCAAGTCCAAGGGGGTAATCCCTGCCCTGCTTCTGCTGGTCACATTATTGCTGGATGGGTTTTTTTGAAGGTTTGGTACTTAAATGCCAACAAAAACATCCTTCCCCTTCCCACAGGGATACATAGCTCTGGCCAGGGGCTGACACACACAGCTCAGGGATTTGGCCTTTGTAGATCACGGACAGATAAAAAATATCCAGGGCAACTCAAACACGTCTTCCTAGTGGATTATCAACACTGTACTTTCTGCTTGTATTCCTACATGTGAAAAAGCCTATAATTGCACCAGAATTCCATATGTGAAGTACAAAAAACTAAAATACCCAAATGTTCAATCATATACAGATCATTAAAAACCCAGAATAATCAAACCTCTAGACAACACAGTGCATGCAATCTTCTTTCTGTGAGTTGTCTTACCATCACTCCTATCAGCATTTACATCTTGGTAGTTATCATCCACAGAGGCTTTGAAAATTCTTTGGGCTCTGCACTGTTGTCTGTCATGAAAAACAGCTTTTAAACACCTGGCATATTGGTATCTAGAAGGATCCTTAAATGTATCAAATCCAGAGGAGGTGCAGAAACACAACGGAGCACCACAGGATAAGCAAACATGGAACAGGATCAAGTTCAAATGGGCTTTTTATATGAAGGCTTTCTTGTAATGCTAATCTTCCCTCAGTTGCTAAAGAGATGTTTCTAACATAACAATTGTAGAGACAGCATTATATGAAAACAAGACAGGGAGCAGTAAATGCACAGATAGGAAATTAAGGTAAAGAGTGCTCTGAAAATGCAGATATTGTCCTTCTGTAAAGGAAAAGAAGCAAGAAATGGGAAATAAGGAGGTCAGGCTGTCTAGAAAAGGAGAGAAACTTGAATAGCAGATCCATATCAAAGCCTTTCAGAACTTGTCAGTTACATTTTCTTTCTCTGTGAAGTTGCACAGAAGGATGGAGGTTGCCTTTCTCCCTCTTACTAGAAATCAAATAACAGGATACATTTACAACAGTCAAAAACCTCAGCACCTGGCTGATGACTCAAGCAATGAGAATATACCCAGCTGAAAGACAAAAATCCTCCCCTGACAGAGCACTTTGGGTTGAAATGTACACACAGACTTGTACACAGATCAGGTCCCTGCAGTAACTTAAAATATGGAAGAATGTGAAAAAATTGCCAATTTCCCTGCTGATATAAAAAAAACTTGCTGGTCACTAACATGAATACTTTTCCTGTAGTGAAGAAAATTCATCAAGATATGCTTGACTGCTGCAGCCTCTTAACTGAAAGGATAAGGATCCATCAAAATAAGTCTGGACTAAGAATCTTGAAAAACAGCGTTGAGTTTATACCATATGCTTAATTTTGGTCATGTACTGCACTGAAAGCATACCTGAAGAAAATACTGGAGCTATCAAAAATCTGTATCTTCAGAATCTCTTGTTCCAGAGCTCTATTTTCAGACTCCAGAGCTCTATTTTCAGACTAGTTTTAATAATCTAGGTTCTCATTATAAGATTTGCTCACTTTCAATTAAATTTTAGAAAACTGTAAGGAATCTTATATGGCAAAACTTCATAAGCATTCCTAATAAATATACAGAAACTTGAGTTTACTTTTACTTTGTATAATTAATTTATATTGTATAATTTACTTTGTATAATTGTTCTTAATGGTTGACCCTTGGGGAGTGGGGCAAAAAGAAACTTTGCATCCCCAAGCAAATACACTTTTCTGAAACAACAATATTGTTACCAAAAAAGGATGTTTGGGGGTTTGTTTGTCTGTTTAGGAAGCTCTTCAGTGTAATTTACCAACAAGAATATAATGAAAACAGGTATTATGAAATCTTAATACACTAAATTGATTTTTAGATGCTAAATAGTACAAGAATCAGTATGAAAAATACATAGACAAGAGCTAAGTGGGACTCCACAACTCCCACATGATTAATGCAACGCCACAATGTTGGGGTCTATACACTGTTTATAAAAATAAACTGGCTAAAATGTCGCCTAAAAAAACTGACTTAAGTCAACAAAACTTTTTACAGGCAAAATCTTCATGTGCAAACAGCCTGAGACTTGTAACCCACACTCCAAGTGAGCTGCAGCAAAAAGGGAAGCAAACCAAACCTGGGACTGTACACAATGCAAATTGAGAGTTGAACAGTGTGTTATTAATTTTCTCAATAGCTTTTCTATAGTGCTTAATGCTAATACATTAACCTTCACTTCATTCCTCAGAGGTGTTCTGTTAATCCCAGTTTGCTGACAGGAAATTAAAGCACAGAAATATTAAGTCCAGCAGCATAAAAACAAAAGAAAAAATACAGAAATAAAGCTCCACAAATAAATAAGCAAAACACCAAAAAAAACAAAAAAAAAAAAAAAAAAAAAAAAAACCCCACTGCTTATTTGAGGACCCAGACACAGATGCTTAAACATTGATTTTCACTTTTTACCTTTTGGAAGTGTAATCTTCTTATGGCAGTCATGACCACCCCATTTTTGTACATATTCCTGTAGTAAATACTACAAGCATATTCCGACACAGATGTTTGTTGACCTTCTTTTTTAATTAAAAATTCTGTTTGCTTTTATGCTTAGGCACCCATCCCACAGTCACTGAATTCTTGCTGCAGTCATTCCCCAAACCCAGGATTCTCCCTAACAAAATGTAATCCCTGGAAGGAAGAGCCAAAGGTCCTTGCTGTACACAAGGAACGTGCCAGAGGTGCACTGATCCCAGTACTGCACTTCCAATTCAACTGCAAAACTCCTGATGAAACTAAGAATTCATTTTTCAAATACAAAGCAACAAACCACGTTTCATTGCCAAATGTAAAGCAGAAGGTTTAGACTTTTGTTCTACTTCACAGAGACTTGGGAAGAACAGCTGCAAGAAGTTCATATATAAAGATCAAGGTGTTCAAGGCACTGTCTCTGAATTTTCAATTAAAAACTCATCTCAGCAATCCCAAATATATGTGGGTATCTTCTTTAGGATTTGCATATTATGAAATTACATAGAGAAGGTGAAAAGGAAAGGAATGTTTAGTTTTCTTCCACTATTAAAAATTAGCAAGCCTGAAACCAAGTTGGAAGCCTGAGGTGGCAGCTTTGAGACCATAGGCAGGTAAGTTCTAGGACTTCTTGTCACAGAACTTTTGGGTACAGCTAGAAAATAAAGGGGCTGAGGGGAGCAGAAATAAATCACTTGGGGAAACTGAATGAAGATGAGTCATGCCCCAGGAGGAAGGGTTAAGTAGTGTTTGCCTGTCCAAAGAAGAAAGTTTGGAGACTCAGCATATCTTAATGACAGACAACAAACATTAATTTCAGATGCATGCACAGAAACTGATACGATTACTAAAGACAACAGCAGTGAAGACAGCACCATCTGAACTGTTATTTTTCCCCTGAGTGAATGCATTCATCCAAAAGTTAATTCAAGAAGACTCCAGCATGCTGAAAAAGCTCCCATCCCCTTTCCTAGACAATGCTCCATGCAAACAATGCTTAAACATCTGCCTGGCAAGGATAGCACCAGGCGTTAGGAATTAAAACTGACCAGAAATGTTTGGAAATTTCACTTCTTCAGACCAGAAGCCTTCTGCTTGCAGTCTCTGTACATGCAGCTATTGACATTCCTCAGCAACTCCACTTAGGACTGATCATAACATTTAGAGCATTCAGGAGAAAAGCACAAGTGCAAAAAATTGAGTCTTGGGCCTGCTCTTATACCACTCATTCCTTCCAGCTCTGGTGTTCTGTGGTTTTTTTACATCTAGAGAGTTCACTGAGTCAATCTTGTTCTGTTTAGGGCAGGTTAGAAACAAACACTGAAACCTTGCTGTCCAAATCCAAGCCTCTCCATTACACACGCAGCAGCATGGAGTGTAAAAAGATCCTTAGGAATTTCAGCCTTCATAAAGGCACATATCCTCTGCATACAGATAATTACAGTACTTGACACAGAACTCCCACTAAGACAACAAGGTCACCTCCCCACTGAGGGCTACTAGACGTGAACATCTGTCACTTAAACAAATGTCACGGAGTGTATCAACCTGAAGCCTTCACTTATCCAGAGAGAATAGAAAAAATAAGTTGTACTTTCAGGTTTATGGGGTGACATCTGCTTGAGTGACAGATGCCTGTGCCACAAGAGTACTGAACACAATGTTTTCGTGAGAGAGTAATCACCTCCAAAAGACTTTACCTGGAACAATAAACTGACTGTTCTTTCTCCCATGATAACCTCTTTTCATACTTTAAAAATCCTGTTTATCAGGGACTGAAGTTGCAAAATTTAAGAGCTGTATATGTTAAAGTAAGGCAGCCCAAAGCCTTTAGAGACACTGAGCTATTTGTGCCTAAGCCTAAATCCTGGTGTTTAGATCTCATTATCTCGGTTTGACCACGAGACTGCAAACAAGCCATGCAAATTTGTAAAACACCCGGCGTCATTTGGTTTGGAATTAAACACTACTTTGGGTATGTACAGTTTTGGGATATTTATTTTTACTGCTGAATGCTACTCTAATCTGCAACTGAATTGATCATTGCATTGAATTAGCCATTATTTGATTATTATCTCAAGCAGAACAGAACAAGCCCAAACCAGCAGGGAGTCTTTATCTGAAACCAAAGGCAAACAGATTAAAACTGTGAAAACACAGCTCTATAATTTATTAATTAATATTTTTGGGGTTGTTTCATTAGAACTTAAATATTTGTTAGGGAGGCTATCCATTATTGATAGGATGCTGTAAACCCTGTAAAACATTCTATCAAGGATTTTGTTCTTCAGTAAATGGGCTGATTGAACAAGGGTCTACAACCACCTGTGATAAGTAAATTTTGTATTATTTTAGCAATACAATCATTTCACTGAAAGCCACAGCCTGAGAAGAAAGATCAGAAGATTTGGCTAAATACAAACTAAAACTGTAAAGGCAATGTGCCTGTGGGATAATTGATTCAAATCCAAATTCTCCCTTAGGAGGTCTAGCAAACCTATTGAAGACTTCTCAAGCAGTCAAGTCTTCTGGCAGAAAATGAACAATCTAAGATCTATCAGATAACCCAAACCATAATTTCTCATCTTCTTTCTACTAATCTGAAATGCATACAAAAACAACTAAATAATTTCATTTTAAAATTTGACAAAATATGGCAAAGCACCTTCCTGTCACCCGAGACTGCCTAGCCCCGTCCTCCTTTGTGAGTGACTCTCTCTGGAGAAACACTGCTGCCATCAGACAATTCCAGCATCTCTCTGAGTTATCCATAGATACATCCAATGGATTATGTGCAAAGGAGCTGCAGGTCTGGATATATTAGTGGAAAATTAGTTGGTCCAGACTGGAAGTGTGTTACTTAGTACTGAAGAGGGAAACACACCTTGGGAAGAAAGAGCATCTCACTGTGAAGAACTGTAGCAATTGCTTTGCAACACATTTATATTCTGAAAACATCAAAATACGTAATTCCCACACCCAACAGGCTCATCAAGGGTATGTTTTAATAAAAGTCATTCAGGAGAAGGGGGAAAAGTGACATTTCTCTGTCTGAGGGAGAAGAGCAGGTAAGTGGCACACAAGGATAAAGAATTTGCAGAGCAGGGTGAACGGCAGCTCTTGCCTGGAGTGCACAACCTGGCCACCACAAAAAGGGGGGCCAGGAGGTGGGAGGGGCATGGAACAGGTAGCAGAAATGGAAGCTTCTACTCAGGCTGCCCAGAAGGAACTCCTACATGACAGTATATTCTCCACAGCAAATTTAGTGCCACACTAGGATAATAAATTTACAGCAGAAGCAATGACATCTGTCTATAGCACAGCTCATTTCCACTCAAAAGGGATCATTTTTCAGATGTTTATGATTCAAGCCCTGTTTTTAAGATAAATTTAGCACGTTTATTCTTAATTTCTAAATAATTTTTTTAGGCTGTGAAATAAAAATGATTAGGGAGGGGAAAAAAACTTTTCATGCTTATCAGTACATATTTATGTGCAATCACACAGATATTTTTGTGATAGATGCTCAGAATGTGAAAACCAACAGAAGTCATATTTCAGGTTAAGCCTGTCTTCTGGTTCACCAAAAGTAGCTATATAACTTTTAAATTTTTTCAATTATTTTACAGTATATCTAATATTTTTTAATATGCATAACTCAACTATGCAAATATTATCACTGCACTGTTATATTTAGTATATTCAACAGGACTAGCTCCTTAAGTCAACAGGACTAGCTCCTTAAGCCAATAGACAAAAATTGTGGTCCCATTCCACTAATCAGTGTGCCACAGACAGTTTACTTTCCCAAGGATGTATACAACAAAACAAAAATATATAAAACAAATAAATAAAAATGTTTCTTTTTTTTTTTGTTTTGTTTTTTGTTTGTTTTTTGCATCACAGATAACTGAAGCTGCAAGTAACTCAGGAGATTTGATAGTTACTAATTTTGTTCATATCTAATTTATTTTTTTTTTACTTCCCTGTTCAAGGTCAAGGATAAATTCATGAAGTGCATTCACTTCTGCATCCAGGTTAAATCACTGAGCCACAGAAATCAAAGCAAACATCCTCACTGAAGCACAAAGCAGCCTCACCTGGCCAAAAGCCCCAGGGGTCTCCTCAAACATTTGCATGTTCTTTCATTCTGGACTACGGCAACACAGTCCCCACATGGATCTGTCACCTTAAAAACTGCTGTCAGAAGGATATCAGAATAAAACCTGACCACGTGCCTTGATGACCAAGCACACATTTTAATTCAAAAACTGAGTAATAAAGGTTAAAATACCTGGTAAGTCCAGTAGCATCTTACCATGGAATCAGCATTAAAGTTATTATAGGTGCTTTTTCTGTTGGCAAGGCTATCACAGGTGTGTACAAGTAATGCTGAATATTTTCTTAATCCCCAACTTTCAATCATCACCTTACAGACCAACCCGACACATGGGTAAAAGGGACTCCATTATCTATTTCACTCTAAAAACTCAGAACTTCAGATCAAAGAGCAAGCATTTCGCTATAAATACTGCAAAAATGTAAGATTAACTTCCATTAACTTAGCTGCTGTACAGTTAAACCAGTCCAAATCTCCACGATTCAAAGAGTTAAATATTTTAGACCTGTGTTACTGAAAGCTACTTTAAAAATAACTTTTTCCCTTAACATTCCTCTCCCCTTTTTATTGTTTTCGTATTATTTCAAGTTTTTCTTACTTATGCACTTATTGCATTCCTTCTCAGTATCATGACACTATAAAGGAAACTTACACTTCAAAGTATCTTAAATTACTGGTGTATAAAACTGAATTAAGGCAATCAGCTTCCTAGTAACAAAACCTGAAATTAAGGCAACCTGAATAAAACCCAAATTGAATTAATGGATGTATTTCATGCTAATGATTTTATTTATTCAAACTGGCTAGATGCATCTCAAACAGCACACCTCACAAAATATAGATTCAAAACTTCCCAAGGGGAATTCGAAGGAATTTTACTGAAAGGTGTCAATATCCCCTAAAATAGTCAGCCCTGCATCCCAGGGCACGCTCCAAGCACAGGGACCAAGGAGATTGTCCTGGCTGGACCCAGCATACTCAGCTTCAGGTATTTGCCTCCTCTGGCCCTGGGCATCCTTGTGCCTTGGCCAGGTTCACACAACAACACACATCACCTGCCTCACCTTGCAAACATCTGCTGTGCTCTTTTCATTACAATTAGGGGAAAATTAGTACTTTTCCCCTTGGAAAGGTTATTTTTTTATGATTTCTCTGCTTCCTTTAGACCTCCCGCATCCTTCTGCAGTGGCAATTGTGGAGTCTGAGCCCACATTGCTTCTTATCTGCTGTGTGTATAAAGCTCAGCCTGGGGAAAGTCACTGCTTTGTGCTGGGTTTAGTTTTGCACAGAACAAACTGCTGTGGTGATCTTTCTCCTAAGCCTTTTCACAAGTGCCACAAAACACCACACATGGTGGTTTGTGTGTCCAACTCACTGGCACGCTCAGCCATCAAAGTCTGTCCCAGCCTAAAAACAGCCTGTTAGGGATTGTAAGGACAAGCTAACACTCAGCAGGATTTTCAATAAATATAAATCAAAAGTAGACCTGCTTCATCCAGGCATGGTACTGAAGCTATTTTTATTTTATTTTTCAGCAGTGACTTTCCTTTAGGCAAAGGGATATTAAAAACAGAAGTGGCCAATTCCAAACTTACTCAGGAGGTTTAATGTCTATAAGGAAAAAGTACATCACCAAACACTTCATCAGTAATTTGTTCTCCTTGCATAATCCTTGTAACCTTATAGCTGGTAACAGTAGAAATTGGGAGATGAATGACTTTGTGGGAAAAACACTTCTAAAGAGTTTTTGTTATTAATTATCTGACAGATAAACTGTTACACTAATGCACTGTGAATGCAGAAGGACTAACCTAAGAGTTTGAGGAGTTACCAGATTGAATCCTCTAAAACATAAACTATGATTTTATGAAAATATGCTGATTTTGGCTGAGGCACGGGTGTAGCAATCAACAATGGCATTAGGAGAAAACCACAAGTACTGCTGAACTAAACTGACAGCATACTGATGTTTGGAATATTAAAGCTACTTCTGCACAAACAAAAACAGAAACAATAGTACCCAGCACATCAGTACAAATGGAAAAGGCATGGGGAGATTGCCTCTGTGACAAGTGGTAAGTACAAAAGATAAAAGAATTTTTCAATTGAAATAAGACTCTTTTTTAATCCATTCTGCCCACCACTGCTCCATGAGCTTCTGGTTATGGTAAGAGCCCACTGAAATGCCTCACAAGGTTCACTTTGCTTTTTTTATTTAAGAAAGCTCTTATTCATTGTTAAGAAATACACAACTACTGCTTTTCTTATTACTAAATCGTTTGGTAAAACTAAGCTGGAGCGCTACATTTTGCTGAGTATCTTGCAACATACATTCCACACCTCAGAATTTTTTTTTTTTTTTGGGGGGGGGGGGAGAGCATTATGCTTATTGTAGAGTTTTTATGCTCATCTGTTGAGTTTACATTTCTTAATTTTCATTTAACACAGCTGTGTACTGCATGTATCAGATTCAAGCTGTCCCATATTTAAAACCAAAAAAACAGTCTTCCAATCTATCTATGCCAGTTTTGTGACTGAAGCACAAAACCAGGGATTTAACTTCATTTGGCTCACAGTGGGGGTACTGAGTTTATCCAGTACCCCAAAGCCACACCAAAGGAGCTGTTGCTGATTCGTTACAAAAGACACACAAACGCTTACACAGCAAAAACTACTACATTTAACACACACCAGGCAGGAGAACAGAGGTGAAAACTGACTCCAGCAGCTCTGAGCTCACAGTGATAATGCTGCAAAAGCCACCACGGTTTGGCCCACAACATCCAACACGCCAGGGGAAAACACCAGAGGATTCGGGCTGGGGGGAGATGCAGACAGGGAAAGAGAATGAGCAGCTGCTCTGTAGCCATCCTCCACAGGAGTCTTGAGAGGACTGCAGGGAAATTACAGCCCAATCTACAAATGGCTCCAACCCCAGCTCCCGCTCTGACCGCCTGAGTGACCACCAGAAGGGAGAATAGATTGATGAGGTGCCTGCTGACACAGGACCTCCAGCCCCGCTGGCACTCAATGGGATGCAGAAATGGCACAAACCTCTTATTTCTGTGTCTCTTGATGCTCCATGTGCATGGCCAAGGATTTGACCCTAAACAAATAAAAAAAAGTGAGTGCTGTAGTAGTACACACCAATTAAAGTCAAATCCCCCTGCAAAAAAAAAAAAAAAAAAAAAAAAAAAAAAAACCCAAAAAAACTAAAAAAAAAAATCCCAAAACAAAAAGCTCTTCCCATTAGTAAAATTTAAAAAAAAAAAAAAAAAGGGAATAAGAAATTTCTATTAAGGAAAAACAAAACTAACTGAAATCCAGACAAAGTCAGGTCAATGTAAATACAGAACAAAAAAAAAATAAAAATGCTGCTGAGTTTACAAACAGCATCCAAGCTCTCTTCTATCTATTTTTTAAAAATGTATTTTCAAAGGATCCATGCAGGCATAGTGAGAGCCACTTCCACAGTCCAGTAGTTACAATTTTAATCCTATCAGCAGGAGAGCATGGTTTACTACAAAAAAGACCTTAGTAAAGAAGTTGGGAAATTATTTGCACTAGAACTAATTTACCAAACCAAAACTTCCCTGATTTGGCATGTGCAGTTGGGAGAAGGGTTACCAATTTTGTTCACTTGTACATCTACTAGTAATGCCAAATTCATCTGTATGACATACAGAAAAGTATTTAAGTCTGTTCCAGAAAATCTCACCTTGTGAATCCTTATCTAATTCATTCTTTCTCCTCTCCTGAGATGGGGCTGAAGACCTGTAGTGCACCCCACGCCACCATGTGTTTTAAGGAGAGCAAACATTCATTTCACCTCTGCACATCTGCCATGGCCTTCCAAGCAAAGCAAGACACAATCAAGTTTCCAAGTGGTGTTTATTGGCCTCAATTACTATTATATTTTTAAATAGATAGTGACTAGAACATAACTCCTCCAGTCACTAACCAGAGGCAATGGGAAGATACAGAGCAGCCAATGCTAAAAATGTGAGGAAGAAGAGATGGGAGGAAAAGTATCAAGAGCCTGGCCAAGCACTTGCACAAAACAGCTCAGCCTAATGCACTTGGAGTCACTCTGGGGTAGAAGTGAGTGAGCAGCGCTGCTCTGAGAGCCAGGGGATACCATTAATGAGGTCACTGCCCACCACAGAACTCCTGGCAGGAAGCAGGGCCAAGGTTCCCGGCAGCAGAACTCGGGAGCTGCCAGAAGCTGCAGGAGGCAGATGAATCAGAGCCTCACACAAATGTCCAAGCCGGGGCACAAAACCAGAAAAATCCTGTAATGTGAAAGCCACCGTGCTTGTGTAACTAACTACATTAAACTAAATTTTAATAGCCACGGGACACGTTAGTTCTGGCGTTTTAAAGCGGCTTTGAAGAGCAACATCTGTTTCCTAAAAATGCAGAGTCCAGCTCCTCAGCGGGGTTCTCCACAACTAGAACACAAATCACTCTGCAGAGAGGCAGCATCCATCCCTGAGACTGGGACACCGCTAACAGAAGGAGACCTAGGAGGGGATAAGACTTGCCTAATAGCAAACGAAACAGCCCAGAAAGGATACAAAACAGATGCACACGGCAAGTTATTTTAAGTTTAAAAATTATCTTGGTGACAAAATTAATACAATTCCTTCCATCATGGAGTACAGCGCACTGGTCCTCTAAATTTGCTAGTCCTACGTTTCATAACCTTGTCCAGACATTCTTAATTCCAACCTTTTGTATAATTACAAAACCTAATCAATATGATCACATGACCAAAGAAAATACCACATCTTTGAGCAAAAAACCATGATTTTACTATTAATGTATTTGTGTCACAAAGCTTGTCTACTTCCTTGACACAGCAAAAAATTAATGTATAACAACACACAATTTCCCAGTTTACTCCTTGAAGTGGCAAAAAATTAATGCAGAGGAACACACTGCTTTATTACTCTGACTAAAAGGCAACAACTCTCCAGCCCATAAAAAAAAATCAAGTATTGCATCTGTGAAGGTATCATTGGCACACACTCAGAATATGAGGCACCAACTGGCCATGTGCAATGGATGAGACTAAATTATGTCTACATAAAACTGATATTTTAGGTCTTCAGACTAAGCAAAAGAAACAACCTTACAGTAAAAGGTGCATTTCATGACACAAAATTACAATCATTAGGTCAGCTACCCTACTCTAAAATAATTTTAATATAACATGTTTAGCTCCTTGAAATTGTCTTTGTAGATTGTCCTCTAGTAATATTTTTTTTTTTGCAATAAAGTAATTTACCAAAAGCCAAATTGCTTTGCTCCTATTAGAGTTTCTCCTGTACCTATTTTATTTTTGCCTTGACAATGTATTTTAAAGGCAGTAAAGCAGAAAGCAGTAAAAGAAGCAATAATGAAGGAAGAGACACACAAAGTGATCCTTAATGGATTGTCAGCTCATGAAGGCAATTCACAAGCTGGAGCAAAATGAGTTCCATGCACAAAAGAAATCAATACTCATTGTAGCATCCTTCCTGCTACACTGCAATTTATCAGCTAAGCAGAATGCTGTCACATCTCATAGGTCTCTGAGAGCTCTCTGCTCTCCCAAGCAATATTTACTCCCCAGGGGTTCCACCCCAGCTGAATCAGATCCAAGAGCAGCACCCCGTCACTGACTCGGAGAACAAGGCAGAGACTTCAGCAGCCAAGGCCCGGGCTGAGCCCCAATCCAGGATGTGGAGAACCTCACACACCTCACAGGGCACAAGACATCCCTGGAGGGCCACCTGTCCCCCTGCTGCTGCTAAAGGGGTTACCAGAACCATATTTACAAAAATAGACCACCGCATTTATTATTTAATTGAAAACAGGGACATGTTCAAGCTGCCTGGAACTAGCACTGCATGGTTATGTTTCAAGGACTGATGGTAAAAAAAAAAAAGTGCTTCCTTAGAAATGAATAGATAAATATCAAGAGACAATCCATAAACTCACACTTGTGATTCCAAACATTTTGGAAGTTGTAAAGATTAATAGTTTTCCCATGAACAAGACTCATAACAATCACACCCGTCATCTTAACCTGGAAATAAGCAAGCACCTAAATTCCTAAAGTTTGTCCTCACACCCAAGCCAAATTTATTAACGTGAAAATTTTCAAATGCAATTCAGAGCACAAAGCCCTGCAAACCTATTAACGTGGCTGGAATAAATACCAGTGGAAAACCGAGACACAAAGGTCACAAACTCACCATTTACCTAATGGACCACACTTCTGCATTTCGGATGATATGAAGACTTCTAATGAAACATAATAGCACCAAAGGAAATAACCCCCCATTAAAGAGCTGCTCCCATCAGCTCACTGCTGTAAGAAGCATCCTCAGCACACCAGCCAGCCTGGAGTGGGTCTGAGGCTTTCTGGGAATTAGCAGGACACAAACAAGGATTGAGCAGCAGAAATCTTTTCCTAGAGAGCAGTGGTGATGATGAAACACCTGCCCTTCCATGGGGCAGGCTGGAAGATGATTGGAAATTTTGGTTTAGCGTTTTGAGGTTGCCTTTGAAACACTCAGAGGTCAATTTGGAAGTTTTTAACTGAGAAATTGAAAGTCTGGTGAGTAAAGCTGCATGTTTTAAAGGCTTCCAAACAGGCATCTTCAAGGACAGATCAGGTTTTCTCCCAATATCTTGTCTCCTCCTCTCAAAGGACATGGATATTTCTGGTCAGATGACTTCAGAAACTGCTACAATAGTCAGAGCAAATTGGGGAAAAATAAACAATCTTGGGAAAGGGCTACCTACTGCTCTGGTAATCTTGGCCATTTCTTTCTCTAGGAAATACCCAGTAATTGCAAATGGAAGGCCATAAAAATTAAATACTATGTGAGAAAATGAGAAACTGAGAGAGAGATTGAGAGAGGGTACATGAAAGATATTGCCTCCTAAATTTAGGAGGAAAAATGCTTGACTAAATATTGTGAATATAGTCAAGAAAAATTTTTTTTGCTCAAGAAGCTGCAGTATAACAATGCAGCAGAATGACAGCTCCTCCTAAATTATCAGTATTTAGCATCACTTCAATATGCACAGAATCCTGGAGGGTTTGTTTGGCAAAACACAATCTAATACACAAAAACCTAATAATTTTTTTTAAAAAAGGACTAGCTGTAACAAAAGTTGCTGGTGTCTGCTGAGTTATGCTGGAGATAGCAAGCTATGAAAACACCTAGAGAGCCCCAGGCACAGAACTGCTACCTTGTCAAAAGGAAAAACTAATAATAAAATTAAATAAAAACAACAGTGGTAATAGACACCAATTTCAAAAACAGACTGTAAAGATCCTCTGACAAAGTCCTCAGAAAACCCAAAGGAACTTTACAGAGGAATTTTCTGGAGCTTTGGGTCTATTTCCAAGACATTTAGGAACAACACAATGAGCAGGATATCCAGTAAGAATATTCTTTTATTGGTTTAAATAGCAGCCTTTGCTTCAACCTCAGGACCAGCCAGAGGTCAGACTATGGGATATTTCTCTGCACAACGCAAATTCCTACAGGATTTCCCACTTCCAGAGCACTCAGTGAGGGGGTGCAATGGGAGCTGGGAAGAAGGCTTTGGTCAGAGCCCTACTAGAAATAACATTATTTCAAGAGGATATGTTTTCAATATTTACCATTTCCCACCTACTGCTGGAAAATCTCCAAACAAACAGTGAAAATGATTAATTGGCAGATTAGAGAAACAACAGACTTTCCTTTCACGACTCATCCTTACAAATACCATTAAACCATCCCTGAACCTCTTCAGCCTTTCCTCACTCTTCTCACCCACTCCCTCCTTTCACTGCCATGCTGGAAAACACACATTAACCCCTCACCCTTCTGCACACAGACCTGCTTCCAATACATAACATTAAAAAAAATAATAAAATTACACAGTACAATGACTGTTCTGTGCCCTGTTCACTGCTCATCAGACAGTCTGGAGGTGCCACTTAGGACTTAAAGCAGGAGAAGATTAAAGACTAAAGTGTTATATAATCTTTGCATGGCAGAAGCATTTTTCTGTCCAATTTATTCTCAGTGGGGAAAAAAAAAGAAAAACAAAACAAACCAAAAACAAACAAAAAACCAAACAAAATCAAAAGAAAACAAAACAAACACCAAAACCACCAAAAATGCAGGAAGCCACATCCCTGGAAGAGCTGAAGGCCATCTTGGACCAGACTCTGAGCAACCTGGTCTAGTAGAAGGTGCCCCAACCCATGCCAGGGGTGGAATGAGATGATCCTTCCCAATTCAAACCATTCCAGGATTCTACAATTTAGCAGAAAGAATAAATAGTTTGGACATTGGAATGCACCTGCAGTTTGCTGACACTTCTGGCTTTAAAGCAGTGAGGACCACTCAAAGCAGCTTCACCAAAACAATGTTGAAGGATTTGACAGGTGCAGAGCAAAGCAGGTTGATATGTTGGTAAGTTTGTAGCAATAAAATATTCGTGCGAACAGTTCAGCGACACACAACCTAAACTATGCAGGTGAAGGTTAAAAGTTGAGCAGGAGGCCTGTACATCCTTAAAAAGCATAAACATAACACATGCACCTACGTGTATTTTACCCAGACATAAACTACAGATGGATGATAACCAATGCCAATGTATGTAGACACTGGACCTGGATTTTGGAGAAAACATTCTCCCTGTAATTTTTTTAGGAAGATAAAACAGGAATGGATAATTCATCCCTACTTAATATAAGATTTGCAAGTCATTTAAGCAATACTGTAATATTTAAATTCATTTTAATACACAGAACCAACTACCAGTAGGCAATTCTGGTACATACTTTTAGATAAAATACTAACCCTACGAACATTTATACACATTTTATTGACTTCAATAGAAGCCTTATACCATCCTCAGTCTGGTGAAACCACTGTGCATTCTCAATGCTGTGAAGCCAGAACCTACTCAGCATGCCAATCTAATCATAGGTTTTGTTAGACATACATACAAGCTGACAGTTCAAAAGAACTTCCATCTTGAAAAAGCTCCAAGATTTATTACAAGTAAGTTGGGCCTCTTACCAAGACATCCAGAGATTAATTAATTTATCTACATTACTACATTTTTTCCATGTTGGTGCTGCATTTTTTCTCAATAATGCTGTAGTCAGATGCTTCACTCCTCCTAGGTCAGATTTTTTACTGGCTCCTTGCCACACACACAATGTGTAAGTACAAAAATCAGGATTTTTTAATATGTTGATATTCAATTGTCCATCTTCTCAACATGCAGGGCCTGGTGAGTGAGTGACCATTTCAGACCAGTGACACACACTGCCACCCACATCAGGAAAACTTGCACGGGGACTAAAACCAGGAGCACATCCAGTGCTGCCTTTCCAAAACAGCATAAAGAAGAATAAGTTACTTTCCCTCTGGTTATTAATAGCTCTGATGGAATGTTGTCATTCAAAAGATACTCCAAGCATGCTTTACTGTATATGTGACTTCCAGATTCTTACTCATTTTCCCTCCCTCACCAGACTAATTTACTTTCACTGCATGATAGAATCTATGGGCTGGGAGAACATCAGGGATAATCACGACGTTTCCAAAAGGATTTATTACAGATTATAACAAACTCATCACCTTAATGGGATTTGTCACACAATAGTTTAAATCAACGCTATAGATCTACAGAGGATAACAACTGCTTTAAAATACAAGGACCAAACCTGAAAGAGTCATTAGGTACATAATGAACTCCCTCAATTCACATGTAAATCCCAGCAGCCTCCTCAAGAGCATGGATAGGCATGATTAAGCCAGAGAGCACATGTTGCAAAATACTTCACCTAAGACTTTTGCTTTTCTCATTCACTTTTTTGAGTCATTTAAATAATATTACAAAAGCCATTCCTCCATTAAGGCATCTACTGAACTGTGACGAGCTGAATTTTCTGTTGTTGGTTCTTTTTTTTGGAAACAAAATGTCCTTTAAGTCCATTTAAACCAGTTCAAAAAAGATCAAAATAATTTATTAAGCTCAAAAAAAAAACCCAACTCATTATCAGTGAGGCTATCAGAATGCTAACACCATTTAAAACCAATATGAAGTAATACACACAAACACTCTTGCTCATGCTCTGGCCCATTCTCAGTGAGGTTTGGGACTCAATGAAGAACAAAAGCAATGGAAGGAGCCTCTGGAGCCTGCAGTGCATTAACCATCCACCAGGTTCCTACCATGTTCTCTCAAGAGTCAATGGCACAAAACCTCACAGCTGTCACCAAGAGAGGGATTTAACATTCAATATGAACCTCGGGGGAGGGAAAATGAACCTAGTGTGATGCCAGTAACCCCCCTTCTAACCACAGGTAACAGTGAGAAAATTACCTTTTGTACATCAGCAATCCAAAGGAGGAGGAAATGGGAGAACTTACAACAAAGAGCTCCCATCGGCAGATAAGCAGACATGGCTGATTTGCCACGTGCATGTCCACAAAACGCTTCTCACAACCTGTATGAGAACACTGGAGACAGAGATGCTGACAGGAGCATCAGCTGGTAACACACTTCTTGATCTTTTCTCCTCTTCACGCACACCAACCCGAGCAGTTAGCAACTGCTAGTTAATCCAGATCAGAAGATGAGTGTGCCTCAAAAGAAACCACACAGACAATCAAAATCAATTGCTGGTCTCCTCCAGAATGCCAAATATTCCACACTGGAGGCAGGAGCAGGAGCTCAGACAACCTACGCTTGCTGACTGCTGCCCCGGTGTGGTGGATGTTTTAACAGACCTAAAATTACAGAGAAAAATCAAATTATCCTGCTTCATACTTTTCTCATATTCCTTCATTCTTGGGGACTTTCCTTTAAATCTCTACATTAGCAATAGGGAATAGCGTGGTTACTGAATATTGTGCCATGTCGGATTTCCTCCAAACTGGAAAAGAAAAAGAACTTCCCAAAGATACATTACTTCTATTTCCCAGTTGAACGGTTCAGTAATTTTTCCCTTTTGGTTCGTGAAGCCAGATACACTGCCGGCTTTACATGTCTGCCCATACCCACAAATCCAGGATTTGGGAAAAGCTGACTTACAGAACAGAAGATAAAAATATTAAAAGTAGAAAACTTAGAGGAACAGAAACACTGGAGAGGAAAGGAGAACATGGGTCTAAGGCAAAGTCCAAAACGCCTTCATCAGTCAGAGGGATGAAGCAGTATTTAAAAGCTGTAAGAATAGATACCTGAGCCATGACTGATTAGGAACTACAAGCTTCTCCTTGAGCTGTGTCCTTTTCTAAATGTTGGTTTATACTGTGAGGGACTAAATCAGACACATTAAACTTTATGTAATAATCTAAATCAAACATCTGAATCTATACTATAAAATAACCAGTTTAGGCTGCTTCAAATTATGGCATTGATAGGAACTAAAAATTGAGTACAGTGGAACTTAAATTCCTTGGGAATGAAAGCATGAGCCCATTAGACTGCACTGGTATCAGCCAGCTGAGCTGTCAGGGCTGTTCCCAGGTGTAGTTCCCACTCCTGGGAAAGTGTCCTTCTGGATAAACCTATGAACAAACCTTTACCCTCCATCTCCCTTGAGGTGCTGTAACTCTACTTAATCCTCAGCCAGGCCACAGGCAGCTCTTTCCTGGCATCTCCATACTCTTCTCTGTAAAAATACCTGCTGTAGTTGTTTTAATTCCTCTTTAGAACAGCCCTAAATAACACATTTCATCATACATTTTCTATTCCAGGGCAAAAATAATAATGATTGAAAAAATATACAAATGGTTGTATGTTTTCTTCTCATTCCCCAACTTGCTGATGACAGCTAACACAGCCAATCCATTCTCACCCACCCCATTTTACCTCAGCAGCTCATACTGATTATTTCCCATCTCATTTGCCTCTAATTCAACAGTTTGACATTACTCAAAGCCTTCTTCAGAACTCAGAGATACAACCTCCAAAAGTTGTTAAAACTGAAGGCATATAAGGTACGAACATAAAGTCATCTCTAACACAGAAGTTCTTTCCTGGCTCCCAAAAACCCCCACATATTTATGATTTCATCATAGTGGATAGCTGATCACAGCATAGACGGAGATGATCTACAATTCATGAGGGCCAGAGCCTTTTAAGAACAAAGCTTGTATTTCCAGCCCTCCTCCTCTGCTTCTCAGCAATCAACCCTCTACTTTATTCCCTTGCACGCTCTTAAACCAAGGATGACACTGCAGATCCCAGTCATCCAAGGTGGATGGCCAAGAAGCCTCCATCCATGTTTATGGATGCCCACCAAATCACTGCTGGAGCTCTGGGCTATCTCAGATCTGAAGGCATAGGTGAAAGGGATTTTATGCTGGATTTGTGCCTTTGGCAGGACAGAAAACAGCAGCTCTAGTCTGAGGCTGACACAGACAGGCTGTGTGTGATTCAATACCAACTCCACTGCCCAAAGCTATCCTTTCACATTCCAGTGAAGAGTGAGATCTGTGCTGCATCCAAACATGTTTCTGAGCTTGGCAGAGAACTCAAAGGAAGTATGCACAAACTAGAGCAAGAGAACTGTGCCATCCTCCACCCAAAATCCTCTTCCTGCTTTATTTGCCCAAAGTTGACTAATACCTGTCTTCTGAACTGAAGATGTCATCCAGCCCAGAATCCATCCCAACTGTTCCCCAAAGAAACTGCATTCAGATAGACATAAAAACTAAAAAGTCAGATAAAAAGTCTTTGTATGTAAGCCAGCCAGAATTGTCAGTGATTCTCTACAGCCCACAAAAAAAAAAAAAAATCTTGACATGAGGTACACTGCGTCTGTGTGTTCATTATTTAGGAATAAAAGACAGGAATGTAAAACACCAGCATCTCTTTCAAAGTCCTGTGTCAGGGATGAGTGGGACTGTGCTCACACAGTGCCTTTCCAGAAATATTTACTTTAAACCTGCTATGTAGCCTTCTGGGATTATCTTTCTTCCAGACTGATTTATTTGTAAATTGTCAATAAGGTATATTAATGTAGAACATTTATTATCTTAACAACAATTAACAATTAAACTCTTCCATCCTTATCAGACCTCGACAAAACCATTGCAATTTTCCCTTTACTTCTCTTATTAGGCTAATACCCACAGGGATATACAATGTTAAAAGTTGCAAAACCAGATTTTTGAATAGGAGCAAAGAGGTGACCTTCTTGACTAAATTACTGTGCCTGGAAAATCTGTACATAAAATAATCTATCCTTCTTATAATTACTGAGGGATCTGGAGAGAGGGAAAAAAAAGAAGGTGCTGTAATTTTAAACTACCATATATAAATGCTCTATGCCCTAAACTCCATGGGTAGATTTGAATTAAAAACATAAACTGATTAAATAAAACAGAAGGAAAATGAAAACCAAGCAAAAACCCAAGGCCTGGCAAGCAACCTGCAAAGAGCAGAACTGGTCAAAGCAAAAGAGATTCCTCACAGCAGGGTAGAGTAGTGCTCACTCAGAGATGAGAATCCACTCACAGGGGAAAAGGCAAATTTTCAACTTCTCCAGCCCAACAAGACAAGAATAACGAGCTCTTGTGCTTCTCACTGTGTTTCCTATCTAAAAATTCTGTTGGATTTGGGAGACTGGGGTTGTTTGGGGTTTGGGGAGGGAGTGTTGTTTCTATTCTTTACTATTATTCCTTTTTATTTTCTTACCCCTAAAAACTGAAAGCTGTGTTCCCAGGGGACTACAGATATGAGCACCATGGCTGAAGGTGTGTCAGGAGTTTGGGAGCAGTCTGTAGGGAACATTTTCCCTGCCAACGAACATCACATGCAAAGAACAGCAATAATGACTTTATCACAGCCTTGCAGCTTTTAAATCATCGTGGAAAATGGCAAATTTCTCCCCATGTTTGCTTTCCATGCTGAACAGCCTGCGTGTGTACTCTGTTGGGTTCCGTGAGACCAAAAAGATGCAAGTGTTAAGTCTGGACAGAGGCAAGAGGGATCTGTCTCCTCTGCCAAGCATTTGGCTGCTTAAACCTCAGGCATCAGGCTGCAGCGATGCATCCAGAAATGCTCATCAGGTACTGTGAATTTCTGTTCTCCCAAAGAAACTCCCAGTATTTAGCAGATACTGGAAATTTTTAAGAGGTTACGAGAAAAATAAAATTCAGACGGAGTCTATTGCTTAAATGCATCTCGGGCCTTTCATATATCTGCATGCCCTAATCAGAATTTGCATTCAGAAAGATTAGAGTTCAGTCAACTGGTAGAAAAGATGAATGTTTAGAATTATCTCAAAGCATTGAAAAAATATTTTAGAACCTTCTCTCATAAAACACTTGCATCTTTGAAATTAAATAGAGGAGAGCAGGAGAGAAGAGGGCAGTAGAGAAAAGTATTTAATATACATTTTTTCCAAAGTGAGATCATAAAAAATACAAAGCAATGCATTTAATTAGTTTTTCTCTAATTATCTCCTCTAACTCTTCTTCCCTCTCCCCCCATTTTTCTTCCAAACAGTATCAAACAGATGCATTCAGGATACAGACCAAAGGAGCTTCATTTCAATTACAAGACTTTTCTACTGGAATTGCGAGAAGCTGCAACACAAAAGTGCTTTTAATAAACCACTTTTTGGCAAAGAAAATGAGATCAGCTCAAGGTTTCTCCAATGTCATGCAACAAAGACGACGCACCACGCTCCCACCCTGCCTGGGAGTCATCAGATTCCCGCTCCTGCCTGCCAGGACATGGCCAAGGGCTATTTCCAGGCTTTGGCTCCCCACTCCTGCACCCAGCTGTGCTGAACTGCTCCTGTCCTTATGCTCACTTTGAGTCAGAGCCAACCCATCTTCCTCAGATGCACCTGGAAAAAATGAGCCCAGGCACAAGTCTTTCTCCATCAAAATCTACAGCTAGAAACAGAAAATGGAAAAAAAAGAAAAAACAAACAAAAACAAAACAAAACAAACAGTGAAACAAACACAAAAAAAAAAAAAAAATCCAACCAAACAACAAAAGCCACCAAACCCCAGGTTTTCAGGACACCTATGACAAGTGGCAGCAAATAGTCACAGTGGTGACATTTTTACCAAAATATTCTGAAATATACACCATTACAGACAGCTTTTTACTAGAAGTGTGCATTTACAACCCACACAATATTTACTAAAGCCAAAGGAAATTAAGAGTTGTTTGGATTTGGTTTGGTTTTTCTTTTAAAAGAATGTCACTGGAGCTGTAATTTCAGGTCTTGCTCATTCTCATAACTCCACATTTTCCCCCTCTATCAACATTATTGGTTCCTAAATGACTGTTTCTAGCTGTTCCACTATTAAACTTCAAGTTCACATCAGAATTTGTGTATTATTCTTTCACCTTACACAGCTATTAGAAAATCAGGTTGATCCTCTTCTTTATAACTGATAAAAGCCAGTCCTTTTTTTCCCCCAAATTTAACCTCACAGGTGACATTAGTGATAGAGTGGACAACAGGAAATGTTGCAGGTAAAACAAGGAAGGTACTTGGGGAGGGATTTTCTAAAGATCACTCCAGGCTCATATATTTTACCCAATTTTTATTGAGTAATTTCTAGGCAGGCAAAAAGCCAGCTGAACAGAAGGAGCCGGCACAGGCAGGTAACAGCCACCCCATTCAGGGCTGTTATGTCCACTTGTTAAGGGGAGCTGCCAGCCCAGGTTATACATCAGCAACAACAGGAAAATGCCTCCCTACCAACCTTGCTACCTTGTAATTCACAATATGTACAAGTAACTTGTACTGCATTCAACAGGAAAATGCTGTCTTTTAAACTCTGTGTAAAATGCTTTCATACACAAACTATGCTTGGCCACTTACTGGTTTTCTCTGAAAAAAGTCAGGAGTCTACAGATATATTTTCTTCCTTAATTTCACAAATATAAGTCTCTTAATGCACAAAATCATCAATATTCTAACAATTACTGCAGCCTTTTATACATCTCTCAGCATTTTGCTGCAGCAATAGCGAGCAGTAATGTCCCAGAAGTTCATGTTGTACACATTTCACCATCTAGAGCAAACATTTGCACAGATTTTACATAATCAGGGAAAAAAGTCTCACACAAACAGTCAACATTAAGAGGAAGGAGCCCGAGCTTTAAATTCAACAGGCATTTTGTCACCAACTTAGATGAAACACCTTTGCTGTTCAGGTTGGCTGAGCGAGGAGGAGACTCCGAAACAAGAACATGGATCAGGAGGAGTAACACTCACTGCCCTGGCCACTCAAGGAGCTCTGCAGCCAGGAGAAACCCTGGCCTTGGCCCATCTGCACAGGACAGAGTGAGAGCAGTCAGACCTTTCAGACATCCCATGGTGTCCACCAGAGCTCCTGTCTGGGACACAGAGCAGAGGCACCTGGGATTTATTTATTCATTTTTACATCCTTAAACTAAGTCCATTTTTTCCCCATGCTGTTGCAGATGCCTGGCTAGCAGAGAGGTGATTAGAGAAGGCTGGACAGAGTCACAGAGTTATTTTGACTCAGTGATGTGGGAACAACAGCTAAGGAAATGCAAGAGGGCAGCTCTGCTCTGTTGGTGCCAAGCTCCTCTCCCAGCCCTGAAGCACAGCGTGTGATTTGACTTAATTGCTGAACTTCCACAATGAATTCTGCCTAGTGTCAGATGGAACAGCATTAAGGGCTTAACTATCCTAAAATAACATTTCTAAAGATTGTGCCTGGTTTTTCTGACCTGGTTTATACAATCCTAAATGGAAAGAGATTAGGAATTAAACATATGCAGTGTGAAAATCACAAGGTTTGTTCTGTGAACCCAGCTCAATAAAGTGAAGTGGAAAGGATAAACTACTTAAAGATGCAATCACTAAGGGAGGATCTGGAGACTGCAGGGATGGATAGTGAAGGTGTAGCTCTTCCTGTTTATGCAATTACCCCCAAACGAAGCCAGAAAGACACACTCCAAGGGGAACAAAGATAGGCAGACATGGCACTGATTCTGCTCTCAAACGCTTGGAACAGCTTGAACTTTTCTAGCAAGCTTAATTCTTGGGTGTTTACTTAAATGAGATCCCCACTGGTTTTAATGACGAGCAGACCAATTAATTTCAAAGGACACGTGAATATTCTAGTGGAGAAAAAGCAAGCCCAACTGCAAATATGAATTAATAAAGCCATTACAGGCTCTCATACCATCACCTGTCCCATAACTTTCATCTCTCACCTGAAAGAAAGAAACCTGCTTCTGGTAAAGGCTGTTTGGCAGAAGTGAGCACAGGAGCAGATGTGTCTGCATTAGTGCTTTATTTTCCATCCCAACTGTTCTCATTCTCCACAGCACGCAGAGGTCCTGGAGCACAGCAGTGACACTGCAAGATGCTCTCCAGGACTTGCCTAGCACATTACACCTGCTGCTGGCCTCTCAGCCCCCTGGAGCAGAGCAGAGCAGGAAGGAAACATGCTCAGGCCCACCACTGCTCACACACGGGGTGTTTGCTGCTCTTGCTCTACAGTCCTCCTTCTCTTGTGCCTCCTTACTCGCTAAAACAGACACTGCCAACAACACAGGGAAGCAGTTGTATGTGCTTCCTGTGCATCTGTGCAAAAGGGAATGTTTGCATGCAAGGACATAATAAAAAATATTAGATGTTTTAATTGTGTCTTGCTTTTATCACCTGATACACTGCAAAGGAAACAGTATAACTACTATAGGCATAATATCTAATTGCACTTTCATCTTACAGAGTAAAATTCTGATTCTGGAAATAGCTCAGCCTACATTATATGCAGACATATGGCCACATCTACATTATAAAGAAATTGCACAAGAGGATGGATCTCTAGCTTGGTGCAGCCCTTGTAAATAAACAAGTACCATAAGCAGATCAGGGACTTGACTGCAAATTAGGTTCATTCCAATTTCCTAGACCCAACACACATGTTCCAAAGCTATCCAAAGGGCAGCCATTGGTCTGGATCTTTGCTGGTGGCTTAACTTACACTTGAGTAGAATCACAGAGAGGAGTTTCATTCTGTCCAGTTCCCCTGAGACAGCACAGCCACACAAATCACACCGACACGTGCCAGAGGGGGGAAAGGGCATTCACTTCCAAACTGCAGCCTCTCTCTGAAATAAATTATAAATGCAGGCACTGGCAAAAATAATTCTACATCATTTGAGCCACATCAGGGCAGCTCTTACAGCTCAGGAGGTTACACACGAGCTGTCCTCGTGCCTGCCCTGAGCTGGAGGCAACGCAAGGCCATTCCCACCATCCTGGCTGAGGAGGAAAGCAAGCACAGCTGGATCCATCTGCACATCTCTTCTCAGGCTAAAAGTGTGCTCAGAAAACACAGGGTAACACTGCTAAGCCGAGGCAGTGGGGTCATTCCTATAGCCCCACAATTGACTTAAACATTCACCAATTAGTGGCAGAGGAGGCAGCAGATCTCTCTTCTGACTCCCAAGCACTGGCATGGATCAGGGAAGGCCTGGGTAGAAACTGGAGCAAAACTTGGGCTCTTCAATGGCTCAGATACACCTAAAGTATCAAAAGGCAGATATATATATATAAATATACATTAAATAGTAACATCCAGATAAGGATGTGACTCACTCACCACTGCCCAGTTAGAGCAGACCGTACAAGAAATCTCATTTACGGTGCATTTTATTACTGGAAAAGCAAGACAGCTGCTCTCACTTACTGACAACTTGCAATATGTGGTTACAAACACTGAAAATGAGTGAAACAGACACTTGGCTTTAGGAAGGATGAGATGGGAATGGCTGGTACATGTCTTGGTCTCAAAACATAACACTTAAGTCTGATGCTAAAGAAGTGTTTGCAAGACCAACAACAAAAGCTTGCATGTTAGAGGATTGAGTGCATGTATGAATTTATGAGGGGATTAATTAAACTCACATGCAGGCAACGCTAAAGGAAACAGAAAAGCCACTGTATTCATTAAAAAAACCAATATATGTAAAATAGTGAAAATTGGCATTTAATGCAGCTTAAGCAAGAAAAATGTGCACTACATAAGCATGAATCTTTCCAAAAAAACACTTTGTTAGATGAAGACAGTCAGGAGTGCTGTGCTCAAGTGCTAGAAAGGCCCATGATCCCTGACTGTCTAGCAGTTTGGACATACTCAACTAGTAATCTAACACTTAATACAGTGTTAGGAAGCCAGTTCTCTTCTGATATCTGACACTTTTAAACAATTTATTTATTTCAGTACAAACTGTATTTATAGGTGGTAAGTGAATCTAAGTATTCAATAATGAAGAGGTGTTCTTCCTATCGGCTGAGTGATTGCAACATTAAAAGACAGGAACATTACTGCACAAAAACTGCTAGATTTCCCCCTCAGAAAAGCTGTTTCCTAAATATTTCATAAAGTTGCTTTTCCAAGATGTTACTCCCTTAGTAAATGTCTCACTAAGTGGCTTTTTTGAACAAGGCAGCTGATTTCCAGCCATTTAGCTTTTCTACACACTCCAACATCAGCTTGACGAATGGAGTACACGGGATGCCAGACTACTCAGAGCTGACCATTCTCCATGCAGAGGACAGCAACACCTGAGTGTGTGCACACCCAGAGTACAGAATTACCACACATAAATGTTTATTGGACTACTGGATGGTTACTGCCATCTGGACATCCTGCCCTTGTGGGAGATAGGCTGGAAAAAGCAAAGGGACACTGATCAAGAAAGCTTTAATGAGACTTGACAGGAAGGGTCCAAAGTTTGACAATCTTGTTTTTCCTCTGTGCCTTCCAGAAAACGTGAAATTTAATCCATTTTAAATTTTCAGTATATACTTTAAAGCAACTCAATTTTTTGACTTTTTGTAGCTTACAAATACAACACAAGGAGCAATTCCCAACTTAGTTCATCAAAGCTACATCCTGCCCCAGCTCCTTGAGATCTTTTCAAGCAATGGCCAGAGAGTCACAGACTCCTCTGAAGAGTCCAGGTTTCTCTCCAGCATGGACACTGCCCTCTTCCAGTTACCAGCCACGGGATCCACCTCAGCATTCCTGGCAGTGCAACTGAAGCAATCCGTATTCTCTGTTACCACCCAAGTCCTGCTTTGCTTCCTCATCCCCTCTCATTTCTTCAAAACCGCTTTTTCATAACTTCTTTGCATTTTTGTGTTAGGAACAAAAGCTCAGGTCTTTATCTTACAGACCTGAAAGTGAATTCAAATCAGGTGAAGTGTTCACCATCATGAGGAAGAGCAGTTTGAAACAACAGACTTAAATTTTGCAATTATACCCTTGTCCAGGGAAAAAAAAAATTACTGCAAGAAAGTTCTAGAAGAGGTATTTTCACTACCATGCTATCACACCCTGCTTGTCCAACCTGAATATAAGAACAAATGGGGAGTATTACAAGCAGCAAAATAAGAATAGCATAAACAAGTTTTACCATTCTCTCATTTGCAACTCTTAAATACAAAAATTGCCATGTTTTTCCAATCAGCTAAATGCCAGCTGCAATGGTATCATTAAATCTGTACCAGGTCTAACAAAGTAACAAGCAAAGCAATTAAGACTGTATTAGAGACCTTATTCTTACAACATAATCAAAAACACTTCTTTACTTCTGACAAAAAACCATAAATGTCAAAACAAAAGCTCAGAGATGGAATTATCATTTTCAGACTGAGCAAAGGCAGTTAATCTACTTCTAAAATGGCACCCAGTTTTGAAAAATAGCTTGGAAAGATCTGGGATGTGAAATGGTATGAAACTTTAAAAAATTAAAAAAAAAAAAAGGCAAGCATAAGGGAGGAATGGGCAGAAAGCAAAAATATGGAAAAGCAGACAGACAAAGAAGTGCAGGGTCCGTAACAGAACTGCATTTAACAAATCATCTTCTCAATTACAAGTAACACAGTAATAGGCAGCCCACAGTCCTCCAAACCATGGATGTGAAAGAAATGGAACAAAAATGGGAGACAACAATTAGTCAGGACAAAATGGGCTTAATTTCAAATAACACAAAGCAAGCACAGTTGCAAATGGAAATAAAGCAGCAAGAAACACAAAATACTAAAGTTTAACTTTTATTTTCCCCTTAAAACAAGTGTTCAGTGACTTCAAGGAAAGCGATCACTAGATCTGTTTATTTTCTTCTAAGTAACTCTCAAATACAGAGCTCTGTCATAAAAACGATCGCCTGCCAGACAATCTTGGTACCCCAGGATTTTATTTCATTTTTTTAAATGTTCAGGTATGCATAACAACTCCTCAGCACTGCCTTTTAAGGTTTTATGTTTCCTTTCCTTCCTTTCATGGCCAAGATTGGCACTTCAGCCAGGGTGAAAGCACCATGGCCGTGCCACCCTACAGGGACCTCGCCCCCAGCACAGAGAAAGGGGGACAGAAGAAAACAGAAGGGTCACCCCAAAGCAGAGCAACACAAAATCACAGTGAATTATGTCCTGTGCTCCCCTGCAGCCATGAAGGGTGAAAGAGAACAGGCAGATGTAGGAGCTAATCCTGTTATGAAAAAGTTGACAATAATGTGTATTTCTGCAGCCTGGCAGTCTACAGCATCCCTGGGAAATGGATGTTGAAATAGCAAGATGCGTCTTCAGATTAAATAACCACACGTCTTGACTGCTCTTGCATTTTTTTTTTAAGTAAAAATGCATTTAGGGTGACTAGCATTTGTCTGCTGTGAAGCTCAACTTCATTCAATTTCTGTCATTTTAAAAATTCAGTCTATGAAGAAATGATGGCTGCAGAAGGTAAATGATGAGAATGACAATCCAGTCAGGGTGGCAAAATTGAGAAAATTAAACTGTACAACCGCATGAGAATCAACAGTGAGATCTAAGTTCAAAAAAATGCATCTATTTCTAAATATTTGCCATGAAAGTAGCAAATTTGAGTGAGTTTTTTTTCTCCCCAAAAATGAAACCTTCAGTGGATTGAGATCATCCCCAAAAAATCATGTAAGGAAAGTCAGCTAAAGTTGACTGGAAGGTCAATGAACTGTGCTACAAAATGAATGGAAAAACCAAGGTGAGGTTTGCACCAGGCAGGACAACACAAAATGCTCACCAAGCCTGGGAGATTTTCCACAGACAGAGAAAAAAAACACACCAGGGGAAAAGACGACAAAGATTAAAAGACAAAGAGGTCAGAAATAAAACTTATGTCTCTGTGTAGAAGTAATTCATGTTTAATTCTCTTCTGTCACAAGAAAAAGAACAAATATATCCACATACACACAGAACTTAGAGCAATTAATAGTGCAGAAGGAAATAAATCTGTCAGCTCCTGACAAGGATCACATTATTCTTACAAAACACAAACAAGCCTATCTTGCAAGTGCTTTAACCCAGAATTTATCAAAGCACCTTCTTGAGAAGTTGAAAATTCTAATGGATGCTTTAAAGGCAACAGAGAAGTCACAGCACAAGTAGAGACTCCAGGAAATTAAAAGCTCTACCCACAGCCAAACACAGCATTTGTGACAAGGAATCTGAGGAGTGGAGGAGGGACAGGGAAATGATAAGAATAGAATGAAGTGAGTGGTCCCAATGATGCTAGTGAGACTATGTATAGAACAAACACATGCCACAATAAAGGCAGAATGCACAATCCACCCCCAGATAGGTACACATCAAGGAAGCACTAGCAACATCCGTGGAATTCTTCTAATTTCACCTTTTAAACAGACTACTGGGAGGCATTTTGATAGATTTATGTTGAAATGCTGGAGCGAGTTCAAACAAAAGCCACGCCATCATCAAAACTAGAGGAACTGATCTATGAAGAAAGGAAAACAGCTAAGCATGCCAAGCTTGGAAAAGGTGCAAGTAATGAGGATTCTTACAGCTTACAAATACCTGAAAGATGCAGCCATCGAGGAGACAGCAATTAGTCAGGACAAAATGGGCTTTGTTTCAAATAACACAAAGGAAGCACAGTTGTGAAATAGTAATAGTTTCAGGAAATTCTTAATGGCAGAA
Organism: Onychostruthus taczanowskii; assembly: GCF_017590055.1. Classification (NCBI taxonomy): domain Eukaryota; kingdom Metazoa; phylum Chordata; class Aves; order Passeriformes; family Passeridae; genus Onychostruthus; species Onychostruthus taczanowskii. Next base: position 542,589 of record NW_024498518.1, read on the forward strand.
AAGTGCAACAACAGTTATTTTAGAGCATAGAACATCTGATAGTGATGTACACATTAGATCATCCTATATGGAGTCAGTCATAGTCTATAGCTCTGTCAAAGCATAATCATGATCCTACTGGCTGTCAGACACAGGGGATACCCAAAGAGCCTTTCACTCTTCTTTTTTTGGGTGAACGATGGTGACTTCCATTCCAAACCAAACCACAGAAGGGTTTGCATGGAAATACAAGTATATTGAGTACTTTCAGCTATTCACTTCAATGAAAATTCTGAAGTGATTACAGCTAATAAACACACTATTTCTAAACCTCTGAAGCGATATTATGATTCTGATAGACCATATGGTTTCAGTGTATTTATACCACACTGAGCTCCTTGGAGCCTGTTCACATGTCAGCTGTGACTGTCTTCTGGGGACACACAGCAGGTTTGGGTGGTGGGGGACTGTGGGAGGACCTTAGTGGGACTTCTGGTGGGTTGTGGCACTGCTGTGAACCACCCACCCCACCCCAAACTTCAGCACTGCCAAACTGAAGGAAACATTTCCTCGACTGGAGTCTCCTTTCCCAACCCCAATACCCAAATCAGTAATCAAATACTGGTGCTAATTTGCAACAAATTAAATTAAGCAAAATATCCTGTGTTCAGACTGTTTTGCCAGCAACAGGAGCAGATGCTTTCCTAGAGGCAGTATTTAATTTACTAAGACCCCATTCACTTGCTAACAGCACTGAGCTTGATCAAGACCTCCTGTGTCATTGGGAAAGTCATAGCTGCTCTAAGAGTGCCCATAAGTAAACAAGAAATGTTGCTGAATAACACAAAATGTCACTAACTTCTTGCAATATCAACTCAGTTCTTCAGAGAGACAACAGAACCTCTAAAGAAGGGCACTAAGTATTTCTTCTTTATAGGTCACTGAGCTATTAATATTTTTTACTTTTTCTACCTCTGTTCCCATGGAGTTATGTCATGAGACAGAAGCGCAGTCACATTAACCCTACTGCAATCCTGCCATTCCATTGAAAACATGACCTATTAGTAATTAATCTCAGAGCTGGAGGTAATAATAGCTCTCTCCACCTCACCAACAGCACTGCTCATCCTGCATTTACAGCTCCTACAAGGACCCTTGACAGGGCAGAGAGAACCAGGGGAATGTGCTAGCTACTGCAAAATGAGACAGGAGCTGCTGACTTTGTAACCCGTTATTAACCAAAAGCTTTTTCTTCATTTCATTTTCTGCAGTTAAACACATACTCAGAGAGAAAAAAGGTCCATTTGTTTCCTCTCTCGACGCACACATGTGAGACTCATTAATGTTAATTGGATTTATGAATGCCTGCTGAAAAGAGAAGAAACTGTAAAGATTTCCCATTTGCAGAGAAACAATCAAAGGAATAATTTCTTGTGCGTCTTGCTGATGAAGAGATGAGGAAATAATGGATGAGTCACTTTACATTATGATTCAAAATTCTTAAAATAGAAGAGATGAAAACACTGATTTCTGTATAGGTCATATTCATGCAAGGGACTCTTTCTAAGAATCCAATTTGAACCTTCAAGTATAGTTCTGCTTCTAATTAGCCAGCTCCAAGAAGAAATCCTGGTCTCTGAATTGTAATGATACAGATTTGTTGCTGTAATTCAATTTGTCAGGTGTAAAATACAAATGCAATTTCCTCTGCACATCCCCCCCCCCGTAGCTTTCAAAGAGACACTGAACTTGAGCCATTTGATAATTCATTCCATATTGTAGCTTTCACATTTACTATGCATAAGGCTTCTGACAGGTTGGGTTTTTTTAAAAAGGTGATTATACATGGCTCTAGTTACTCTACTAACTGGTTTGAAAATAAATCCAACATTCATCTTGTGGCTACAACGCAGCATTAGCCATTACCTACCTGGCCTGCAGTGACCAGGGCACTTCAAAGCAAGCTCCAAATTTCTGCTGCCTCTGATGGGGATGAGGGAGAACATTCACAATCCTCACATGCAGATTTGCTTTGTGAGAACTTCTCCAAGATTTTTGTCTATAGGAACTTCTCCTCTGCTCAGCTCCAGTCAGCTGAATTGACACTCTTGGAATCTGTAAGGTCCCTCTTACAGAAAAGAGAGTTTCAGCCACTAATAAAGAACTTTGGCACTTCCTTCCTTCAGGATCATGTTTCCTCTAGGACAATCAAGAGCTATAGGAAATGAGCATGATGCCACACCACTGTGTTAAACAATGGGCTTGAATATAGAGTGTGCATTAACAATATTGTTATAGTAAAGCAAGGCAGCCCCAACAAGGGGGAAAAAGGATGCACCCGACTCCATCTCATCAGAAGGCTAATTTATTACTTTATTATACTATATTATATTAAAGAATACCATAATGTACTACACTAAAGAATACAGAAAAGGTACTTACTGGATGCTAAGAAGATAATAATGAAAACTCATGACTCTTTCCAGAATCCCAACACAGCTTGGCACTGATTGGCCAATGAGTCAAAACAACTCACAGCAGAATCCAATGAAACAATCACCTGTGGGTAAACAATCTCCAAACACATTCCACATGAGCATAACACAGGAGAAGCAAATCAGATAAGAATTGTTCTTCTTTTCTCTGAGGCCTCTCTCTGCCTTGCACCTTCCCAGGAGAAAAACCCCGGGCAAAGGAATCATGTTCTGAGAATGTGAATGCCACTTATTGTATATGTATGATAAAAAAAAAAAAAATACTGAAATATAAATATGTAATGTGAACTAAGTACATAAATGTATCAAAACCATAAGCACACCACACCCACTGTATGAAAAGATGCAAAATATCTGAACAATTTCCTGGAAACACTCAAACTGTGGAAGTATACACTGCCCATCCCACAGTGCAAGAGCTCTGTGGGCTGAACAAGATAAGGTTGATGGTTTGTTTCATTTTCCCCCTCTATAGAACAATCTATAATGAAGGACTGCAGCATACAGTGCTTGGCTTGAGTTTTCCTTGCCTCTGCATAAAGCTGTTCTAAAAACAACAATTCAATTTCTATGTCAGTTGTGTTCCTGAGTACCTTTTAAAAGCCTTCCCAAAATTAAGGTTATATACTCCAGTAATTTTCAATATGAAAAAGTGCAATCAATAAAATACTGCTGATAATGCACACGATTTGTGGAGAGTGAGAGCTAAATATGAATTAGTTTTGGAAAAGTTCCGAGTCTATCATCTTTCTTAATTACAAGTTGGTCATTGACTACGAATCGCATGACTCAGCTCGGGAATCCCTGCAAAGGAAGCCTAAGTAGATTTAAGAGTTGCATTTGATTTATTTGTTCCTCAGAGCTGAAACAAGCCCTGTGTCTCAGACCTCTGACGGATCAGGAGCTCCCCAGAGGACGTCAGTGCCGGCACTGCTCCTGCCAGCTGGATGTCATCTGGGATAAGGGAAGCCAGGAGCACTCAGGAGTCCCAAAAGGTGGGGAGCAGGGCACAGCAGGGACATGCCTCACTCCACAACAAACCTCACCACACAGGATTCACTTAAAAGCTACTCTTCTACAGACCAAATGTGAAATAGTAACCTTGACTGAGGATGGAGGGATATTTGGTCCTACACTTGGCTTAAAAGCACAGTCAATTAAATTAACGCTGCTCAGTCGAGTTTTGGGCATCTCCAAGGATGGACATGCCACAGTCTCTCCTTCCAGTGCTTGACCACCCTCAATTTTACTTTTTTCCCTTGTATCTGATCAGGATTTTCCATCTCTTAACTTGAACTTGTTGCCTCCTATCACACACCTCCAGGACAAGCCTGACTGACCAAAAATTCTCCAAGCCTGTCCGATTTCCCAGCACGAGAACCTGAACGAACAACACAGTGCCACTGCTGTGACAAGGACAGGCAAACCTTTGTCCTGGTTCTCTCCAGTTTTACCACGATGTTATTCACTAGTGATGTGTTACCACTTGGTGACTCTACATCTTCTCTCTGTTAAACACCTTGGCTGTTTTGGTTTCCTTCACACAGCTCGCTGCCATTTCCTTGTACCAGGAAGCTGCACTTTTCCTTCTTTAGTTCTCCATTCCTGAAAAAGCAGGTCCAGTCTGGGCACACTCAGTCACCACAGGGAATTGGCGCTGCAGCCACCAGGTTTGGCTGGACTTCTCTAATTACATTGCCATGACACTTTCATACCCACAAGCACTCCGAGGTGTTTCATAAAGAAAACCTCAAATATTTCTGACATCCTGCTGGTGGGAAGCTTTTCTCTCTGCTCAGCACTAGTAAATACAACAGGCTACAACTCCACAAACCTTTGGAAGCAATCCTTTAAAACAGCTTTCATCTCTTTCTGATCCTTAATTCCACCTGCTAGTTCATGCAAATTCACTTATTTGCCAAACAAACAGGTGTCAGATGATTTACCGGCTCATTTGCACAGCAGAAGGACAAGCAAATATTATCTTGATTTTTCTCCCTCATGAAATATTTCCATAAAACTATTAGAAAAAAATTAGCATTGCTATTAGAAATATCAATGCAAAGAAGCCAGAAAACCCATTTATTCAGCAGTATATTCCACTGCCACCCTCAGTGTCCTGAAGCATTAACCATATAAGAACATCAGAATGTTTTGTAAACTAGCATCATAAAAGGTATTTTGCTTTTAAAAAAAGCTACTAACAACCTTGTTTTATTTGTAGAAACAGTTGTTTACTATTCATGTAGAAGAGCATAATGTTCTTTATGCAATTAAGTCTCCAGTCTCACTTTTAAGCAAACCTAAAAACTTTTTTTTAACAATAGAGTATTTTGTAAAAATAGAATACTTTAAAAAAACCCACAAAAGTGGAGACTACACCCACAATGTACTATGCTGCAAGTATATAAGAAGCCCAAGACTTCTGGTATAAAGACATTTACACCACTTCTTTACTTTGCCCTTTTTGTTGAAATTCAGAAACCAACCCAGATGAGGGTTCAACACTCATCTAAACAGGCTCAGAACTAAGACTGGGCAGGCAGGTTTAGTGACTGGCAAAGTTTGAGGACATCTTGTCTTTGTTAAACTCTCTCATGATAAAGCCAACTGTTTCCAAAACAGGAAGACAAAAGATTCTATGCAATTACACATCTTTAGGCAAACTTTACTAAATAATTATACATTTCAATGATGACTAGTTAAAAAAAATAAAAAAGCAATTTGCCTTTGCTTTATAAACTTAGGCTCAGGTTGTTTAATGGACTGCTTGGGCAGAACCCCTATGCATCATAATTCTTTACAGTGTGCCCCAAGTGTGCCCCAAGTTTTAAATTAGTCCATTTTATCTAAATCCATTTGATGAAGAGGTAGCTGATATTCTGTAATGGGTATTGTGGTTTATTGTCAAAAAAACAGCTGCAGCAGACATTAAATACTTAGAAATTGCAGCTGTTTGAACAATTGTATTCTGCCATGTAAACCAAGATGTATTTATAAAAAAAAAAATTAGTCCACAAACTTCATGGACAACTACACATAGAAAATACTGCCCCGGCCCCAGTTATAGTCTCACAGGTGTCAGGTCACAGAATCTGGAACAGGGTGGGCTGGAATGGACCCAAAGATCATTTCGTTCCAACCCTACTGCCACAGGCAGGGACACCTACACTGACTTGTCCCATTGTGGAAGTATGCTATCAGTTAGATGGAAAGGAAGCTCCTTTCCTAACTCCAGAAACTCATTTCCATAAGGCAAAGAGGCAAATTCTAACAGATATTGTGCAGTGCAAAGTTTGAAAGAAAATCTGACCAAGCCTTGGCCATTGTAGGCAATCAAGCTATATGCTGGCTGTGAGAAATCCTGCAGCATGAATATATGAGTTCAGCTGGGTCCCAGAGGAGGTAGCCTGATCACTTGCTATTTGGGGAAAGAAGCCTCTCTAAAAATATCATTTTCACACACGTAAAAAAAAATCATTTAAGAAATGCAAATCACCACAGTCAGACACAAAGCCTGACGAGTCCTAAGTCGTTGGTACAAACCAAGAATGCTGATGAGCATCTAAACATAAACAAACAATAAAAAAAAATCTCTCAGTTCCTCAAACCAATTCTCAACATTCTCCAAGCCACTTGCAGAATTTTAACACAAAACCTGTTCTTTATCACATGCAATCAGGGAAGCAATGCCAGGTGGGAGATATGGAGATCACTCTCCAGGCATTATTTTTGGATTTGCTCTTACAGCTATGAAGAAAGAATCTGCATTTCCTTTCTTACACCACTATCTGTATAACTACGACCCATTTAGAATGCCATATGAAAAATATTTGGAAATTTACTCTCTAAATTAATTAAAAAGAAAAAAAAATGTTCCCACAGAAATTCATGCTCACACATAAATCAGTGTTCAGAACAAACATCCTCTGCCAAGGGAGAAAAAAAAACCCTCTGCCCCATCTGTACCCCTGCCTTGGCCAGTCTTCAGAGGAAAGGAACTGTAAACATATTTTAACAAAATAAATTAATTACCCCATGAGTTAAAATCTCCTGGTTCATGATGCCTTCAGACAGTTTCTTATCTCCATTGAACAAACAAGGTTAAACATGACAAATATTGTGCCTCCTTGTGAGTAAATGTTGTTTTGTTTACTTTGGGGTTTTTAAACAACAGTAAGTCACAGCTCATCATATAACAGTCTCTCAAGAATGCTGGGGGAAAAGCATTTATTCTCACTCCAAAAATGTGTGGAAAAATAGAAGGGTCTGATGAGCATTTGTTTTTAAGGGACTGGCCAGATACAGCCAAATTAGGAAGGCTCATTCCCTCTTCTCCCATGTTTACAGTTGAATCACAAGTGAGCAAACAAAAAAAATCAACTCACCACTACCACCAGGCAGCATTAAAATATCTGTCTTATAAATAATTTTTAACTGCATTAAGATATTAAATCACAGAAAATGTTCTGTATTGATTCTGTTGGATTCTTTAAGCTCATCCCTACCTACATTTTAAGATGCATTTGTTCAATGGCTTTGATTTTTGCAGACAATAATTTTTCCTGTTGACATGCCTGAATGCCATTCAGAAAAGGTAATATTGCAATTGTCACCAGTTAGGGGCATCAGAGATCTTGCAGCTACTTAGTCAAGTCCTACAGAAAACCCCACTGTGCTCAACTTAGAGGCCACTCTCCACCCAGTGTCCTCTAGATCCACAACTCAAAGTTAACTCCTTTTTTCAACTGTGAATCCTGCTGATGGGAAGGCCAAGAAACCTGCATTTTCCCAGAGCCCACAGGAAAGCCAAGAATTTTAGGATTGCAATCTGCACCTTGGAAAAGTCTAATTAGTTTAAAGACTTAAAAAAGAAAAAAAAAAATCTGTGGTTTTGAAAATACAGGAGCCAACTTGCTGTTTTCCAGTTAGCACCATGGTAAACAACATGTTAGCAACACCATTTTCCAAGTGTGAGCTACGCGTTAAAATTAACGTTGTGTACCTCGGAGCTAAGAGATTGCTACGGATATTTGCATCAGAAAATATTCAAGGCAAAGGCTCTCCTCAGACTTATTCTTTAAGGCCTCCATCTGAAAAAACTAAACAAGTGTACTAATTTAACCATGGTAATAGTCTAATTACATTCAACAGAACACCGATGTGTTTGAAGCTTACCATGCATTTAATAAGCTTTTACAGTACAAAAGCCTGCTCAGTAATAGCTCTGAAGCAGAAGCTGCCCCAATTTAAATCTGCTGCATGCTGGACTCCAGCTCCTGCTATTTTTTGGACCAGATGATGGAGTCACACAGAGACTGATGGACACAGGAATGCTGTATCTCACTGCACGGGGCTTGAGGCCTCTCTGAATTGCTCTGGAAATGCACTTAAATTATGAAAGTTTCCTGTTAACTCACCAAAACATGCCTGCTGATAATGTTTTGAACCAGAACTGTTAGAGACAGCCTCACACGAATAAACCAAGTAACCTGAGCTCAAACAAATGGACTTTAGAAGTAGGACACAGTTATGATTTTATTATTCCTTAAACTTTTCCAGTTTATTTTGCTGCCTTCTGAGTGGTTGGTTTTCAATCACTAAGTAATGTTTATTAATTATTAAAATTAAATGAGGCAGAATTTATTTTATCACTTTAATATTTTAATGAGTTAGGGCTGTTCAGCTTCTCTCACAGAAAAGACATGAACGTTTTCAAGTTTCAAACTTAGGTCAAAAAAGACATTAGCAGATCCAGAGGGAACATAACCACTGAAGGAAGTAACAGGTGATTTTTCTCCCTTAACTAACACAACTCTGGCCTAGCAACTCAGGCCTACAAATTCTGCAACATTAACGATGAAAAACAATGTGTTGCAATAGTTCTATTAAATTCTGCATATGTAAGATAGAACTGAAAAATTACCCTCCAGCTACTGGTAATATACAATATGGCAAACAGAACTGCAGGATGTCATTTTACCAGTATTTAAAATAAAACTATGGTAACCATTGTTTATTTTATATGTGCACTAGATAGCTTGAAATCAATGGACATTTACCCTGATCATGCAAAGTTACAGCTGCTGTTGTAATTCATCAGGAAATGTTTTAGTTGAATACTTTCTTCCTGTAGTAGGGAAAGGATATTTGTAATAGAAATTCTCATGTCTGCCACAACCTATTTACTTTAGGAGATGTGGGAATACAAAAATACTCTACGAAGTGTAAAAGAGCTGAAGACAACAGACAGCCTGAGCAACAGATGGCACTTTCAGAGGGCACAAGTGTGACAGTATTTGAACTCCATGGAGCTTTCATAAAAATAGAGGCATGCCCTAGGACTTCTAAAATGAATTATAAAGAAATTAATTACATTATTAATTAATTAGTATCCCTCCAAGCTGGCTGGGAGGCACAAAGCTGTACTACGTGGTAGCCACCTGAAGTTGGCGAGATCATCTTCTCCACAAGGCTCATGGCATCGAGTTCAGAGTTTGATTCCAGTTTTAAACAACTTGTGACTGCCTCCCTTGGACCTAGGCACCACCGTTTCCATTCTACCCCTAGAGTGCCCTGGAGTCACACTTTTAACCAAAGTATAAACCTACAAATATAGAGGTCACTGTTAGTCACAAAAATAGTTTCTTGTGTTTGGTGTATTTGGTCCTTTAACCAACTGCTTATCAGGAGCTTCTAATCTTATCTGTTTTCCATCTGTATCAACAACACACTTGAAACTAGAACTACAGCAGCAGTTTACACCACACAGAGGTCTAAGCTTTTTCCTGACCTCCTCAGCCAAGTGACAGCACCTTGATCATTCTGATCACCACCAGAGAAAATCTATTTGTCCAATTAAAAGTCGTGAAGGAGTCCCACATGTCCAGTCCTCCACCACTGTAAATCTCAAGGAAACAGAGCCCTTTACACCAGTGCAATATCTTGAGGTGAAATAGCAGATACTCAGTCACCAGCCATATACCAGCTACTCAGCCAAAGAGTCAGTTCTCTTGCTGACCAACCAAAAATTTTATATATTAACCAGGATAAATACTTTATCCTAGTTTGGGGCTTATATCCTGAAAGACACTTTAAGGATTTTAAAAAATCACCTGTGGTTCCAACTCCAAACAACTGATTTCTCTCTCCAGAAAGCTGGTTTTTTCATACAAGTTCCAATGCTCTTTGAGATTATAAACTGCAAGACAGCAGCCACAGCAAGGAAGATGAATTACAAAGACAGACTACTGTAATATGGCACAAATAACAAAAGGCCTAAAAAAATAACAGAGTAAGTGCATCAAAAGTTCAGGATAATAGGCAAAACAAAGAGTTTGTAGCAAAAACTTTATATACTGCTACAGCCAAAAAAACCCATCCTTCGGAAAACTTCACAGCCAACAGGTACAAACCCTGACATGAAATAGCCAAGCAATCAGGCCAATATTCATCAATTAAAACACCAAAAAGCATGAAAATGCAGAAAGAGCACTAGAAATTTGAAACATCAGTGCACAGTGCTGACCCACATGGGTTTCTTGTTTCTTGAGTTTCTTGTTCAGAAACCATCTGCCACACAAAGACCACATGGCAGTTGGTGACAGCACTCCAGCAACAACAAAAAACCTTCCAAAGAGCTGCCATGGAGTACTCCAGTGGCAGATTAGCTCTTGTTAGGAGACTGTGTATGTTTGAAGGATATTTCAGGCAATACAAGCTGCACAGGGAGAGGATAAAGCCTTATTCGACAGCACACCACCACCAATTTTTTAGCCATACTGCTCCATTTTCTGAAGTTACTTTTTAATAAGAGCTTGGAGGCTATTCTTCCACAGGGTCCTCATTCACAATTCCTTATTCAGATTTATTTTCCTGACAAGAAGCAGCAGATTACAATTGGGTAAGGGATCCTTACCCCAAGAGCTACCCAGTGGGCCAGGGGAGGCCACATGCACTGGGCAAAGTTCTCACATACCCAAACTGCACGAAGACACACATTCCCTCATTTCCCACCCTCACCTGACTAAAGGTTCATTCACAGGCAACTTTTTCTTATTTATTTAATTTTAACAGTTTTTACAGTAACCTGTTTTCTCAGTTACCTAAATCCAGCCTTCCCTTTGCTCCCTCTGGTGCCTTTCACCTCTCTCTGAGCTCAGGTTTTCCCAATGCCTTCTCTTAAGGAATAGAACTGTGGCCTTCCCCATTGTCCTTCTACTTTGTGTCTTTACCTGTCAGGTACTTCTCTCCCCCGCCCAAACAACCCCATCTCAAAGCCCACGTTCAGCAGGCATTAAAGACAGATAGAGAAAGACCAAGGCAATAGAAACACTGTCATTCCATCTTTTCTACCAAAAAGTAACTCTCTGATGCTCTCCACTGAGCGGCTTTTATAGAAGACCAAAGCTTTGTGTTCCATGTTCCCTAGCAGCTCTTTCTTCCTGCTGTATTCTGGGAGTTTTGAACCAAACCTTCATAGAGTTTAAAATTACTCATTCTGTGGGAAACAGGACACAGGCAGAGGACAAACATGTAACAATCACCCACAGAGACAAACAATCAGGGGAAAAAAAATCTCTCAGTGACCTCTCCTGGAGAGCAGTGCAAAAAAAAAAAAAAAAGTTTTAGGGCAATATCAGTTCACTCCAGAATGGGACAGTAGTGAAAAGACCCAAGGAATTTTCTCACCTAAAACTTGACCAGCTCAGGTTTGAAGATACACCACATAAAATCATCTCAAAACCACAACATCTGACTAGATCCAGCACCTTTCTGCTTGATGTGAAATTCTACTGAAACATACACTCATCTTTATTTCTAGACAGAGTGTGGTGGCAGAACTCTGAAGGAGAATCAAAAGTTAACAAATACAAGTTTTGCACAGAAGCAATTCTATGCTGCACAAAGGGAGGCTGTTTTCAGGTTCTCCTTGGTTTATGAGGAAGCAGTGATTTCAGAAAGCTTGGAGCTCAGATGAAGAGACAATGAATGCTTTACAGCAAATAGGAAGATATGTCTGAGTCAGAGCAGCTTCAAAATTTCTGAGTTTTAGCTTCACAGTTTCTCCTAGTCTTATTCTATGATGGAAGACAGCAAGAGCATACTAAAAGGCTGTGTTCTTACTGGAATTTCTAAAGACTTAGTCTAGTTTGCACTAACAAATGTTTTCATCCTTCCAAGTCTGAAAAGCTTGTTTACAGTGAAAGTGACCAATCCTCTGAAACAATGAAACATCTGATTTTCCCGTTGAAATGGAGGTAAATGTACTTCAGCACCTCAGAACTATCCAGTCTGAGCTAGTAATGCCCTGTATCACAGCCTAAAGGTATCTTGACCTCCTGTAAATTAAAAAATAGCCCAAACATAAACACGAACCTTGATGCCTGCATCTATGCCATTTATTTCATAGGGAAGGATTTCATTTTGCTGTCCAGAGCCAATGCCAAGAACTCTTCCTTTTCAACCCAGCAAAAAACTTTGCCAGTGCTCAGTGCCCACACAGAAGCTGTTAAGCTAAGGGCTCTCGTGGCAGTCCCACAGCCACCACTGCCTTGTCTCCCCTCACATCTGTCTCACTGAAGAGCAGGGTTGAGTTATAATTTCTTCCCAGAGTACATTTTTTTCCAGACTATGAACCCTTCAAAGTGCACACAATGATTTTTTTATTTGACTTTGAAGTTAGCACCAGCCTTTCCCAACATATTTTGGTCACAAATAATTTTATCAGTAAATAAATTAATCAGGGATATTGAGAACACAGGGCTGCCTTTTTTTTTTTTTTTTTTTTTTTTGACAAGGGAAGAAAAATATTTTAAAAAAATTGCTGTTGAAGCAGAATCCATTATGAACTGCAAGATAATACACAGTCCAAAAGTTACATCAGAGTGTTCTCAGTCCTGCCAAATGCATCTTTACTGAAATTGTTTAGTAGGAAGAAGGTGATGTATCATGCCATTATTTGAAATGTACCAAATATTTCTGCAGTAGGTCTTGGGTTTGCAACTGTATCAGTGAAATATTACACACATATTGCCATCTCATGGATACTACAAATACTTGTTTAAAATTCCAAGAGCGCAATCCCTGACAGCAAAATATGCAGAATCCACAGCAAATAAAACTGTAAAGATTTACAACGTGAAAGCAGGAACTTCACATTTGAAACAGTCCAAAAATCTGCCTCAGATTCTCTCGTAGTAGTTACTATTTTTATGACTTGGCTCAGACTTGCTTTAATCTCTTTATTTAGGGAGAAATTGCAAGCTTGCCAACTCTAGCAAATGTTAAGTACTTCAGTAAATTCCCCATCAATATAGGTCGTGCATTCGAGGGAACAAGAATGTGGTGAGTAAGTTCTGCTCCATCTCCTCCAAAGAGGATTTCAGAATAAGGCAGTGATGGGAGAGAGAGATAAACAACGTGGCTAAGCCCCTCTTTCAGCTCCATCCTCCTCTCCAGACATCTGTCCACACTGTGTTGTGCCGTGATTGAGATGTTCTGTGATGCAGCTCACCAAGCTTGCCGTTACCCTACATCCCTGTTATCTGAGCAGGCAGGAGAGCAAATGCATTGCCAAGGCTATTGCATCGTCACTCTTCCATTAAAGTTCACTAACAGCACGAGGCGAGTTCGAGCAAGTCAGCAAAACCACAGGAAACCCAACAGAAGCAAAGATACCTAGGTATGGAGGATCGATTCAGGAACAGTCCGAATAGCCTCTGCAGGCTTCCCGGAGCATCCACGCCAAATTGCCCAAACCCACCGAGTCCTGTCAAACCCCGAGTCCTGCCTTCAAAAAGAACTTGGCAGCCAACAAACCAAAACGCGGATGGTTTCTCAGGCTCTGCTCGAACACACGCATCTCTCTACCCGAGCGGCTCGGACGAGCAAGCACACAAGTTTCGGCTCCCTTCCCGCACTTCCCCAGGCGGGACCCGCGGCTGTCCCCGCAACTGGGGGACAGCCCCGGCGGTCCCCGCGGAGCCCCCGCGCCGGGGGACGCGCTCAGCCCAGCGGCGGCCGCCTCTCCCCGACCTCCCTCGGGCTGCGGAGCCCCGGCCCTGCGGCTCCCCGCCCAGCAGGGTCCCCGGGCCGCCCCTCCGCCCGCAGCCGCCGCCTCTGCGGGGACACGGCAGCGCCTGCCCCGGCCGGGAGCCGAGGGCACCGCGTCCCCGCGGCGGCAAAGGAGGGGCGAGCCGCAGGAGGAGAAGGAGGAAGGGGAAGGCAAGGGAAGAAGCCATTACCAGAGTTTTGTTCCCGTTCTTGCTGAGGGGGCCGCGGAAAACTCCCTTGATGTTGCGAAAGTGCCCGTTGCTGAGATGCGCGGAGCTGATGACAATGTAGTAGCACTCCATGGGGCCGGGGCCGCCTCCTCGGGCCGGGCTCGGCGGGGCTGGGCGGGGAGGGCCGGGGCCGGGGCC